>NC_061467.1:2479888-2791015 GCF_022581195.2 Helicoverpa zea | reverse complement strand
AAAAAAAAAAAAAAATGTATAAATATATATATATATAATAATAGATACGGAAAGCTCCGACCAAAAGAAATACTGGGCCATGTGCACTGCTTAGCTGTAAATTAGACAATAAATAAATCACCATGGATATTATTTAGTTCAAAGATGTTAGCTACGTAAATGTGTGTAAGATAATAATTAAACAAATCGCAATAAAGAGCTCTGACAACGTTAGAGGACAACTTGCGAGGCAGGAGTGGGTTTTAAAGGAGACCGATTTTGATGCGGTTTTTTGCGTATAATAGCTACAACAGGCTTGTAAGCACGCGATAACCCTTCAAACGCGACATCGAAGCGGTGTGACCCGATTTTTTGACACCCCCACCCTTCTCGACCTGTAAAAAACACAAAATTAATTATTTATCAAAATTCTGACTAGATTTTTTCATTGTAAAAATTTTATTAAATACTTACCACTCCGACCTGTCTTCCTGACTGCATTTTGCACGATTTTGGGTAGGTTTGGACGTCGTCGTTTCTGGACAGCTGGCTAGGGCTCGCCGCACCAAACGTCAAGAAATCAAAGAAGAACATTAAAAATTTACTATAGGAAAGGGTGTGACTTTGGGACCTAATCTTTGAAAATTATTTTTTCACGGATTTGGCACCCCAGTAGTCTCCTGACTCGGATAACATAAAATTCGCTTCAATCTAGGCTCTTTACTCAAATTAAGCGGTTTTTAGCGTAGGTTGAAGTACAGTTTTATCCAAGAAAAGTTATCAGAACAATTTTGACCAATCAGTTGACCGGGGCGCAGTCCCCAACATAAGTTATCTTTTCTCACGCAGTGTAACGTGTCTATTGACCGCTGCACTTAGATTTTATTCTAAAAATTTTAACCCACAGCTTTTTTGGCTGCCGACTTATCTATTCTAGTCAACTGTGACCGAATTTTTAATTCGTACTTTACTATCTATGCCTTTTTATTTAATTATTTTATTTTACTAATATACATATTTGACTGTTTTAACAAACTATTTTAAAATAATTATAAATCTAGTACAATTGTGACCAAATATTTCATTTTATTATGTTTATGATTTGTTAATTTATTTACATTATTTTATTATCACCTCTGACAGTCGTATTTAAAAATATTATCTGAAATTAATCATCATTATCTCTATCCTTATTGCACCTTCCAGCCCTATACACTGGACGGTGCATTGCACAAGGACGAGCACGCGACGGCAATAGCTCTGTGAAGTATCCAGAAGCTAACTAGGGGCCTTTGGACCCTTCTTCTTAGCAAGAAGAGTAGCCCTACTAAGGTACCCACTCAGCTAGCTGCTCGATCGCCGCCATCCATAAAAGCGAACGTCTTTTGTTCATTGTTGTTTTAAAAATTAAACTAAAATATGTTCGGCATCCGGACCCCTGTAAACAAGAAAAGTGCCCCGCCAACCCAAGATGAGTCTCCTGGCGCTTCTTCAAATGTGAGCCCGGCACAGCCGACAAACACTAACGTCAGGAAGAGCATCGAGGTGTTGGAGGCAAGCCAACCCTTCCCAACTCGGCACCTGCCGCCCCGGTGAAGCCTAAAAAGATTACAACACTAAAGAGCGTGTCACCAGCTCCAGAGAGGCTCGCTGGAGCGGCAGAGGCCCCAAAACCCCAAGCCTCCGTCAGCAGGGTGCAAGAAGCCAGGAATCTAGTCACAAAGGCCAAGATTGCTCTTGGCCAAAGTCGGAACCTCCGAACCGACATCAAGGAGGACGTCACCCTGGCCATTGACACTCTCTATCGCATGGTGAGGGAAGGGGAAGCGGACAAGGGGAAGGGCCCTATAGCCTCAAAAAAGGAACAGCCTGCCAATGACGATGCGATGCCACCGGAACGTTGTAACCAGGAGTACACCCAGCTGCTCTCCTCACTGGCAGACCATAGCAGGCTTGTGAGGGAGAGCGCCGAAAAAATGGAGGAACTCAAAAGAAGTCTGTCCAAACACTCGACAGCGTTGGACGCGACCACATACGCGGGGGTGTTGGCGGCACCCAAGCCGCCCGCAGCATCGCCGCGACCAACACTACACTCGGTTGTGGTCGCCTCCAACGACAAGCAAGAAACTGGCGAGCAGGTGCTGGACAAGATCCGCGCTGCTATTAACGCCAAAGAAGGTGGCTACCGCATCGACAGGGTCAGGAAGGCAAAGGACAGCAAGGTCATCATCAGCTGCAGGGACGAGGAGGAGCGGAGCAGGGTCCGGGAGAAGCTCAGATCGGCTGGTCAACAGCTGACTATCCAGGACGCAGCAAACCTGGACCCGCTCATTATCCTCAGGGACGTCCTCAGCTACAACACCGACGAGGACGTCACAAAAGCCCTGAGGACGCAGAACACCAAGCTCTTCACCGACCTTGCGGCTGGGGATGATCGAATAATCGTGAAATATAGGAAAAGGGCCCGGAACAACTTAATGTGTCATATTGTCGCGAGAGTCTCCCCCACCCTCTGGAAGAGATTGACGGGGGCGTCTGCCGTCTAAATTGACATGCAACGGATCAGGCTGGAAGACCACTCTCCCCTGGTCCAATGCTCCCTGTGCCTAGGTTATGGGCACGGCAGACGTCTCTGCACAGAAAAAGAGGAAGCCTGCAGCCACTGCGGTGGCCCTCACTTACGTAATAATTGCCCGGAGGTGAAAGCCAATGAGCCCCCCTCCTGCTGTAACTGCATTAGAGCCGGGCTGGAGGGAGCGACGCATAATGCGTTCAGCCCGGACTGCCCGGTGAGGCGCAGATGGGACGCATTGGCTCGATCAAAGATTGGATACTGCTGAGGGCGCCGCAGTGGAAATAAAGTCATACAAAATCCTGCAGGCTAACCTCCAAAGAAAGCAGCTGGCGACCGTCGAGCTGCTCGAATGTGCTTCACGGTCGAGAACGGCTCTCGCTCTAATTCAAGAGCCTTACGTGGGCTCTGTCCGGAGAATGCGGGGCTACCGAGGGTCGCGGATCTACCAGGCTTCGGAGGAGGGAGAGGGCACTGTAAAGGCTGCCGTAGTGGTATTTGACCACGACCTCGACGTAATCCAGTGCCCAGAACTCACCACCCACAACATCGTCGTGGTGAGGATCCGGACCCAAGCCTGGGAAATTGCAGTGGCATCGGTATACTTCGAGCCGGACAAGCCTATGGACTCGTACCTGGAGCACCTCAGAGTGATTCGGCGGAAGCTAGGCAGTCGCCACCTTCTCATCGGAGGCGACTTTAACGCGAAAAGCCCATGGTGGGGGAGCCTTGCGGAGGACAGCAGGGGGGAGGAGCTATGCTCCACACTGGACGAGCTGGAGTTGCAGGTGCTAAACAGCGGCACCCTGCCCACTTTTGACACCATCCGAGGGGGCAGGAGATACTGCAGTCACGTCGACGTGACGGCATGTTCAGCGGATCTTCTCTGCCTGGTGGAGGGCTGGCAAATAGACGAAGGACTGACGAGCTCTGACCATAACGGCATTAAATTTAAAATAAAACTACAAAAATCATTTGGCATTGCAGTTAAATCATCGACCAGGAAATATAACACCAAAAAAGCCAACTGGGACCAGTTTCATGAGAAACTGGCCCAGTTGAAAATAGAACAGAACATTAATAAAGAAAAATTTGAAGAAATTAATAATAAACCAGATTTAAAAGCCATTTTGCAAAAATATTTAGACATAGTAAACAAAACTTGTGAAGAGACAATCCCCAAGAAGAAAAATTTTGACAAAATTACCTTGCCGTGGTGGTCCCAGGAGCTCGTCAGCCTAAAGAAAGCGGTCGCCACCAGGAAGAGAAGAGTCCGCTGCGCTGCTCCAGTCCGAAGGCAGTCCGTCGTTGAGAAGTACCTGCAACTAAAAACAGAATATGAGGCTAAGGCCAAATGTGCCCAAACTGAGAGCTGGACAGAGTTCTGCACCAAGCAGGACAGGGAGGGGATGTGGGAGGGCATCTACAGGGTGATCGGACGAACCGCAACACGACACGAAGACGCAACCCTTACTAAAAGTGGCGTATTTGACTCCAGCAGAATCCGCATCGCACCTGGCTGAGACCTTTTATCCGCAAGACCTGGAAGAAGAGGACACAGAAGAACATAAGAACATCCGGCGTTTGGCCATGCGGGTAAACGACCCGGTGCATGATGAACAACATGACCCACCATTTACTCCGCATGAGCTCAAAACAGCTGTGTCCTCTTTCAACCCTAAAAAGGCGCCAGGCGCAGACGGTCTCACCGCGGATATCTGTCGCAAGGTAATTCTCCAGGACCCCGAGGCGTTCCTTGCCCTGGCCAACAAATGTCTCAGTCTGGGCCACTTCCCTAAGAAGTGGAAGGAAGCCACAGTCGTGGTACTGAGGAAGCCGGGCAAGGACAACTATACAAACGCCAAATCATATAGACCAATCGGGCTCCTGCCCGTGTTAGGAAAGGTCCTGGAGAAGATGGTTGTCACGAGGCTCCAGTGGCACCTAGTACCGAGGCTGAGTACCCGCCAGTACGGCTTTATGCCCCAGAGAAGCACCGAGGACGCCCTCTATAATCTAGTGAACCAAATAAAGGTCGAAATTAAAAATAAAAAGCTGGTCACCATTGTCTCGCTGGATATAGAGGGCGCCTTCGATAGCGCCTGGTGGCCAGCCATAAAGGTCAGACTGGCGGAGAAAAAGTGTCCGGTCAACATTAGGCGGCTACTTGACAGCTACCTTAGCGACAGATGTGTGCGACTAAGATATGCTGGAGTCGAACATTTTAAAAACACGCAAAAGGGTTGCGTCCAAGGCTCGATCAGCGGGCCGATACTCTGGAATGTCCTCCTGGATCCCCTCCTCAAGAACTTGCATGACCGCGGGGTTGTGTGCCAGGCCTTCGCAGATGATGTGGTTCTGCTGTTTGCCGGACATACTGCGCTGGAGGTGCAGCGACATGCCAATACCGCCCTCGAATTTGTTCGGGAGTGGGGAGTCACGAATAAACTAAAGTTTGCGCCACACAAGACTTGCGCAATGCTGCTGACCAACAAGCTGAAGCATGACACCCCACTCCTGCGCATGGGCGGGGTCGACATTGGCATGTCTCGCGATATAAAAATCTTGGGCCTGACTATAGACGACAAGCTGACTTTTAACACCCACGTCGCCAACGTCTGTAGGAAGGCCCTAAACATCGCGAAGCAGCTTCAACGCGCTGCGAAAATAAGCTGGGGACTGCACCCCGATGTCATCCGCACTATCTACACGGCAACAGTGGAACCCATCGTCCTATACGCCGCGGCTGCATGGTCGCCCGCCGCTGAAAAGATATGTGTCCGCAAGCTCCTGAACACCGTCCAGAGGGGCTTTGCACAAAAAATCTGCAAGTCCTACCGCACCGTCTCCCTAAACTCGGCCCTACTACTGGCCGGGTTACTACCCTTGGACCTGCGAATAAAGGAAGCAGCCGGCCTATATGAGGCACGCAAGGGGTCGACCCGGCTAGTGCTGAGAGACAGGGAGGTTGAGCGGGTGGTGGGATTTGCAGAGCTGCCACATCCCGCCTTGCGTATGGACCTGAATTACAGATGTCTTGATGATCGAAGCCTGGTAGACCAACACAACGTGCAGTCGCTCAGAATATTCACAGATGGCAGCAAAATCCAGGGCAAAGTCGGTGCTGCGTTGTCCATATGGGACGACCAGACCGAACTGCGGAGCCGAAAACTGAGCTTGCCAGCGTACTGCACAGTCTACCAGGCTGAACTTCTGGCCATATGCAGGGCCACTAGCGAAGCCCTGAACAGCGGAGCGGAGAGCTGCGGCATATACAGCGACTCACGGGCGGCTTTGCAGACCGTGACCAATCCCGGGTCCATGCACTCCCTCGCAATCGAGGCGCGCCGAAACCTCAGCGTGGCCTTGACCCGTGGCAAAGCTGTGACCTTGTTCTGGATCAAGGCCCACGCCGGCATCGATGGCAACGAGCGCGCCGACGAGCTTGCAAAAGAAGCAGCACTTTCGAGTCGGAGGAAGCCAGATTATGACCGATGCCCGGTCTCATTCGTCAAGAGGGATCTTCGTAGCGACTCTCTTGACGAATGGAACCGAAGGTACACAGCGGGCGAGACGGCCTCCGTCACGAAAGTGTTCTTCCCGGACGCGAGGGAGGCATATCGCTTGGTGCGCAAAATACAACCGCAGGGCATCATTACAAGCATCTTTACGGGCCATGGGGGGTTCTCCCAATACTTGCACCGCTTCAAGTGTCGGGAGAGCCCGTCATGCGTTTGCGATCCTGCGGTTGAAGAATCTGTCCAGCACATCCTTTTCCAGTGTCCAGTGTTTGAGGCTAAGCGCTTCGACCTTGCCCAAAAAATAGAAAGAGACGTGACGATCGGCGAAGCCTACGGGCTCGTCGCAAGTAAAACAACAAGAAGCAATTTTATGGCATACGCGGAGCATTTGTGCAAAATAGTAGTGGAAAGGAACGCATCAGAGTAAGTCCGAGCGTTTCCCTCCCCAAAATATAAAGGAGACTATATAATAATCATAAGACATAAAAGTCTCTGATCATGTCAGAGGTACACTTGACGGCAGGAGTGGGTTTTAGCCGGTAGGAGTCCGGCACTACCCCTCGGGGTGTCCATGAGGATTTCCCACTCCTGCCACCAAAAAAAAAAAAAAAACCTAACCTAACCTAACCTTTTTTTTTTTTTTTTTCTCGGGGGGAAATCCTCATGGACTTCCTCCGCCTGGGGAGAGGCGGAGGGGTGTGCCGGACTCTTACCGGCTAAAACCCCCCTGTGTCCTCCTTACACGTGGGCGCGGGGCCGCGGGAATCCAAATTCTTCCGCAGCCCCGCACTGGTGCTGGCCCGCCTTGCGGGCCTCGCCTCGGGCACGGGGGAGTGAGGTGTTAAACTCCCCCGTGCAACGCCTCAGAGGCGCGCGTCGACACCCGCGCGCGCCTCCGCCTCGGGTCCGTTGAATAGGGGGCGGGGACTTCCCCAAGTCCTTCGCCCCTGGACCCGTTCATGGGGGGCGGAAGAGGGCGTTGTCTGCCCTCCTCCGGCGCCCGGAGCGCCTGCTGCGGGCGGGATCGGCAGTTGAAATCTCCCTCTCCCGTTCCGCAGCTTCCTTCTGCGACATCACGTCCTCGCAGAAGGACACCACTGCGTCCCACGACTCTGCGCTGCCGACCATCTTCCGTACCACGGCCGGCAGCGACAGATCGCCTCCTACTTCATTTGTGAGGACACGGCGCTGCTCCTCCCAAGCAACACACTGAACGAACGTGTGTTGCGCCGTGTCCTCCCCGCCATGGACGCAGTGGTGGCACCGAGCGTCCGGCTCCCTGCCTATGCGACACAGGTACTTGCCGAAGCAGCCGTGCCCCGACAGCACCTGCGTCACCCTGAACGACAGGGAGCCGTGCCTTCTCCCGAGCCAGTCGTCGAGCACTGGCCGGATCGCCTCGACGGTGGCGAGGCCGGCGGTAGGGCGCAGAAGCCTCTGCCGCCATTCCGCCACCAAGACCTGACGGAGCTCTGCTCGGCGCTGCGCTATCTGCCGCTGCACCGGCCTCGAGTCCCGTGCCCGCTCTTCCTCGCGCCACCGATACAGCGACGCGAGTACTTTAGCCTCTAGGTCCCAGGGCGGGGATCCGGCCAGGACGCAAGCCGCCTCGTAGGAAATCGTGCGATACCCGCGGACGACTCTGACGGCCATCGCCCTCTGCGGTCTGCGCAGAATGGCTAGAGTGCTGGCCGCCAGGTCCATCGCCCACACAGGGGCCCCATATAGGGCCATGGACCGCACGATTCCCACGTACAACCGCCTACAGGCGGCGCTCGGGCCCCCCATGTTAGGAAGCAACGTTGACAGCGCGCCCGCTGCACCCATCAGCTTGGGCACCAGCCGCCGGAAGTGGGGGCCGAATTCCCATCGGCTGTCGAGCACCAAACCTAACCTAACCTAACCTAACCCTGAGCAAACTTGCACCGCTTCAAGTGTAAGGAGAACCCATCGTGCATCTGCGACCCCAGTGCGATCGAGTCTGTCCCCCATATCATACTAGAATGCCCTATCTTCGCGCGGAAACGGTGGACACTGGAACAGGAATTAGATATAGAGCTGAGCCTGCAAAACATTAGCCACATAATGCACAAACGAAAAGCAAGAGAAAAATTCCTAGAGTATGCCGAAACAGTTGCAAATAAAACAATACGTAGGAATAAAGAAGCCTGACCCATGCTTCCACCTTATTAGAAATAATATGGCCTGGTAAGCATGGGGTATACAAAACAGATCGTCAATTTATTACATATACATATATACACAAAAATATTTAACATTTATTTTAGACAATTATACACGAATATTTATAATTTAAATTTTTACAATTATACACAAATATCTATACTTTAATTTATACAATTATACACAAATATTTATAATCTAATTTATACAATTATACACAAATATTTATAATTTAATTTATACAACTATATACAAAAAAATATAATTTAATATATACAAATAATAATACTGTACCATATACAACTATACACAAAAATGACAATGTATTATATACAAAACTGAGATTTTACGATATAGACTACACATGAACTACTTAACATAAATATACAAGCTGTTGATTTGCATCCGTGCCATATTCAAGGAGGTAATTATGCTAATGATTCTCGACCCAAATCAATAAAAGAATTGGTACGTAATTTTTTTTCTTTAATTTTTTTTCGGAATTCCGTAAATGTCATCTAGCCTTACTTAAACTTGGTGCGTATGTTACTGGCGTTAAAACCGTGCTGCACCCTCATACAAACGCAAACACAAAGCATACGCAACGATCACTCATAAATTTCATTCATAAAATTGGATTAATTCGGAAATACCACGACATTACAATGACAAAAAAAGCAGTGCATATTAGTTATTTCCCATCTACTGTAATTCCAATGGATTATTTACGTATTGTATGTCCTCCTCCTGAGCTATGGCACAAATGCAAATCAACACCTTGTATACAAATATGTAAATGTATATGAATATTTATAATACACAAATATATATTGAATACGATCTAAGATTCCACGTATCATCAAAAAATAACCTAAGCTATAATAAAAGACAAATAGACTAAACAGGTACCTGATCACGTCAGGGGAACAAGGGAAGGCAGGAGTGGGTTTTAGCCGGTAAGAGTCCGGCACTACCCCTCGGGGTGTCCATGAGGATTTCCCACTCCTGCCACAAAAAAAAAAAAAAAAAAAAAAACCCTGAGCAAACCTAACCTAACCCTGAGCAAACCTAACCTAACCCTGAGCAAACCTAACCTAACCCTGAGCACGTTAGGATACCGTCCACGTAGTTATAATGAATGGCTACTGGTGTTTTAGCCTTAGGAGCGTCACGCTTCGCATCCAGTGCGGATTTCCTTTGCTCTTCGAAATCTTTGATCGCATTTTTTAGTAGGCCTCTCCATTCAGGGCGGCAAATGGCTTTTGTCTCCCAGTTCTGAGGATCAATGTTGCACCTTTTCATGTGTCTTTTCTGAACATCCTTGAAGCGTAAGAACTGGCCACCTTGTTTCCGTCTGCCGTTCTGGAGTTCAGAAAAGAAGATGCGTTTGGCCACCCTATCATTTGAATCCATGCGTAGAACATGACCGCACCATCTGAGCTGTCGCTGCATCAGGTACGCTTCTATGCCGCAGACATTCGCGCGTCGTAGCACTTCGGTATTTCTAATCCGATCCGACCATTTGATTTTCAGAATGTCTCTTATGCACTTTAGATGAAATCGGTCCAGCGCCCGTATATGTTTCCGATATGATATGATATGTATGACCCATGTTTCAGCCGAGTATAAAAGATTTGGGAGGACTATGGCCTTGTAAACGGAGATTTTTGTCGAAAGCTCCAAATCATGTGTGTGTAAGACCTTGGCTCGTAATTTACCGAAAGCAGCTGATGCAGCGCCATTGCGATGGTTTATTTCGGTATCAAGGTCACACTTGGATGTAATAGGCTAGTTTCCTAAAAAATAATAATTAGTCCGTCTTGTAGATTGTCCAAAATTAAGCGATACGTATTTTTTCTTTTTTAAATTGGATCAGAACTTGTTAAGATATAGCGTGTTAAAGTTGAGTGTGACGTCACAAGTTGCTACAATTTTCAGGACACTGTGACGTAAAAGGCCCCCACTCCTAATTTTTGAAGTGTATTATCTTTGTCATTTTATGTTTAATTAAAAAAAGAAAAAATACGTATCCAATATTTTTTGATTATCTAAAAAGCGGACTAAATATTATTTCATTATTTCGACCCTGGACACTACCCTATTGTGCTGCCCAGATATTTGAAGGTATTCACTTGCTTCAGCTCAGTATCGCCAATGTTTACCTTTATAGGTTCTGTAGCTCCTTGAGAGTCGATTGCCATTACCTCAGTTTTCTTAACACTGATTTTTAGACCGAAACGACAACAGACTTCCTGAAGGTTAGTCATCAGGTTCTGGAGCTCTTGTGCAGAGTTGGTAACAAAACACAGATCATTAGCGTACATGATCTCCGTTATAAGAGCATGAGATACTTTAGTATATGCTTTTAATCTGGCCAGGTTGAAAAGTCCCCCATCAGTCCTGAAACGTATTTTGATTCCAGCAGAAGTTTGTTTAAGTGCTTCACTGACAACGACAGAAAAGTAGAGAGCAAACAGTGTTGGCGCAAGCACACAACCTTGTTTGACCCCACAGGTGACAGGAAAGAACTCTGACTGGTCACCATTATAGGTAACACAGCAGGTCATCTCGTCGTGCAGAAGGCATTCGCCTTCTACATCATTCTCATTCTCACAAACTTCTCAGGACAACCTAATTTTGCCAGTAAAGTCCAGAGGGCTTCCCTCGGCACGCAGTCAAGAGCTTTTTCTAAATCCACGAAGCACATACACAAAGGTTGGCCTTGTTCTCGGCTTTTTTCCTGGAGTTGCCTGATGGAAAAGATGGCTTCGCCGGTGCCCCTGTTAGGTCGAAACCCAAACTGAGTTTCTGGCAATATGGCTTCGGAGACTGGTAAAAGCCGGTTGAGAAGAACTCTGGCAAATATCTTCCCAGGGACAGAGAGGAGCGATATACCCCGGTAGGAGTTGCAGTCGGAGCGGTCTCCTTTGTTTTTATACAGTGTCTGTATACGGGATATTTTAAATTCAGGTGGTATTGTTTCCTCGTTCCAAATGCGATCAAAAATTTGCCAGATGTAAGTATGAAGTTGCTCCCCTCCGTATTTCAGCAGTTCTCCGGCGATGTTATCAACATCATCAGCCTATAGCAGTCCACTGCTGGACATAGGCCTCTCCAAGTGCACGCCACTGAGATCGATTTTCGGCTGCTCGCATCCAGCTCCCGCCAGCCGTCTTGCGCAAGTCATCACTCCACCGTGCCTGAGGACGTCCTACACTACGTTTGCCGAGGCGTGGTCTCCACTCTAGAACTCGTTTACCCCAACGGTTATCGGTTCTTCGGCTAATATGGCCAGCCCACTGCCACTTCAGCTTGCTGATTCGGTGGGCTATGTCGATGACTTTGGTTCTCTGACGGATTACCTCATTTCTGATGCGATCCCTCAGAGAAATGCCAAGCATAGCTCTTTCCATAGCCCGCTGAGCGACTTTAAACTTGTGGACCAGCCGTACCGTCAGTGTCCACGTTTCGGCTCCGTAAGTCATGACAAGTAGGACGCACTGATTGAAGACTTTTGTCTTTAGGCACTGTGGGATCGACGATGTTAGGACTCGACGTAGCTTCCCAAATGCAGCCCAACCCAACTCTATTCTCCTATTCACCTCGTCCTCAAAGTTGTTTCTACCTAACTGCAATGTCTGCCCGAGGTATACATATTTCCGAACAACTTCGAGAACGGCGCCGTGTATCGCAATCGTTTCCGGTAGAACATGTTCATTGAACATGACCTTGGTTTTGTCCAAGTTCATCCGTAGGCCGATGCGTAGAGAAGATTCAGCCAGGTCGTTCAGCATCTGTTGTCTGTAGGTCCTGCAGCGTTTCCGCCATGATGACGATATCGTCAGCAAATCGCAAGTGAGAGATGTGTTCGCCATTGATGTTGATGCCGCGTCCTTTCCAGTTCAGCGTCTTGAACATATCCTCCATTGCATTAGTGAACAGTTTCGGGGAAATAACATCCCCTTGTCTCACTCCTCGATGCAACGGTATGGGCCTTGTTTGCTGATTCTGTACTTGGACCGACATTGTAGCGGCTTCGCAGAGACATCTCATCACTTGGATGTATCGCCAATCTACTTGACAACGCTGTAGGGATTCCAAAACAGACCAGATTTCAACCGAGTCAAAGGCCTTCTCATAGTCCACAAATGCTAGACACAGGGGCTGATTATACTTTTCGGTCTTCTGTATAATCTGCCGCACTGTGTGGATGTGGTCTATGGTGCCGTATCCGCTCCGAAACCCAGCCTGCTCCGGTGGTTGGAATTCGTCGAGTCTCCGCGCAAGTCGGTTCGTGATCACTCTTGAGAACAGCTTATATACGTGGCTTAGGAGGGAAATGGGTCGATAGTTCTTCAGCTGGGTTTTGTCTCCCTTTTTGAAGAACAGGACGACAACACTCCTACTCCACGCCTCTGGAGTTCTCCCTTCGAAAAGGACGGCATTAAAAAGCTTCTGGAGCTCCTCCAGTACGGGCTTACCTCCCGCTTTTAATAGCTCTGTTGTAATGCCATCCTCGCCAGGGGCTTTTCCATTTTTGAGCTGTCTCAGAGCGATCTCGATTTCGCCACTGCTGACTTCTGGCAGGTCTTCGGTGAAATGGCGTGTTAATGTGGCTCTAGAATCCTCATTTCCGGGATCAGGTCGAGATGCATGCGATGCGTATAACCGGCCATAGAAATTTTCCACTTCCGAAAGGACTGCCGGTACCGAAGAAACGACTTCTCCACTTGTTGTGGTCAGCTTCGTCAAGTGGCTTCTTCCAAGAGATTGTACGAACACCTTTGACCCCCGATTCCGCTCAATTGCTCTTTCAATGTCAAGAGTATTGGAGCACCGGAGGTCGCGTCGTACGTGCTTGTTGATCTCTTGGTTTAGAGACCGCTTAGCTGACGAAGTGACAGGCGGGTTTTCACGTCGTTTCTTCGTAAGCCCTAATGTCTCTTCCGAAAGCTTTGATTTCTTGCCCTTACGCTGCATGTTACAGAATCTCGAACCTTCCTCAATGAAAATCAAAATCAAAAGTCATTTATTCAAAGTAGGCTGAAAATCAGCACTTTTCGAACGTCAATACAAAAGACAGCCCCCAAAACGCCCGCCCTTCACCACTTCCTATGTGTTTTTGCTGGGAAGAAGAAGTGGTGGAACAAACTCCCCAGCAACACAATTCTGTCTGTATGGTTTGAAGAACCGTATAAAAATATTTAAATATCACTATACAACATTGTGTATATAAAATCAATTCAAATAGTTAATCATGTTGGCTAGTACACACCTTACCCATACCTAATACTCAAGCAGTTACAAAATAAATCTATTAAAAAAAAGAGTGAAAAATATAAAAAAAATATAAAGCCTCCATTCGGTGAAGATAGATATAGTTTAGGGTGCACCCACCGACACGTCAAAGAGTTTTTATGAAAAAATAAAATAACAACATAAACAATGAAAACGGTGAACTAGGACTACCGTTCAAACCAAAATCATATACATTAGGTATATTACGGGTGTACAAATATGTAGTCAGCAAGACGACCTGGTACCACAAGCAGCACCCGTTCACGAGCATAACGCGAGGATCAGCCATCGCCCCCCTCGCACATTTTTGAGGGAGGGAGGCAACCCGACCACCGACGCTACCGCAAGCAATACCGTCAAAGGGAGCATGACGACTTGCAGCTACACTACAAGAAAACAGTTAATACTAATAGATTCGCAGTCGCTAGTAGACCATTTACAAAATTAAGGAACAACTCATCGTAAAAACAGAACGATGATGGTAATTAGTCAGTATACATAAAATAAAAAAAATGTCACGTATAAAATAATATAAATCACATCAACTCATAATGATAACTTTTGAAGCTGTCCAGTGTTTAACATGGGGACCAACTATTTTTATCGTTTATGTAGTCATTAACTGTATAATAAGCTTTCTTCGACAGGATAGATTTGATCTGCACTTTAAATTTATCAAAAGGCAATTCTAAAAACGACTGAGGAAGTTTATTATAAAATCGAATACCAAGCCCCATAAATGTTCCATGTACCTTGTGAAGCCTGTGGATGGGTACGCACAGTTTATGCTTGTTCCTAGTGTTGATACTGTGGACATCACTTTTCTTAGTGTAGTGATGAATATTCTGCCTAATGTATAATATGTTAGCAAGGATGAATTGCGATGCCACAGTAAGGATACCTATTTCTTTAAAAAGTTCCCTTAAGGAATGCTTGCTACCTAACTTATATATTGCACGAACAGCTCGTTTCTGTAATACGAAAATGTTTTCTATATCTGCAGCTTTGCCCCACAGTAGAATACCGTAGGACATAACGCAATGAAAATAACTAAAATAGACTAGTCGAGCTGTGTCTACGCCAGTGAATTGTCTTACTTTTCTGACGGCGTAGGCAGCAGAACTAAGTCTACCCGCGAGGCTAGATATATGTGAGCCCCACTGTAGCTTTGCATCAACTGTTATTCCCAGAAACACTGTTGACTTCACAGTTTCAAGAACTTCATTATTTAGGATAATCTTAGGTCCTAAGTGTTTTACATTAGGCAAGGTGAACTTAACACATTTGGTTTTTTTAGCATTAAGAACTAAATTATTTGCTGTAAACCAGTGCGTAACTAAGGAGAGTGCATTGTTCACGTCATCAAATTGCTGTCTATTCCTATCAACTTTGAAAATGAGAGATGTATCATCTGCAAATAATACTACATCACATATATTTTTCAAATGGAATGGTAAATCATTTATATACACTAAGAATAAGAAAGGACCTAGAATAGAACCCTGCGGCACGCCTAATTGAACTGGTAGGCCTGAAGATTTGACACCGTTGATGTCTACGCATTGCAATCTATGATTTAAATATGATTCTATGACGTTTAAAGCTCCGTTTTGAACGCCGTAATAACGTAACTTGCGTAAAAGTGTGTCATGTTGAACGCAATCAAATGCTTTGGAGAGGTCGCAAAAGACTCCAATTGCGTTTTGAGAGTTTTCCCATGCATTAAAAATATGTTTTAAAAGAGCAACACCAGCATCAGTAGTCGAACGACCTCTAGTAAAGCCATATTGTTCGCTATGGAGGAGGCAATTTACATTAAAATAACTGAGCAACTGCTTGAGTATTAACTTTTCAAATATTTTACTAAACGCAGGTAGAATTGAAATTGGTCTAAAGTTACCAATATCCGACTTGGTTCCTGATTTAAACAAGGGAACGACTTTACTTTGTTTCATGAGGTCGGGAAATACACCCGCATCAACGCATTTATTGAATGTAACAGCTAGATAGGGAGCAACAATGTCAATGATATTACTTAAAAGTTTAGTGGAAATACCCCAGTAATCACCGGTGTTTTTTGACTTAAGAGTTTTGAAGACATTGATGACGTCATGCGGCGTTACATGCTTAAACTTGAATAAGAAGTCACGCTTGGGTACACTACTACGCAAAAGCTTCTCAGCATCAGTCGAAGAAGAATTTAAGGAGCGAGTTGTAGCTATGGGTATATCGGCAAAGAACTCGTTAAAGGCTTTTGCTACGTCGTCCGCATGACTAACAAGTTTGTTATCGACTAGGATTTCAAACCTCTTTTCATGACTGACCGATTTACCAGTTTCGTTATTTATTATTTTCCATGTAGTTTTAACTTTATTATTAGACTTTTTAATAGTGTCGCTTATGAATTTAGATTTTGCCATATTACAAACCTTTTTGAATAATTTAGAATATTGCTTAACATAACTAACAAACGCATCATCAAATTGATACGTTTTTATTTCATATAGCTCATACAGCCTCGCTCTACTTTTATAAATACCTGTCGTGGCCCATTGATTAAAGTTAGCCGAGGTACTTTTAATTTCCAAAGTTTTAGTTTTAAATGTAGAATCAAATTCATTCTGAACAATACTGAAAAGTGATCCATAGATGGCATTAGGATCCTCGTTGTTAATAATTTTGGGATTATTTTTTTTAGCTACATTACATTTAAATCTGTTACAACGACTAGCTGAATGGGGCCTGCATTCAATTTTAAGTGGACTCGTATGGATAACCATGGGAAAACTCACTTTTTGGCCACAGTGGTCAGACGTGAGGGCGTTGAAGACTAAATTATTATTTGATTCATCGGAATCGGTAAATATATTATCGAGACAAGTAGAAGAAGAAGCCGTTATTCTCGTTGGTTCATAAAATAAATTCACTAAATTGAAAGACTTAAATAAGTTCAAAATTCTAGTAGTTAATGGCGAGGCCTCCAAGATATTAACATTGAAATCACCACATACAATTTTACGTTTGTGACTTGATTTTAATTTATTAAGTGAATCTTCAATTACCGATTCGAATATATTGAAATCTCCTTGGGGGGGGGCGGTAAACGCAGATTATAATATAACGCTCAAGTTCCACACAGGACAACTCTATAGTGCGCTCGATAGAAAGTTTAACTATAACCAGGCGTTGTTTACATTTTAAATTATTTGAAACTAGAATCAAGGAGCCGCCTCGAATAGCCTTACTTCTTACAAACGCACTTTGTATTGTGTAATTGTTATCATGAATAAACAATAACTCATGCTCTTTTAACCAATGTTCAGTTAAACACAAAACATGAACATTGTGGGTTTCCATAAATAAACTTAATTCTAATTCTTTGCCAGACAGGCCCTGCATGTTTTGATGTACAACATTCAATACATGCGGTCCATCCTTTGTCGCGCCTAATAGTTTAAACTACTGGGCGTATCAATAATTATGTTAGTAGTACTACTAACAGTATCCGTAGGTATGTAATAAGTACCAGTGTCAATGTGTATATTATATGCTAAAAGATTAGCAATGTGTCTTCTACAGCTAGGTGGCAAATACATTGAGTATTCAGTTAATTTAAATCTACTTGTAAATTGGTTTATATCAAAAAATAAAATCGCATTATCAAGACGACATGTCCTATTATAAATTAACATATTTAAATCAAATATGTGCCTATTTTGTTCCATTGATAAACTGTCAGAATAAGGCAAAGCACACAGTATGAATTTGATGTTTTTAGTTTCATTTAAATGTGTCATCAAGGAAACACATTCTAATATGTCTTTCTTTGTAACAGCCAGGCTATCCCCATAAAGCAATATAACAGTTGAAATGGGATTAAGCTGTGATGATTTAATATTTCTAATTAAGTGGCTAAAACTGGCACCAGGTACACAATGATTAATTACCTTATGATGCGAACACTGATTAAAAATGCTACCAAAACCTTGACCAAAATGATCTGAAAATATGTAATTAATATTTTTATTATTATTTAAATTAATATTTGCAATGGAGCCGCTGGAATCTACTACTTGACACACTGGAGCCATGCTGGTGACTAACTGCAACTCAGATGTTGGAGGATTCCTCGTCGAGGCTTTGGGCGGCGGCGACCTCTCGCGTCCGGCCCTGGTTCAGGCCATGGTCCGGGGCGAGAGGGAATGGGATGCCGTCGCCTCCTTCTGCGAAGCGGTCATGCTCGAGAAGGAGGAGGCGGAACGCCAGAGAGTTCGCACCTCTCATCCCGGCCGCCGCGCTGGACCAGGTAGACACCATGGGCGCCGGGTGTCGCGAGATGACTCCCGGCCACCGTAGGCGTGGGTCTGTGGGCGGTGAGTTCGGGTGGCTCATCGTCCCTCTGTCTTTCTAGACGACAGACCCGTGTCGACGGCGCGCGTTGTTCCACGCGCTCCTCAAAGAGATGTCAGCAACCCCAGCGGGGCCCAGCAGGGCCAAGGCCTGCCGGGGCTGCGGGTTGTTCGAAAGAGATACCGCGGCCCTGGTACATAAAAGGTCTATGACGGAACACGACGATTTTAGTCAGTAAGAGTCTGACACTCCCTCACTGCTGCTAACCCACAGCGGGAGGGGTCATTTGATGATTTTACGTCGCTAAAAAAAAAAAAAAAAAAAAAAAAAAAAAAAAAAAAAAAAAAAAAAAATGTTGGAGGATTACATGGGAGAGTGTCAACCGGTTGAGACACCGGTGCCATGGAGGTGATTAATTGTTGCTCAGATTTTGAAGTGCTGGCATGATTACAAGAGAGGTATTTTGTCAGAGACTCCTGCCTCTCTGCATTTTGCCTCACTAGGTCAGCCAGCTCACAGGCCTCCTGCATGCGCTCACTCAGGACATGTTGCGATGCTTCATATTTGCTACAAATATCCCTAAGAGAAGATTATGTACGACAGAGATCCTCTTGTAAGCCTGAGGATCCGAACCACATATTCGTGGTTCTGGTTAACGTCTGCTGTGGTTTCAGCAACCCCAGCGGGGCCCAGCAGGGCCAAGGCCTGCCGGGGCTGCGGGTTGTTCGAAAGAGATACCGCGGCCCTGGTACATAAAAGGTCTATGACGGAACACGACGATTTTAGTCAGTAAGAGTCTGACACTCCCTCACTGCTGCTAACCCACAGCGGGAGGGGTCATTTGATGATTTTACGTCGCTAAAAAAAAAAAAAAAAAAAAAAAAAAAAAAAAAAAAAAAAAAAAAATGTTGGAGGATTACATGGGAGAGTGTCAACCGGTTGAGACACCGGTGCCATGGAGGTGATTAATTGTTGCTCAGATTTTGAAGTGCTGGCATGATTACAAGAGAGGTATTTTGTCAGAGACTCCTGCCTCTCTGCATTTTGCCTCACTAGGTCAGCCAGCTCACAGGCCTCCTGCATGCGCTCACTCAGGACATGTTGCGATGCTTCATATTTGCTACAAATATCCCTAAGAGAAGATTCTGTACGACAGAGATCCTCTTGTAAGCCTGAGGATCCGAACCACATATTCGTGGTTCTGGTTAACGTCTGCTGTGGTTTCAGCAACCCCAGCGGGGCCCAGCAGGGCCAAGGCCTGCCGGGGCTGCGGGTTGTTCGAAAGAGATACCGGCGGCCCTGGTACATAAAAGGTCTATGACGGAACACGACGATTTTAGTCAGTAAGAGTCTGACACTCCCTCACTGCTGCTAACCCACAGCGGGAGGGGTCATTTGATGATTTTACGTCGCTAAAAAAAAAAAAAAAAAAAAAAAAAAAAAAAAAAAAAAAAAAAAAAAAAAAAAAAAAAAAAAAAAATGTTGGAGGATTACATGGGAGAGTGTCAACCGGTTGAGACACCGGTGCCATGGAGGTGATTAATTGTTGCTCAGATTTTGAAGTGCTGGCATGATTACAAGAGAGGTATTTTGTCAGAGACTCCTGCCTCTCTGCATTTTGCCTCACTAGGTCAGCCAGCTCACAGGCCTCCTGCATGCGCTCACTCAGGACATGTTGCGATGCTTCATATTTGCTACAAATATCCCTAAGAGAAGATTCTGTACGACAGAGATCCTCTTGTAAGCCTGAGGATCCGAACCACATATTCGTGGTTCTGGTTAACGTCTGCTGTGGTTTCCACGGCGGCAAATCGGTTCTCCAAATTTGACTGGAACGTTTCAGATCCTGTCATGGTTTGGAGCAGTGTTGGTCGGAGCCTGGCCTTCATCAGACGGAAACGTTCGGCCTTGAAGTTGATATTCAGAGAGCCTCGGACAAGTCGGTGATCGCTCCCGGTATTAAACCGGTTGATCACGGAGACGTCTCTGAATATTATGTGCTTCTTGTTCGTCACGATGAAGTCAATCTCATTTTTAGTCATAGTGTCGGGGCTTTGCCACGTCCACTTCCTTTGGGGCTGCTTTTTGAAAAAGGAGTTCATCAAAAACAGCCCCTCGCGTTCGAGGAAGTTGACGAGCATTTGCCCCCTATGATTCCTGCTTCCAAATCCATGGGATCCTACTGCCGATTCGCCGCAAATCTGTACTCCCACTTTGGCGTTAAAGTCCCCCATGACAACGGTGTAATGGGTCTTTGTAGTGAAGTGGAGGGCCCTTGATATATCATCAAACATATCCTCCACTTCATCGTCTGAATGTGTCGAGGTCGGTGCGTACACTTGCACTACCTTGAGGCTATACCTGTCGGTGAGCTTCATGATAAGGTACGCTACCCTGTTCGACACACTAGACACCTCCACAACGTTATCAGCTAGGGACTTATTAACCAGAAACCCAACGCCACCTTGGGATTGTTGGTCTCCCTCTCGGAAGTACATTAGGTGACCTGATTCGAGGGTTATGGTGTCCTCCCCTCTCTTCGAACTTCACATAACCCTAATATGTGCCACCTAATCTTCCCAAGTTCCACCTCGAGTTGCGCCAGATGCGAGTCAAGCCGTAGCGTGCGGCCGTTGTTCGTCGCCAGAGTCAGTTTTGTTTGGTGGCCTCCCGTAACTCGGAGATTTTTCGCACCCCCTGCCCCGCCGTAACCACGGTCGCCACCATGACCGGGAATAGCGGGACTGCCGGGAACTAGCGGCCGTGGCTTTTTTGTTCTGCACATGAGGAATTTAGCCTACTGCTATCACGCTGGCCAGACGGGTTGGTAGAGGGTTTTTTCCGAGTTTTCCTTCTCTCGCACTGGTATTCGGTGCATTTTTACTCCATTAGTCGCCTTCTACGACACCCACTGGAAGAAGGAGTAGCGACATATGTTTTCTTAAGCCGTCGCTACACGGCGCAGCCATCGCTACACGGCGCATGTTATCAACGCCAACTGCTTTTTTATTTTTCTGCTCTTTTATGGCTTGAACAACTTCAGCAAAAGTTAGTGGTTCAGCAAGCGACTCATTCGGCGGCAGAGGATGGATACGCCTTATATGCTCAAGATCTGCTGATCGATCTACATTGAGCAGGTGGTTAAAGTGCTCTGCCCAACGATCAAGTATATCCTGCTTAGCAGTGAGCTTTTGGGAACCATCTAGGGATCTTAACGGAGTGCAGTTTTTTATGGAAACGCCAATCAACTTACGCATTTCTTCATAGAAAGCGCCTAGTTGGTGGGTATCTGCAAGCAAGTATCTTTTTTTCTCTTTTCAAGCCACCATTCATCTTTCATCTTCCTCGTTAATTTCCTTAAGGAATCACCACTACTTCGGACTTCTTGACTGGATTTATGATTTCCTTCATTACGCTTTATGAGTACACGATGCTGTTTGAATGCTTCAGTTAGGGCCCTATCATTCTGGTCAAACCAGTCCTCGTTGTTTCGTTTTTTGTATCCTATGGTTTCCGTAGCCACAGTCAGTACGGTGGATGAGATCTGTTTCCATTTTGATATTAAGTCACCTGGCTGGGCATCAAACACATCTAGCGCATCTGTTAGGCCTTTCTGGTATTTTTCTTGAAGATCTTTACAATCCAGTCGATCTAAGTTGAGAGATATTGGTTTAGCCCTGCAGGGTCTTCGTGGTTCACGAAGGCGGAGTCTCAACTTAGTTACCAAAAGCCTGTGGTCTGTCCAGCAGAGCGCGCCGCGCATAACGCGTGTGATATGCACCTGGGAGATATCCCTTCGTCGCGTTATCGCGTAATCGAGGAGGTGCCAGTGTTTAGAACGCGGGTGCATCCAGGTGGTTTTGAATTTGTCGCGAAGCCTAAACAGAGTGTTTGTGATGGTGAGGTCGAATTGGGCACAGAGTGTGAGTAGTAATTGTCCGTTACTATTCATATTGCCCGCACCATTATTTCCAATCACGCCCGGCCACGACTCAGAATCTCTGCCAACCCTCGCGTTGAAATCGCCTAGCAGCAGTATTTGTTCGTTTGAACGTATGCTGGTAAGGCATTGGCAAAGTTCTTCATAAAACTGATCTTTGACACTGTCCTCGTTACTCATTGTTGGTGCGTATACGCTTATCACATTCAGGTAGTTGTCGTTTGGTAGGTGAAGGCGTAATGTGATAATGCGGTCCGAGATGTATTGTGGACATTCTGGCAGTTTTTTTACGATGGTGGATTTGATGGCAAACCCTACGCCAGCTAACCTTCGTTCACTTTGGGGTCTTCCTTTCCAGAAGAATGTATAACCACCGCCGATTTCCTCGAGTTCGCCTTGGTCAGCTAAGCGTGTTTCGCTTAAAGCTGCCACGTCTACATTGTATCGAGCAAGTTCACGTGCTACGACAGCAGTTTTACGCTCCGGGCAAAGGTTTCCGTCATTATCGATTAATGTACGCACGTTCCATGCGCCAAATGTCATAAATGATGTTTTTATCTTATTTTTCTTTATACGTCGACTGCGAGTAATGGGGTGCCTACGCAGCCGCGGTTGCTGCTCCCCCAATTTGAGGGGACAAGCATTTTTTCAGGACACCTTTTCTAGCCCCCTCCCAGGCTGAGCGGGGGAAGCAGTGCCTCCCTAAATAGGGCTGCTTCATCACCTAAGGTGCTGCCCAATCCACACTGTTGTCCCAAGTGCAGTGCAGAAACGACCACTCTCCTTAGGCTGCCATACGTGCAGGCTTCAGACAAAGCCGGGTGTGCACCACAACCCAACCTCTCTACTTCAGCCCATCGCCGCAGGTCTTTTATCAGGATCCAGTAACCAGAAGCAGTCAGTTGCGCGTGAAATATTGAAGTGCGTAAGTGTTTGCGCAGACACAGACGCATTCTCTCGTCCTCCACCCTCTATTCCCAGTGGAACGGAGAGCCGCCACGACTGGAGAAGGTTTTGGATGCAGTGAATGGCCGACGAGCACTTTTGACCTCTGTCGTCGCCCTAAGCCTATCACAAGACTTCACTGCCCCGCCGAATCTGCCACTACCGGTTGCCTATCAGCGTTGGTGTGCCATCTTCGCCGGGGCAGATTCTACGCATAAAGCGGGAGGTATCCGCAGCACTACTACTACACTACTACTACTAGTGGCTACTAGAGCCTGCTCTCGCACACGTCCGGCGCCGGTGATGACCGCCGCGCTACTGACGGCGCTCGCCGCCGTTCTCGACACTGTGCACGACACTGTGGCGCCCTCCAGCGGACACGCCAGGTACTGTGGAGAGCCTGCTCTCGCACACGTCCGGCGCCGGTGGTGACCGCCGCGCTACTCCAACAACAACAACAACTTCAATTGAATATCTCTTCGCGTTAACTCATCTCCCGAGGCTTTTCCCAACAGTGTTGGCGTCGGCTTCCAGTCTCACCGGTTAACTAAATAACGGATTTTGCGGTATTATTCATTTATTACCTACCTCCATACAAGAAAATCTTCTATTTCTGAATAATTTAATAATATAGTTTTTGATTAGGATTCTGAGTTAAAGGGAAGTGCCCTGTAGGCATTGATTCCCTAGCGAGTGTCAATGTGAGGGAAGCGGCATGAAGGGTTGTATCTTTCTGATTGCGTTGGCTTACAAGTTTGCTATTTATCATAGATCCAAGTATATTGACCTGAGTATTATATCTAAATGCGTTCCTGAGGAAAAGGCTCTTGCCAGCCAGGCAGGCGGTCGGCGGGACGGCTCGGCTGTGACACTCGCACACACACTCGCACAGCGCGTCGTGCCGCTTCACATCGTATTTAGAGTGCATCTGTATCCGATAGACATGGCGTTATAAATAAACATTCGTACGCTAATTATGTTGATGCGGGACGAGGTGTGCGTGATAGCAGCTCCTCACCAAACTTTGCCTAATGTTCATGTTTTGTTATCGTAATGAGACTAATCACCCGCGTCTCGGGGGAACGTCTTTCGCAAGCTATGAACATATTTATAAAAATTACAAAATAATTCAGATTTTGAGGACACAAAAGATTTCCCTTTGCCAAATCTTCATTAGATCACAGGTAAATATTTGAAACAATTTCAGTTCGTGACGAACGATAAATACATAATAACCTATACGAAATGGTTCTAAGAAGGTCAAATCATCTTTACTAAATATTTACCATGATTTATTATGAAAGAAAGCGTGGGGGGGGGGTTTGTCCAAAAATATTTAAGATTGCATAAACGTTCTATACTTTGTGAAATAAAAAAAAAACATTACGTTTTTCAATGATATCCTACCCTCAGAAAATCAGAATTACCAAATGTATAGAATTCGCTTAGATAGATGAGGAAGATGATTTGTATATAACCTACTTATATACCCAGTATGGGAGGCCCAAGTCTAGTCACTTTCCTGATAAAAACATGAACTATACAGAAATGGTTTGGTTGTATTTGGAAGGCAGGTCTGTACAACAGGAAGGCAGTCTGCGCAGTACGTAGATGTTGTGTTTGTGTTGACGCCACCGCTGTCTCATCCTGACGAAGCTCTGTATGACATGTGCATATGTGCACGTGCGTGCGCGGCTCGCTAGTTTCAACTCTAAATAAATTATTTATAGTCATTTTCATTTATCATTACCTGTGCACTGTGCCGCCGCCTAGAGATTTCGAGTCGCGAAATGCGTTATTCATAATTTTGTGTGTCACGGATTTTGAAAGTTAGTTTGTTAACTTCTTGACAACTCAATTTTAATAAATAAAAGCTAAGTTGACATCGCTCTGTCCGTTCGGGAGCTATGATGCCATAGACAGCCAGATAAACTTTAAGCTTATAGTAGGTAGAAGTACCCCATGGACACATTCGTGGTGAGTTAAGTGTGTCGAGATGACGAATAAACCCTCTTTTGGGCCGGGGTGGTCCAAAAATAAAATAAAAACAAACTAAATTAGGTCCATGGTTATCGTATGCATATATCACAGCCAAAGTAATAAGCCTAGCTATTATTTATAATATCTACTCAATTTGGATAAAGTGATAATTGACACAGAATTAATCACATCAACTATTATATAATATCTTCATTGACTTGGATAATGGAATAAAACAAGTAAATAAAGATTGTTATTTCATGTTAACTAACTAAAGCGTCTTGTCGTTCGAAAAAGGATAGTTAGTCCAGTGCAGGGCACGCTATAATAGTAGCATAAAGTCCCCTCTTTGAGGTGTGGCTCGGGCCACTATATGGACGGCCTGGAGGATACAGTGAACCTCACAGTCCAGGTGTGCCGCCTAGGAAGGCCGTCGAGGCAATAGGCAGCAGCGACCTCTCGTGCCCGGCCCTGGTTCATGACATGGTCCGGGGTGTCCGCTACAGAAGTTCACACCTCTCATCCCAGCTGCTGCCATGGACGTGGTCAACGTAGGCGTGGGTCTGTGGGCGGTGAGTTTCGGGTGGCTCATCGTCCTTCCGTCTCTTAGAAGACACAGGCCCGTCTCGGCAGCGCGCGTTGTTCCACGCGCTACTCGAAGAGATTCGGCAAACCCCAGTGGGTTTAAGTCACTAACAGTCTGACACTCCATCACTCTGCTGAACCACAGCGGGAGGAATCATTTGATGATTAATCATAAAAAAGTCGACAATAACTTAAACCGTTTTGAAGAATTAGTCAGCAGTACCAAGTTGGTTATACCTACCATATTTATTACTTTGGCTAACTTTGACCAGCTATTATGAAAAATATCCAGATAAAGTAATTAATTTATCACACTGTCAACTCAATTTGGGTATTATATATAACTAGCTCTGCCAGCGGTTTCACCCGCATCCCGTGGGAACTACTTCCCGTACCGAGATTAAAAGTAGCCTACAGCCTTCCTCGATAAATGGGCTATCTAACACTGAAAGAAATTTTCAAATCGGACCAGTAGTTCCTGAGATAATCACTATGACTGTCACACATATAAATACATAGGCACTTAACATCCACCACAACATATTTGGGAAAAAGGCGCTGAAGATGATGACTTGCTATTTAATAGAAGTTTATTTTGTAGTATTCCAGTGGTACGTCGATCAGCGTCCGCTTGCCGAGCCGTGGCGGGCGCTGCACAGGCCGCGGCCGCCGCGTCGCCGCACCGACTATCCGACTCCGACTAAACAGTAAACAGTGATGCAGTTCTGCACTACAACTACTACCAATTTACTCCTTTTAATTGCAGCCACCAGGAAGCAAGGTTCAAGTTCACCGACAACCGTCCGTCCGCTATTTTCTTAAAACAATTGTTTAATTTGAACTTTGAGCGCGAACACAGTAATTATTGTCAGTAAACTTGGGCCTTATACATAGTTTGCTTGTAGTTTAGCAGACAAGGCACAAGTTTTCAGTTTTCAGAGGGACACGAACTGATGTTGAAGGTCTCCCGCTGCACCCTCGCTGTTACCAAGCCAGCGCCGGCTGCCCTGCTGGCTCGCAGAATTCAACAGCCATAAATAAATACCTATTTATTTCCGGCAATACGCAGTTGAGTAGATCAATGTAGAGTTAAAGCAGACTATCCTTTATAAAATTAGCAAAATATTGATGTCACTAATTGACATAAATATTTTATGGTAAATAAAACAAGTAAGTGGACATGTGAAGCGGAGGGAAGCGGCCGGGGGGGCGGGGGGAGGGTGGCGGCAGGTATGCGAGGTGTGCGGCTCACGGCGACGGTCTCTCATTGAGAGCTATTTTTTCCGAGCGCGATGTAATTAGTATCGTGGGATGCGGATGATTGTCTTAAATGGCAGTCGCGTGTCGCGGCGGCGGCGGGCAGCGCCTTGTAGGGGCTGGTGCGAGTGCCAAGTGGCGGCGCGGCGCGTATATAGCGCGCGCGCAGCCCCCCAGCGCTCACTACCGCCGCTGCGACCGCTGCCTCCGCGCCGTGAGTGTCCGCTCCGACTGCACCCCGCTGTCTCATTGCTTGTGTTGCGTCTATTTCCGCCGTGCACTAGTGCGGTGCAGTGCAGTGCAGTAACGCGCGTTGTGTTGCAGGTGTGTGGAGCTGAGCTGTATCTTCGTGTGAGCCAGGATGTGTGACGACGATGCGGGCGCGCTGGTAGTCGACAACGGCTCCGGCATGTGCAAGGCCGGGTTCGCGGGCGACGACGCGCCGCGCGCCGTCTTCCCCTCCATCGTGGGCCGCCCTCGCCACCAGGGCGTCATGGTGGGCATGGGGCAGAAGGACTCGTACGTGGGAGACGAGGCGCAGAGCAAGAGAGGTATCCTCACGCTCAAGTACCCCATCGAGCACGGCATCATCACCAACTGGGACGACATGGAGAAGATCTGGCACCACACCTTCTACAACGAGCTGCGAGTGGCGCCCGAGGAGCACCCCATCCTGCTGACGGAGGCGCCGCTCAACCCTAAGGCCAACCGCGAGAAGATGACGCAGATCATGTTCGAGACGTTCAACTGCCCCGCCATGTACGTGGCCATCCAGGCGGTGCTGTCGCTGTACGCGTCCGGCCGCACCACGGGCATCGTGCTGGACTCGGGCGACGGCGTGTCGCACACCGTGCCCATCTACGAGGGCTACGCGCTGCCGCACGCCATCCTGCGCCTGGACCTGGCGGGGCGCGACCTCACCGACTACCTCATGAAGATCCTGACGGAGCGCGGCTACTCGTTCACGACGACGGCGGAGCGCGAGATCGTGCGCGACATCAAGGAGAAGCTGTGCTACGTGGCGCTGGACTTCGAGCAGGAGATGCAGACGGCGGCCGCGTCCACGTCGCTGGAGAAGTCGTACGAGCTGCCCGACGGCCAGGTCATCACCATCGGCAACGAGCGCTTCCGCTGCCCCGAGGCGCTGTTCCAGCCCTCGTTCCTGGGCATGGAGTCGTGCGGCATCCACGAGACCGTGTACAACTCCATCATGAAGTGCGACGTGGACATCCGCAAGGACCTGTACGCCAACACGGTGCTGTCGGGCGGCACCACCATGTACCCGGGTATCGCCGACCGCATGCAGAAGGAGATCACGGCGCTCGCGCCCTCCACCATCAAGATCAAGATCATCGCGCCGCCCGAGAGGAAGTACTCCGTGTGGATCGGCGGCTCCATCCTGGCCTCGCTGTCCACCTTCCAGCAGATGTGGATCTCCAAGCAGGAGTACGACGAGTCCGGCCCCGGCATCGTGCACCGCAAGTGCTTCTAGGCGCGATAGGCCGAACATCACTTCCGTTCTACTTTGTACTTGTTACCAAACAAATGTATTTATTTTATACTCTCTGTCGGAGACTGCTCGCTGTTGCGTTATCATGTAAGTGAACTACTTTAAGTGTATGTTGTTTAATATAATTTTGTAACTGAGCGTATGGTGTATCTGTTGTGTCTCCGAGTCCTGGGCGCAGCTCGCCGGCGCCATATAAGGCGGTGGTGAGGTGCGCGGGCGCCGCGCTAATAATATAGCGTGCGCTGACAATCGAACAGTTTAATTTAGTATCGATGCTGGCGGTGCCAATTGATCGCCGGAGACAATGCCGCGCAGTATTTATACCGCGTCTGACTTACTGCCACGATACTGTCTGTGCTATGTACCTAATAGCCACTCAACATATTCTGCTAATGTACTATCACAGAAAGCTCATTTATAGCAATTTGCTAAATTAGCATTCCAGACTATTTGAATTTTTTAGTATCTATCTGCAGAATGCCTTAATTGCACATTTATTTGTAAAATCTGACACTAAAATAGATCAAGTTCATGACAGATATGCTAAAGATGACGATGATTTATAAGAAATTCGAAAGTCAAGATTTTGAAGATGATTGTTTTTAAATGAAACGATGGTATTTCCTGTAACGCCCTTATATTTTTTACATTATAAAAATATTTACAATTTGTACATGGCAGAGGCCTGAGGGGCCGCGTGTCTTGTCGCTACACACACTAAGCATTCCTACGACGATCACTGAACACGCCGGAGACACGCACTCGCCGACGCTGGCGTCAAGTTCACACAGAGAGAATGTTCTCACACAGTCAAGTGGTCGCGAGCGCGCTCACAGCAGGCGGCGGTCGGGCGTGGCGTCGTCGTCGCTGTCGCCGCACTCGAAGCGGATGTGGCGCGCGCTGCGGCGGCTCTCGGGCGAGCGCGGCGAGCGGGGCGAGGGGGGGGCGGGCACGTCGCCGCCCGCCGCCAGTCACACCTTGTCCTCGCCGGCGCCGGGTGCGGCCGAGCGGACGAACTGCAACACGCGCGGGGGTGAGGGGAGTGCGGGGCGCGGGGGCGGGCCGCGCCGCCCGCACATACTCACCGACACCGTGGTGGCCGTGGCCGAGTTGGCGCGCGGCCGGAACGTCAGCACGCGCCAGCGCCGCCGCAGCTGCGCCAGCACCTCGCCGTTGCAGAAGCAGTACAGCACGGCCACGCACAGCCCCTGCAGCGACGTGGTCAGCGCCGACACGTACTCGTACGCCAGCCACCACGGCGCCGTGTGGTCGGGCCGGAATGGCATGAGCAGGTACTGCAGCCCCAGCAGCGGCGCCAGCAGGCACGTGGCACGCAGCGCGTGCAGCGCCGTGGCGGAGGGCCGCGCGGGGCCGCCGGCGCCGCCCACGCCGCCGCCCGCGCGCAGCTTGGTGCACAGCACGCGCACGATGTTGCACAGGAAGGCCACGTTGAGCAGCACGGCGCCGCACGCGAGCACGGCCAGCTCGAGGCGCGGCGCCGCGTCGTCCATCCAGCACAGCGGCTCGTCGGCGGCGGCGCGGCGGCCCACGTACACGGCGGCCGAGGTGAGCGGCAGCAGCCAGCCCAGCGCCAGCAGCGCGCGCAGCAGGCGGCGCTCGGACACGAAGGCGCTCACCAGCACCGTGTGCAGGTACAGGCCCTCGCACAGCATCCACGTGTAGTTGGTGAGCAGCGCGTACTGCAGCGCCGCGTTGAGCGCGCGGCACCAGGCGGGCGACGCCGTCAGCGTGGCGGGCGCTCGTACCACCAGCCCGTACCACGCCAGCCACAGCGCGTTGTTGGCCGCGAACGACGCGAACAGGTTCATGTGCACCGTGATGCGCGCGCACCGCAGCGACCTGCACACGAGCTGAGTGAGCGCGGCCCCGGCGCGCATGCGCGGCGCCCCCCCCCACTCACTTGAAGTACAGCAGGATGGCGAGCGACAGCAGCAGCGCCACCAGGGACACGCTGTAGCCGGCCTCGTACACCGCGATGATGTCGCTCACGTCCTGCACAACAAACGCTCACTTAGTGTCCGCCGCGCTCGCGAGCGGGGCTAGCAGCCGGCACTGACATCTTCGGGCTTGATGCACGTGGTGTAGTTGGACCAGGGCCGGCCGGTCTGCGGGTGCTGCCACCAGGTGCCGTTGGCCGTGCACTCCTTGTGCGCCAACACTGCAACAGTAAGGAGAGGTTGATAGAGGCTCCGGGGCGAGGCGCGGCGGCTAGGTGAGTGGACGCACGTTCTGGACTGAAGCCGGGTACGAACTCGGGGCAGGCGCGGTAGGCCGTGGTGTTGGCGGGCGTGGCCGGCCAGCACAGCCACGAGTCGAACGTGCCCTCGCAGTGCACGCCTGCAAGCAGAGAGCGCGCGGTCAGTGAGGACGCGGGCGGCGTGGTGGGAGGGGGGAAGGAGGGGGTGCACTCGCCTGGCGGGGGCGCGGTGGTGTTGAGCTCGCGCTGGCAGGCGGAGGCGTCGCGCGCGATGCGCTCGGGGTCGTCCATGGCGCGCCACGCCGCGCTCACGCCGCGCCCACGCCGTGCTCACGCCACGTCCACGCCGCGGTCACGCTGCGGTTGCTGCTATCCGCGCCTCACGTCATGCATCGCCTGTAATCAACAGCATGCCCCTTAGTTTTTGCTTATATCAAAGAGTAAGTTCAACATTCGTAATATTTTACTTTCTCTAAATAAACCTAGTTACATTGTAGTTTTTGTTATTCTGACTGCCTCGTTACTCGACTAGTGTCTGATTCCAGGGTCGGCCTAAAATAATTTGCATGGTGACCATGGATTGCCATCCCATCGGACTACGAGAAGGAATAAAGAGTGTTCCAGTGTGTTCATCACGCAGTGCCACTATTGCGGTAGCCTAATAATGTTATTGAAGGTGCTAGGCGAATGGGCTGCGGGATTGTTACATAAAATGCCTACGACGGAACACGACAGTTTTTAGTCAGTAAGAGTCTGACACTCCCTCACTGCTGCTAACCCACAGCCGGAGGGGTCATTTGATGATTTTTGACGTCGTTAAGAAAAAGGTGCTTGACGAATAATATTCTTTACATGATGTTGTAAATTATTAAAACAAAAAATTACACCTGTGGCTAAACCACTGAATGGATTAAGTATTTTTTTTTTACAATTCGCCGTAGAATATCATAAAGTATATGAGGTAGGATTTAATGTGATTAGGTACAACACACCCGATATAACATACATGTATTACCATCTTACATGAACTATACGTGATTTTAAGACATACAAGACACACGTACAGTGTACAGTGCACCGGACCGGACTCTGCTGCAGGAACATTGACGTGCATGATAACGGACGCTCAATAGGGAAGCTCTCAGCTGGCCGAGCCTGAAGCGATTTCAATGTTATTCTTGTTCGTTCCGTTTAAAGGTCGTAAAAGTTAAATAATTCATGTCGTCCGTCGCTTTGCATACAATTGAGATAATATTGCGTCCGAGCGAGGCGCCTCGACCCTCGCACCCCCGTGTTGTTGTAGGCTCCTGGACTCCGACCGGCTCATGGAGATGAGCAGGTCCCATGCACTGTGCATAGTTATACTGGAACGATTTATCCGACGATACTCCAAATGATACTATAGTTATCGACGGAGTTGCTACAATTCATAATCTCTTGTCGCAAACACATGTTATATCGGCGAGACAACGGAGTAAACTGTAAGATTATATTCAAATAAGCCTAGTTGACCTCCCATTACATAGTTGTACATAGCAGAATAATATAACTGTTTGTAATGATTGTTGAAGCGTTCCGGGAGGGTGCTACGGCGCTACGGTGCTACGCGGCGACGCTACAGCGGCGCTCTCGGCTACGGTAGCCACTACGAGTAGGTGAGGCGAGAGCGCTGCCGAGTGTCGCAGACGTGGCCAGCGCCTCAGTCAACACCGGTTTGAGTCCTTTGATGGCGCTGAACAAAATATATAGGTATACTTAATATTAACACATTTGTGCATTCGTGCTATGCGCGATATCCTATTAATATTATTAATGTGTATGTTTTGGGTTTGATTTGTTTGACGTCTGACAGAGAGGAATGGAAGAAAAAGACATGTTGCGCCGACCCCAAATAACTTGGGAACAGGGCAGGAAGATGATGAGATGATGATGTGTATGTTTTGGGTTTGAGTATTTGGAAGACACACATTTGTACATTGACAGAAGACAAAGATTCACCTAACTGTTAAGTGAAATACGCCGAGGCACACCTACGTCCTTATTTACTACTATGTTACTTATTGTACGGTGCGGGGAGTAGTTCCCGCTGCTTCTGTTATGATCCAACGCAGAGTAGAATCCTTAGTACTGAAATGTAAAGCAACGCAAGGACTGCTCAATACAACACGGACAAGTCGCACAGAGGTCCTGCTACGGCACGCTGTGCTACGCCGCTACGCGCTCCTGCTACGCGAGGGGCAGCGTAGCGCTACGCGTGACGTGCTCCGTAGCACGTTACAATGCTGTTGCTGACGTCTGCTGTTTCGGAGTGAAATGAAGAGGAATTTGTGTTCACGAGAGGCGCTAGCTGGTTATAGTTATCGGCACGGGTATTGAGCTCTCGGCGGAAGAGTGGGGATCGCTTTGCGCACTGTACACATAAGGCAATAAACTAATAAATCGCTTCTGCGCAGGTGAAGGTCAGGGCTCAATATCCGTGCTGATAACTTTTACAATGAATACAAACGATGATAAATTCACTCATTTAGAAATTTCATTTGATGATATTGCACAGTTTATACTTGAAGAAGGATCCTTCAATGAAATGTTATAAAATATAGTATAGCGCGTGAGGTCGGCGCTGACTACCCTCTAGACTAACGCAATGATTAGGCATCGTCGGTGGCGCGCGGCGACACTGAGTGACGTCACATCAGCTGCACTCACAACACTAATTGTTATTTGTGGCGTGACGCGTCACGTGTGTGTGTGTGTGTGTGTGTGTGCACTGTGTTGTATAGTTGTTATGACATGCGCCAACTAAATCATTTGCTCGATTCAGTTAAAAGGCTTTCGTTTGTTGAATGGTGCCGCACTGGAGCGCTGGAGCTCTATAATCTCCGACAATAACGCAGAGGGGGGGGGGGGGGCAGGCAGAACTGCAGGCCTGGACAAACATTGCTAGATAGACGGTTAACTTAGTCTAGTGAGCTGCCATATTCTAGCTGATATTCTAAATGCAGAAGTAACCGTGTGCGTTCGCGCAGCGGAATGTTGTTGAATTTAAAGATTTTAATTATGCAGATAATTAGTGTAAGACGTCCTATAATTGTGTATAGTAAATAAAAATTTGTGTATGCAGCCATTGTGGAGAAATTCACCAAAAACAGATTCCGCTGGGCGAACGTTGGCGAACGTTGTCCTGGCGGAACTTTTTTTAATCCATAGACTTTAGAAGAAAAGAGATGTGTCCGAAAATTAGTGTGTATTTGTGTATAATTGATTATGTATGAATGAAATCAGTGCATGCATAAACTTCGGAGAAATTCAAGTTTCCGCTACGCGAACGTTTGGCCATTAGCTAGTTTTCATATAAAGCGCTTACATAGAGAGCTGTAGATTTTTACATACGTTGTTTTGAATTTGTTTATATTTGTTTAAAAAACAGATTTGGAAAAAGTCGTAGGGTTTAAAAGATAAAAATATAAACGTAAAATACACTTATTAGGTCTTAGTTCTTAAAGTATGCAGTTTGGGGTCTAGATTTTCACGTTTACACAAACCTTGTAAGTGTCTCCAACATGTTGCCAAGTATCAATGATGTTCCGTTAGTAATTAAATAGTTATAGGATATTTTACCATGAATAGATCACTGTTTACAAAGCAGTCGAATATCACGACGTTCTAAAGGAATTGCATGGTAAAATGTATGCCAATAATTAGTTTAATCATTCAACTATTCACTTGCAAAATTTCATGTCATTAAATTCAGTAATTAAAGAAAGACAATTATAATACTGACGGAGCATCGAAACCCTACATAATCCGACCAAGTTCGGATAGCTACAAAAAAGCGGCCGTGCCATATGTCTAAGCAACGTTCTTAACTTGGTAGGTTAGTATTTATTAATATGGTACAGTTGCGTACACAAGCGTTAGGAAAAAATAAAACAATTGTATTTCTTGATTGAAAAATATTTTTTTAATAATAATGCCACTATCTACGATAAAAATAAATCTTCAATTAACAAGTACTTCTCTATTTAAATATCCGTGTACAAAAATATTTTTATTATTATTACTTACATAAATTACTTAACTACGTGATTAAAAATAACGTTAATAAACGTTACGTATTTTAACTAAAATGTCGTAGATAGTGGCGTTATTATTAAAAAAATATTTTTCATTCAAGAAATGCAATTGTTTTATTTTTTCCTAACGCTTGTGTACGCAACTGTACCATATTAATAAATACTAACCTACCAAGTTAAGAACGTTGCTTAGACATATGGCACGGCCGCTTTTTTATCTTTTAAACCCTACGACTTTTTCTAAATCTGTTTTTTAAACAAATATAAACAAATTCAAAACAACGTATGTAAAAATCTACAGCTCTCTATGTAAGCGCTTTATATGAAAACTAGCTAATGGCCAAAGTTTATGCATGCACTGATTTCATTCATACATAATCAATTATACACAAATTTACACAAATTTTCGGACACATCTCTTTTCTTCTAAAGTCTATGGATTAAAAACAGTTCCGCCAGGACAACGTTCGCCAACGTTCGCCCAGCGGAATCTGTTTTTGGTGAATTTCTCCACAATGGCTGCATACACAAATTTTTATTTACTATACACAATTATAGGACGTCTTACACTAATTATCTGCATAATTAAAATCTTTAAATTCAACAACATTCCGCTGCGCGAACGCACACGAAGTAACCACATTACCGCGCAGACTGGATCCTCGTTCAAACTGATTAATGACTAACCTTCTCCGACACCGGAGCCCCCACATATTGTGTGTGTGTGTGTTATCCATAGAGAATCGTTGCATTAACTCTACCAACTTAAACTTATTATCCTCTTTAATAATATCAAGTTAGTGGGATTGTCACTCGCTGAAATGTTAGTTTTGTTTAAACAGTGTTGGTGTAGGTGCGTGGCTCGACAGCGCGTGCCGACGCCTCCGAGCCTCGGCTTAGCGCAGCCCCCCCCCCCCCCATGCTGCACTGCTCGTCAGTCGTCCTCACGGCGACACCAGGCGTGCTCTGCTCCGGCTCTGTGACATATTGCACGAGGGTGCGCCGTCAGGAGGCGAGTGAGGCGCGTGCCCAACACGCACACACACTAAGCGCCGGACACTCAACTGTTCTTACTATAATTCTATTTTGATACGATGATTGATCAAATATGGTCGCGGCTCTCCTGTCAGCAGACTACATCGAACGCAGACTCAAAAACTACAAAACAAGCGCAACTGTAACATTTATCACGTGATAAGCATTTAAATAAATTCAACATGAACACATGTTCGCCAGCACATGTGTACATCTGCACCGTAACGTTTCTCAAGCATTTATTTTCTATATTAAGTGCATCTAAAGCTTCCTGTAGTAAATAATTTGTATTTGAATATAATCATAAAAAAAACAGCGTACTACTACAGTTACGTCGTAGCTGTCGTAAGCCTGAGTGCACATTGCAGACTATTTAAGACGGCTCTGGGTAAACAAGAAAATATTTTTTTAGAAAATCGTGAATTCAATCAAAGTTTTTAGTCAGTATGATACCGAACAAATACCTAATCATTGTAACGTGTGTACTTCCATTCATCTTCATACTGATTTATGAGCAAAAATCAAAGCTCGGCCAACTAAATGTTTGTAGTGTGCGCGCGCTCTAAAAGTACAACACAAGAATGACGCACCTACTACGACTACAGTATCTATTATACTTTTTCCACTACTTTTGCAGTTACTGCTGGCCAGAGCGTCTGTGGGAGCATGACTTGCTTGCTGCTATTCAACATATCAAAAAACAGGTTCAATGAATGACAAAAGAAGAGAATTAAATTATCAATTGTTACATTGTTAGCCATCGTTTCATTATAATGATAATAACAGTACAGATCTGCGCGAGGCCTCCACGCCGCGGCCTGTGTTGGAGGAGTTGCCGGCGACGCGACACACGCTGTCACACTATGTGCTGTGCTGTTGTGCATGTTGTACAATGTACATGTTTTCACGTTCCTTACAATAAATATCTGTGACGATAGGGATAAGTTTGGAGGGCGTGCAGTCTCACGAGAGCTCCGCCGACAAACTAAACAATATCAATTTAACTTCCCAAACGAGAGTTTGTATGGGCGCTTTCTTCGCCCCCTTTTTAATCTGTCTTTAATTAGGTGAATCCCGCCACGTTTCAAAGATCCCCCTGGAGCAGTACCCAATACCCCCACCGCCCACCGCCCCAACATACTGTCTTCTCGGAAATTATTGAACATACTGTTTCTGTTTACCCGTCACTTGAAGTATAAGTGAGCGGTTGTCCTCCCTGCGGGACTTGCAATGCACGTACAGAATGTCCGAGTGAGGGCGGTACGATGTCACGCACACACACATGCTGCGCTACATGAAATGATTGAGCTTATTAGAGTGTTTTGTTATACTTATCTGTTTACGGCTCGTGTCATATACTTCGTGTATCGTGGACATCCAAACAGATCCTTCATTGTTACCTACACACTACAGTGTTAACAAATCGAGTATTTCTACAAGTAGGTATTGAGTTAATAGTATGCCGAATCATGCGATTAGGACGGTTGATCGCGATTTCAAGATTGTGTACTCAACAGCTTAAAGGTTTTCGATTTAGTAGTTTACTTTTCAGATTTCACCGTTAGGGTCATGGCACATTATACCGGCACCGCAACAGCACAGCAGCAGCACGGTGTCGCCTCGAATTTAGACTACGGCTAGCTGCCAGCGCGCTAATTACGCGTTGTCCGCAAGGTGCAAGCTCGCAGTCCGTGCGCCGGCCGCGAGGTGTAAGCTTGCTGTCACCGCAAACTCAATATTGTTTAAATGAACACGCCTAGGACTTGCTTCGCTGCCGACTCGGAGTCGTCGCGTAATGAGCATGCCGTCGGCGCGCTGTACGCATAAGGTCCGCTCGCTTGCAGCACGCGGGCTACGAGTCGAGTTGTGTGGTAGCGGCAAGCGCGCTAACTGCCCACCGTTGGCTTTTTCATATTGACATTATGAAATATATTATACTATACACGATTTAATGCTCTAAATTGAATGACAAGTTAAATGCTGGTGTGGAGCGGTGCTGTTGCGGTGCCGGTATAATGTGCCATGACTCTTATAATTATAATTGCGCTGCACACTGCGCACTCCATATTCATATTGATATCATTTATTTGCGTTCCACAAGTTTGTCAAGATGTTGCAATGTTCTTACAGCTGAGTTCAATTGTGGACCCTGTTAGGGATCCTCGCCTCGTCGAGAGAAAGGTTTCTAATCTAAGCACATTCTGTTTTATGGTCTCGCTGACAATTTTATATCTAGCACCTATTGTTTTCGTCATCAAAGGGAATATATTGCAGCCGCAGTCAATTATGTATTCTGGTGGCCTTGCCTGAGGCGACCGCGTCTGCATGGAAGTCATATAATGAACTTCTTGAGTGTTCTACTAGGAGTCTCTCTGTTTGCGGTATAAGTATAGGGAAGGCTGTCAATGACTAGTGCAGGACATTTTGTGGTGTGACAGCACAGTCGGTGTGTGAGTGCGAGGTCAAGTGCAGGCGTGTTGACGCGGAGCGCCGGCGCCGCGCGTGATAGGTATATCTGTGACAGCTGCGAGTGCTGCGACTGTCGCGCGCTCATTCATGTCACTACACTAGCGCTAATGTTATCTGCGGTCAATATACAATACCAGCTCGAACGTACAATTACCATTGCTTATAGTTAATACAATTTGGTGAGGAAAGCCCAACATCGTCGAGAATTGAAAGCTACACCCTGCGCATCGGTCTGCTCCCGCGTGTGTAACACTCGGCGCACTGCACGAGCGGTGCTGCACTGCGCACATGACCGCGATACACGTCGCGCTGGTACTCAGCACTTACTCGTGACGCAGCAGCTAGCACACAGCGAGCAGCAGACGCGACACTGCCTGCCTACACGAGTGATTCGAACCATTCAGAATATCTTATGCAGCAGTGTTGAAACTACTGTTGTTCCCCAACTTGCCTCAGCTCTAAACAACATACATCGCTATAACGGTAACATAGAAATAGACATACTTAACAGGATAAATTTTTAACGAAAGAAAATACCTACCGAGAAACAGTCTCATGTTTCTGCTGAAACTGACCAACACATTCCGCCAGGGCACAAGGCTGTTGTGGTTCAACGTTCAACTTTCGTTTCAGATCCTGATTATTCATTAAAGTGATATACACTGGTGAGCACGGTAGGTACATTGTAGCAACCAAACTGTGTATGTAGTAGTGTTGAGTTCCCTGAGGGGCGCATACATCGAGATGAAGAGTGCTCTGTCGCGGCCAGCAGCCGCCGCCGCCGGTCAGCGCCACACATACCAATACACTGCTCGTAGCGTGTGCCGAGAAGGACGCGGTGAGCCTGAAGTACACCGCACTGCAATGTTCAGTTGCAATATGTACTAGTTCCCAAGTATGCACGCTGCCGCTGCTAATATGTAGAACTGCTCAATAATCTCAGGAATTACCGATCACTTTCATGACTTCACGTCACAAGGTACATTAAAATGTGATGCTCCGTATAGCTAACCGTATTGGGGAGCGTACGATATAGACGCCTCGGTGAAGTGTCGTGCCGCAGCGATGAATGAATCTAACGACGCTGTGTGTGTTCATTCTGCTTCTCTCATGAATCATCGACCTACATATTAGAAGTAGGTATTGGTGGTCAGTAGAGATGTCAGGGGAGCGGCTGGCGTACACCATACCTGTGCTCTTTACAACTCCGCCTTCGACATAATAAAATTGATGCGCTCCATAAAATGTTGATTGAACAAGTTTATCGCCGGCCGCGTGTCTCGCGCGATGTGTAAACTTTTACTGCGTTGCTTTATAATGCAAACAAAAGAATATAGCGCCACACAGTAGATCGACGCCATACAAGCGTTGGGACATAGGATATTTAAATATACAAATGTCAATTTTTGAAAAACGAGTTATGCCATCGTATTTGTCTTCTTATTAGCTGTTAAAAATGTTACTAGCATTTTCTGATTGGACTCTTACATCGAGAGCTATAGCCCAAAATGTGATTTAAATGTATGGGAAGTGACTTAAAAACTGATGTATCTCGAGATTCCCTTCGCCTTTCGACTTGATTTTTTTATATGGTAATAAGACATATATTTGGCACATTTTCTTCAAACAAACATGGTGCGATAAATGTGCCCGTTTTAAGATACAAGTATAGACCGATTTTTGCAATATCATCTACATATTTATTTATAAGTTTCACATATTTTATCTCTGAATCTCACTTCAGTGGTGACTCACTGATATGGTCAGGCCATAACTCATTGGTGCACCGATAATATAATCTCTGGAAATAATTATATACTACTAATGAGGTAATTTGTTAATTTTTGGTAATTTGTTATTACCTAAATTTTAATGAGGTGATTAGCTATTTTTTTGGAAAATTAGCTAATTACTTATAAAAGACCTTTTTATTGTTTACAATAAGAACTCGAATCGATTTTTAACATACCTACCCTCATAAGTGCCAATTTTGGAAACCATATAAATAGGCGCATGGTTGACTGAAATTAAATTAAATAAAAGCAGTCGTTTTTTATGAAAAACAAAAAAAATATTTTATTGTCACGCTTAGTTACTAAAAAAATAATAAATTACAAATAATAAAATATGTAAAAACATCAAAATATACCTACAATTCTATTACTAAGATATTTATTGAAGTACTTAACTACAATTTACTAATAACTAATTTCATAATGATAAAGTAAGGACAAAATTTTAAATTGGTTGACACTAATATTTAGACATGATAAAAACAGTAAAAACAAATATTCAATATAACAAACAAAACGAAGAACAGCATCATAAAGCATCATAAAAATCAATAGTCTAAAAGAAAGTGTTAGTCACAGAAAATATCATCATCAGATTCTATTTCAGATTCTTCAGAATCGCTATCAGATATTAAATTCATAACGTCACAAAATTCTACTTGATTTTCTTCTGTGACTATCATTTCATAAACTTCTTTAAACACATTTCTCTTTACGTTACGATCCAATTTTGGTCGTATGGTTGTCAAAAAAGGATCTGAAGTGAGAAGCAGGTTATGAAGTACATCTTCATTACAATTAATACTACTACTTTTTCTCGAGTGAGACTCTCTAACTTTACGAAAATCTTTGTTTCTCGCTTCAGATGCTTCTTCTGACAAAAAACCGATTGGCACTATAGACAAATGCTCAATTATATGAGCTCCATGAATAAGCAACTTATGAATACTCACAGGCATATAATACCATGGATAAAGATTGGTAAACATTTTTGCAGTATCTATACCAGTGGTTCTTAACCGGTGGTCCGCGGACCACTGGTGGTCCCTGGAGGCATTCCAAGTGGTCCGCGAAGCTTTGCTTCGCGACGTTGCTATCCATCTTATTTGTCCAACAGAAAAAAATTAAGGTTTGAAATGTAGCCCTTTTACGTTATTTTGGTTCTGAGTCTTAAAAAATAATTAAAATTTCCCGCTCGCTTCGCTCGCGTATTCAGAAATTATATGCCCTCGTTTTTACATTGGTCAACAAACAAAAAGTTAAGTACGTTTGGGCTACATTGGACGTAATTTTGGTTCTGAGTCTTAAAAAATAACTAAAATTTCCCGCTCGCTTCGCTCGCGTATTCAGCACCTATATGCCCTCGTTTTTGCGTTTGTCAACAAAAAAAAAGTTAAGTACGTTTGGGATACATTTTACGTACGTACGTGTCCGAAAAAAATTTCGCGCTCGCTTCGCTCGCGCATTTGTGATTACATATGCCTGTGTATGTCTTTCTTTACATTTACTTACCTACAAAAGAATAGAGTACTCGCGTTTTGTAAACGCTGAACATTGCGTTTGTAAGTGAAAGATTTAGTCGGAGCTAAAACTGTTTTTTTTTTACTTAGTGGACCCCCCCTTGTCAAAGCTATAAATTCGTCCGTGGGTTTTCAACACTTGTGATTGTTAAAAACAAGCATAGAAATCTGTTGCATGCCACTGCCGACATGCGTTTAGCTTAGAGTAGTACTGAACCAAGAATTCAGAAGTTAGTAAAGAGAATGTAGTCACAAAAATCTCATTAAATTAAAATCTGTAGCTTTTAGTTTTTTGCTAAATAATAAAGAAGTGAGTGCTAATTATAAAGTGTGCTTGTATTTTTTATCAAAGAACCCTCGATTTAGGCAAACCAATGGGGTGGTCCGCGGCGAGACAAACTTTTGGTAAAGTGGTCCCTCATGACAAAAAGGTTAAGAACCACTGATCTATACAGAATTCATTAAATTTGTTTACAATAATTTTTTCACCAGAAGAAATACATTGTAGGATCACACCAAGTCTTTGCACTAAAGCAACGTCTAGTCCAGTTATATCAGCAGTTTTGGCTGGATCTTGAAAGAACCTTCTAGCTGAGTTTCCGTTGTTTGTCGTCCCACTGCCTTGTTTTACAACGTCTAATAATAAACCAGTTTCTTTTCTGAATCTGTCTTGAATGTTCTTTTTTCTTTCATCTACAGATTTTTTGGCATCGTCTCCTCTTGATTGCCAAGATTTAATGTCTAATCTATATGCTATATGAAGCAAACATTCCATGGCACGGATCCATGCATGAAGACTGCTTAATCCATATTTATACATATCTTCGTCCACTGGTTTTTTCTGAACCAATTCTATATTGTTCATTTCCTTCGGACGCGCCTTACACAAATCGCAAACTGCTGTAGAAGTGCCAGAGATATAGGATGCCACTTTTCCATCTATCATTGTCAAGAGCAATTTATGCTTGATAGTTGCATTTTCACATTTCGTTGGATTTAAACTTTCTATTTCTGTTTCTATATTAGTCATTTCGTTTTTAACATTAAACTCCGTTTCTTTCATGAACTTCCACATAATGGGTCGGCAGAAAGACGTTGATGAAGGCCGTTGGTTTTGCCAAATAATACATCCATCTTGAGTTGTGAGCTTCAATGGCACAAGACTCGCCATGAACACGCTTTGTAGTTCTTGATTTGAACAATCCGACTTTTGTTGATGTACACTTTGATTTGAGGCTCCATCAAACCCCCATTTGCTTATTAGCAGGAGTTCATCTTTGTCAAGACTTATGTCCAAACACTGAATAAGTCTATTTACAGTTAAATCTAACAGAGCTTGAAGTTTAATCTTAACAGAAGTTTCTGTTATTGTTACAGCACTGTTGTCAGGGTAGCACTTTTTCTTCTCTTCTTGAAGTTTATAATAACTAGGGTATTTACAAATTCCTTCCTTTTCACTGAAATCTCTTAGTGTTATGTATCGAAACTTTGATAGTCTTAAAGTGACATATAATGCCAAAGCTTTTTGGAATGATATTTCTTTCATTTCTCCAAATTGAATAAACTGCTTTACTTTAGAGACTTGCTCTGGATTTTCTAAAAGGTACTGCAGGATTTCAGCCACATCTTTTTTTCCAGATGATTTGAGGCTCGTTTGAGCAGAGAAGACGATTTTTTCCGTGCTATAGGAGCTGCAACTCGATTCTGTGCGTCTTCTTTTTTGTTTGTTCGATAATTCTTCAAAAGGTTTGCGGCTTTCTATCGAAGTAGATGTAGATGCGTCGGAAACCCGACATTCCGGATTCATCACAACATTTGTGAAAGAATCGGATGTTGTCGCTGTTGGTTCTTCAGATGCCTCGTCTATTTCTTCTTCGGGTATAATAACATTCTCTTTCCAATTTTCTGGCCATTTGATATCTGCTTGCAACCAGGAGGAATACTTCCGCATAAATGCTTCTTGATTTCTTGAAGATTTCATCCATTTAGCATAAATCATCATCATCATCATCCTCCGAGCCTTTTTCCCAAACTATGTTGGGGTTGGCTTCCAGTCTAACCAGATTCAGCTGAGTACCAGTGCTTTACAAGAAGCGACTGCCTATCTGACCTCCTCAACCCAGTTACCCGGGCAACCCGATACCCTTTGGTTAGACTGGTGTCAGACTTACTGGCTTCTGACTACCCGTAACGACTGCCAAGGATGTTCAATGACAGCCGGGACCTACAGTTTAACGTGCCATCCGAAACACAGTCATTGGTGTCTAAGATATACTTAGAAAGTACATACAAACTTAGAAAAGTTGCATTGGTACTTGCCTGACCTGGAATCGAACCCGCGCCCTCTTACTCGAGAGGTTGGTTCTTTGCCCACTAGGCCACCACGACTTTTTACCATTTAGCATAAATCCGATAACAAAATCTACGACACCATTCTTTAAGTTCTTTTTCAACTGCGTCTCTTAACTGAAAATCACTATTGGTTTTCAGAGACGTAAATAATTGATTATAGTCCCGAATATCACCACCTTCACGTAGAGAAATGTAAAGGTCGAGGTAAGTACCGAAACCGTGAAAAGATAATGACAACACTCGGATGAGGATGAAATTACAACTAATGCTCTTCAAGTAATGCACCTATTTATATGGTTTCCAAAATTGGCACTAATGAGGGTAGGTATGTTAAAAATCGATTCGAGTTCTTATTGTAAACAATAAAAAGGTCTTTTATAAGTAATTAGCTAATTTTTCAAAAAAATAGCTAATCACCTCATTAAAATTTAGGTAATAACAAATTACCAAAAATTAACAAATTATCTCATTAGTAGTATATAATTATTTCCAGAGATTATATTATCGGTGCACCAATGAGTTATGGCCTGACCATATCAGTGAGTCACCACTGAAGTGAGATTCAGAGATAAAATATGTGAAACTTATAAATAAATATGTAGATGATATTGCAAAAATCGGTCTATACTTGTATCTTAAAACGGGCACATTTATCGCACCATGTTTGTTTGAAGAAAATGTGCCAAATATATGTCTTATTACCATATAAAAAAATCAAGTCGAAAGGCGAAGGGAATCTCGAGATACATCAGTTTTTAAGTCACTTCCCATACATTTAAATCACATTTTGCGCTATAGCTCTCGATGTAAGAGTCCAATCAGAAAATGCTAGTAACATTTTTAACAGAAGACAAATACGATGGCATAACTCGTTTTTCAAAAATTGACATTTGGATATTTAAATATCCTATGTCCCAACGCTTGTATGGCGTCGATCTACTGTGCGCCATCTCGAGCCGCGTGTTCGCGTCGCCGAGTCAAGGTTGCGCCTCGCTCCACGTTATTACAACGCGCATAATTGTCAGCAAACAGCAAGTGCACCGACTAAACTCTAATTACAAGTTGATCTTGAAATAATAAAATAATGTACAACAACAATTAGGTTTATATTTACGACTAGCTTCTGCCAGCGACTTCGTCCGCGTTAAATTCGGACTTTGTGTAAAGAGAGGAAGAATACTAAACACCAGCCAATCCAATTCTAAATCTATGCGTACCTACTACTACTTCATCTAAAAAGAAATAAAATGAAAACTATTATATTAATAAACTAGCTTCTGCCCGCGACTTCGTACGCGGATCCTGTCCCTTATGCCAGCGACTACGGGGTCAGCAAAATCAAAGATCTGAATTGTCTGATATTGAATTTTAAGGGCCCGTTGACTTGAAAACAACGGAATACGCATAACCATTAGAAACATTCCATATATTTAATTTTTGTACTTTAACGGCAAAAGCACAGCAGACTAAACAAAACGCTGAGAACTGAACCGCAATAGACGTGACCATAGGGATAAAAGTAGTGATTCTAATTAGTCCGCATTTAAGTTGTGTGTGGTAAAATATTACACGTATTATTACGTAAAAAAACATTAAATAGATGACTAAGTCGTGGTGACTTAATGGGAGTCGTGGTGGTTTAGTGGGTAGAGAACCAATCTCTCAAATATGAGCGTGCGTCTTTGATTCCAGGTCTGGCAAGTGCCTGCCAATGCAACTTTTCTAAGTTCGTATGTACTTTCTACGTATATTTTGGATACCAATGACCGTTATTTGGAGGGGATGTTAAACTGTAGGTTCCGGCTGTCATTAAACATTCTTGGCAGTCGTTATGGATAGTCAGAAGCCAGTAAGTCTTACCAAGGGGTGTTGGGTTGAGCGGGTAACCGGGTTGTGGAGGTCAGATAGGCAGTCGCTCCTTGTAAAACACTGGTACTCAGTTGCATCGTGACTGGAAGTCGACCCTAACATAATTGGGACAAAGGCTCTTGAGATAATAACGACAATAATAATGAGATATAGGCACCGCAGGACATCTGAGGCTGATGACGGGGAATAGCGACCCCGCGGGGCTATATATACTGAGTTCTCCAGGGAGAGTATACTGCCCCCATCTCCGGCCGGTCGGAGTGAACCATGACGGGGGTAGGTCTCACGCCTCTGGCTTGGCTTGGCCGTCCAGAGTGGAGTCGCTAGAGCACTATTAGTAGCCCTGCTCGGAGGGTGGGTGCCTCATGGTAAGCACAGGGAGCGCGTAATCTGCGTTTAAAGTCCGCCGAGGTATCCTCATCCTTCAGCCGCTCATGTCCCTGTTGCCCTCTTGTTGCTATTCAGTGACTGGTTCCCGGGGGCCCAGTAAGTGAGGTGGCGAGTCTCCACCTGCCATTTTTACATGTACCTAATACATTGTCATCCACTAAAATCCCATCACAATAGCCCAAGTAGTTTCCTCCATAGTTAGCAATAGTTTAGCACAGAACCGGGGATTGTCTTTTTTTTAACGACGTCCACCGGGGATTGTCCTTGGGTTCATTTCTATAGTGTATAAAGGGATAATCGTCGGTTTTGTGTCACCATTTAATTAAAGTTGTCTCAAAAGGGCTTCAGCGTGTTGGCTTCGGCCCCACGTTTGCCTCCCAAAAATTCGGAACTCTGTAGTCCCGAGGTATGGAAGAGAAGAGACATACAAAATAATAATGAGATATAACGCAACAAAGTCGGAGAGTGGGGGCTCGTGACGCCACGTCTAGATATGTAAAATTTGTACTAAGCAGTGACTTAACACAAAATTCAAGCGTTGTTGCATCTTCGTTATTATTTGTTTGTGAGAGAGAGAAAAGAAAAATACGTGTCCATTATTTTAGGGTTATCTAAAAACGGACTAATTACTTTTTTTGATTCACCATACCTATTTCATAACATTCATTTCTATACATTTCAAGTGCAGTATTGCTCTTGAAGTTCCACATCAGGTGTTCCAGATCTTCGATGTTTATACGTCAATAGAGAGTGCTTATCAAATTGAACCACTTTTGCTAAAACGTCATGTCTTCATATGCTATAGTCTAGCTGGGCTCCTGGAGTTCCACATCAGGTGTTTTAGAGAGTGCTTATCAGATTGAATAACTTTTGCTAAAACGTCATAGTTCTATATGCTATAGTCGAGCTGGGCCCCTGGAGTTCCACATCAGGTATTTTAGATCTTCAATTTGTATAAGTCAATAGAAAGTGCTTATCAAATTGAACAACTTTTGCTAAAACGTCATACCTGTATATGGTACAGAGAAGCTGGGCTCTTGGGGTTCCACATCAGGTGTTCCAGATCTTAAAATTTATTATCTCAGCTGAAAATGCTCATCACATGAAACAATTTTTGCCATGGCATCATTTTTGTATCTCTTATAGTTTTGTTGGTCTGTTGGTGTCCTGCATCAGGTCTTCAAGTTTCGAAGATACATTATAGCCTATATGTTGACCAGGCTTAATACTGATACAACAAAGAAAAAATCATTGAAATCCGTCCAGTAGTTCCGAAGATTAGCGTGTACAAACAAACAGACATACAGACATACAGACATACAGACATACAGACAGAATTTTTTTTTTGGATTTGTGCTCCATTACTGTTTCTAAACCCCACCCAATTATTATTTTTTTAATATATTCAATGTACAGACACAGTTTTTTTACAGATTTATTATATGTATATATAGATGTTATAGTACCTATACCCAGTAGTATTAGGCATAATGTGTTTGTATGCGTGGCCAGCACGCACACACACAGCGACACGGCGCGTGTCGGATGAGGTTGGTCACCGGCTGTTGAGCGTGGTTGTGTAACTTGTGCTCCGTCACTCATTACCGTATACTCAGGACATATTTTCAAAGAAAGTAACTACATTAATCCGATAAAGAGGAAACATTATTTTGATTGTACCCTAAGGCTCCAAGCAAGAGGTGCTGAAAATTTAAAATAAAGATTGGAAAGCTACTTTTGGAGTAACACAGGCTATACTTTCACGGGTCGCAGGTGAAATCGCAGGAAAACGGCTAGTTATAAATATTCACAGTCAAAGGCTAAGCGCTCTTGTAGTGACCGAAGGTTCCTTTGGCAGATGGTACACTTATTTGACAATTCAGTAGTAGTGAGCGAGAATAGAACAAACCAGCTGAGAGAGCGGAAGTAGGTGTAAATTGAGCGAGTGATCGTAAACATTAGTCACGTGTTGACACGCGCGCGGTGACAGTCTCGGGCGCCGGGAGCTCCGGGACTTCCCGCAACATATCCGTCAGAGACGCGGCGCGCTGGACGGCTGCCAGCTAATTAATAAAGTCCACATGATATAGCGCCGCCACGCGCCGCGCTCACACTACGCTCACACGCCGCTTATCTGAGGGCACGGCAGTGCCCCAGCCAAGACTCGAGCAAAGCGGGCACGGCCGTACCATCTTTTCTCGAAGCGTTTCGCGGCTATTTCAGCCCCCTGTATCTTCCATGTGAACAAAGCTTGGCCAAGTCAATATTATTGTAATGTGAACAAAACTATTGATATAGTCACAAAATATTGATTTATTATTACAAATAAAGTAGAACAGGACTTGGCTTCTATGCGATCTCAAAACTTTTTACGGTGGAGGAATTGCGTAGAGGATTGGCTTTTTTTTACATTTAATATTTTTGGTGGGATACAGCTGTTTAGCTGCAACTATATTATATTGTCCAGCACCGAAACTACTTCTAGGTACTTATACTTTCAAGTAGAGAGATGTTATTAGCAATATGCTAGTAGCTGTGCATGTGTCGGCAGCAGCGCCGGTCGCCGCACGAGGTGCGCCGCGCTGCGGTGGCAGTGACCAGACCCTGACTGACCTTCAGATGTCGGGTTATTGCCGAATACTTCAGTCTGGAACAGGGTTTCTGTCTGTGTTCTTCAAGATGTGCTGTAATTCCGTAATAGCAACCGAGAGCGAGTTCCGAGGGTAACTGCACCGCCAGCCAATAAGGATATATGAACTAAATGAAATATTAGCTTATATATCCTTATTGAAGTAGTTACTGTTACAGCCTTTTTTTCGTCCCACTGCTGGGCACAGGCCTCCTCTCACATGGAGAAGGATTGAGCATTAATCACCACGCTTGCTCAATGCGGGTTGGTGATTTCAGACTATAGTCCAGGTTTCCTCAAGATATTTTCCTTCACCTTTTTATCAGCCATTGGTGTCCAAGATATACTTAGAAAGTACATACAAACTTAGAAAAGTTGCATTGGTACTTACCTGAACTGGAATCGAACACAAGTACCAATGCAACCTTTCTAAGTTTGTATGTACTTTCTAAGTATATCTTAGACACCAATGACTGTGTTTCGGATGGCACGTTAAACTGTAGGTCCCGGCTGTCATTGAACATCCTTGACAGTCGTTACGGGTAGTCAGAAGCCAGTAAGTCTGACACCAGTCTAACTAAGGGGTATCGGGTTGCCCGGGTAACTGGGTTGAGGAGGTCAGATAGGCAGTCGCTTCTTGTAAAGCAATGGTACTCAGCTGAATCCGGTTAGACTGGAAGCCGACCCCAACATAGTTGGGAAAAGGCTCGGAGGATGATGATGATGATGAACTTTTGACGCACACATGGGATCGATGGGGACTTTTAGTATTTTATTTACAACTAGCTTCTGCCCGCGACTTCGTACGCGGATCCTGTCCCTTATGCCAGCGACTAAGGGGTCAGCAAAATCAAAGATCTGAATAGTCGCAATAAACGTGAACATAGGGATAAAAGTAGTGATTCTAATTAGTCCGCATTTAAGTTGTGTGTGGCAAAAATATTACTTAAAAAAACATTAAATAGATGACAAAGTCGTGGTGACTTAGTGGAATTCGTGGTGGTTTAGTGGGTAGAGAACCAATCTCTTAAGTATGAGCGTGCGTCTTTGATTCCAGGTCTGGCAAGTGCCTGCCAATGCAACTTTTCTAAGTTCGTATGTACTTTCTACGTATATTTTGGATACCAATGACCGTTATTTGGAGGGGATGTTAAACTGTAGGTTCCGACTGTCATTGAACATTCTTGGCAGTCGTTATGGGTAGTCAGAAGCCAGTAAGTCTTGCCAAGGGGTGTTGGGTTGAGCGGGTAACCGGGTTGTGGAGGTCAGATAGGCAGTCGCTCCTTGTAAAACACTGGTACTCAGTTGCATCGTGACTGGAAGTCGATCCTAACACAATTGGGACAAAGGCTCTTGAGATAATAACGACAATAATAATGAGATATAGGCACCGCAGGACATCTGAGGTTGATGACGGGGAGTAGCGACCCCGCGGGGCTATATATACTGAGTTCTCCAGGGATTGTATACTGTCCCCCATCTCCGGCCGGTCGGAGTGAACCATGACGGGGGAAGGTCTCACGCCTCTGGCTTGGCTTGGCCGTCCAGAGTGGAGTCGCTACAGCAGGATTAGTAGCCCTGCTCGGAGGGTAGGTGCCTCGTGGTAAGCACAGGGAGCGTAATCTGCGTTTAAAGTCCGCCGAAGTATCCTCACCCTTCAGCCGCTCATGTCCCTGTTGCCCTCTTGTTGCTATTCAGTGACTGGTTCCCGGGGGCCCAGTAAGTGAGGTGGCGAGTCTCCACCTGCCGTTTTTACATGTACCTAATACATTGTCATCCACTAACATCCCATCACAATAGCCCAAGTAGTTTTCCTCCATAGTTAGCAATAGTTTAGCACAGAACCGGGGATTGTCTTTTTTTTAACGACGTCCACCGGGGATTGTCCTTGGATTCATTTCTATCTCACTTATATTATAAATGTGAATGTTTGTGAGAATGTATGGATGTATGTTTGTTATTCAATCACGCAAAAACGGCTATACCGATTTGATTGAAATTCGGTATGTTGATAGGTGATACCCTGGATTAACACATAGGCTACTTTTTATCAACACACCACGCGGGCGAAGCCGCTGGCGGAAGCTAGTAGTGTATAAAGGGATAATCGTCGGTTTTGTGTGACCATTTCATTAAAGTTGTCTCAAAAGGACTTCAGCGTGTTGGCTTCGGCCCCACGTTTGCCTCCCAAAAATTCGGAACTCTGTAGTCCCGAGGTCTGGAAGAGACATACAAAATAATAATGAGATATAACGCAACAAAGTTAGAGAGCGGGGGCTCGTGACGCCACGTCTAGGTATGTAAAATTTGTACTAAGCAGTGACTTAACACGAAATTCAAGCGTTGTTGTATCTTCATTATTATTTGTTTGTGTGAGAGATAAAAGAAAAATGCGTCAATAGAGAGTGCTTATCAGATTGAACCACTTTTGCTAAAACATCATATCTTCATATGCTTCATATAGTCTAGCTGGGCCCCTGGAGTTCCACATCAGATGTTTTAGATCTTCAATTTGTATAAGTCAATAGAAAGTGCTTATCAAATTGAACAACTTTTGCTAAAACGTCATACCTGTATATGGTACAGAGAAGCTGGGCTCTTGGGGTTCCACATCAGGTGTTCCAGATCTTAAAATTTATTATCTCAGCTGAAAATGCTCATCAAATGAAACAATTTTTGCCACGGCACCATATTTGTATCTCTTATAGTTTTATTGGTCTGTTGGAGTTCTGCATCAGGTCTTCAAGTTTCGAAGATAAATTATAGCCTATATGTTGACCAGGCTTAATACTGATACAACAAAGAAAAAAATCATTGAAATCCGTTCGGTAGTTCGGAAGATTAGCGTGTACAAACAAACAGACATACAGACATACAGACAGATTTTTTTTTTGGATTTGTGCTCCATTACTGTTTCTAAACCCCACCCAATTATTATTTTTTTAATATATTCAATGTACAGACACACAGTTTTTTTACAGATTTATTATATGTATAGACTAGCTTCTGCCCGCGACTTCGTACGCGGATCCTGTCCCTTATGCCAGCGACTACGGGGTTAGCAAAATCAAAGATCTGAATAGTCGCAATAGACGTGAACATAGGGATAAAAGTAGTGATTCTAATTAGTCCGCATTTAAGTTGTGTGTGGCAAAAATATTACGTAAAAAAACATTAAATAGATGACAAAGTCGTGGTGACTTAGTGGAATTCGTGGTGGTTTAGTGGGTAGAGAACCAATCTCTTAAGTATGAGCGTGCGTCTTTGATTCCAGGTCTGGCAAGTGCCTGCCAATGCAACTTTTCTAAGTTCGTATGTACTTTCTACGTATATTTTGGATACCAATGACCGTTATTTGGAGGGAATGTTAAACTGTAGGTTCCGACTGTCATTGAACATTCATTCATTCATTTCTTGGCAGTCGTTATGGGTAGTCAGAAGCCAGTAAGTCTTACCAAGGGGTATTGGGTTGAGCGGGTAACCGGGTTGTGGAGGTCAGATAGGCAGTCGCTCCTTGTAAAACACTGGTACTCAGTTGCATCGTGACTGGAAGTCAACCCTAACATAATTGGGACAAGACTCTTGAGATAATAACGACAATAATAATGAGATATAGGCACCGCAGGACATCTGAGGCTGATGACGGGGAGTAGCGACCCCGCGGGGCTATATATACTGAGTTCTCCAGGGAGTGTATACTGTCCCCCATCTCCGGCCGGTCGGAGTAAACCATGACGGGGGTAGGTCTCTCGCCTCTGGCTTGGCTTGGCCGTCCAGAGTGGAGTCGCTAGAGCAGGATTAGTAGCCCTGCTCGGAGGGTAGGTGCCTCATGGTAAGCACAGGGAGCGCGTAATCTGCGTTTAAAGTCCGCCGAGGTATCCTCACTCTTCAGCCGCTCATGTCCCTGTTGCCCTCTTGTTGCTATTCAGTGACTGGTTCCCGGGGGCCCAGTAAGTGAGGTGGCGAGTCTCCACCTGCCGTTTTTACATGTACCTAATACATTGTCATCCACTAACATCCCATCACAATAGCCCAAGTAGTTTTCCTCCATAGTTAGCAATAATTTAGCACAGAACCGGGGATTGTCTTTTTTTAACGACGTCCACCGGGGATTGTCCTTGGATTCATTTCTATAGTGTATAAAGGGATAATCGTCGGTTTTGTGTCACCATTTCATTGAAGTTGTCCCAAAAGGACTTCAGCGTGTTGGCTTCGGCCCCACCTTTGCCTCCCAAAAATTCGGAACTCTGTAGTCCCGAGGTCTGGAAGAGACATACAAAATAATAATGAGATATAACGCAACAAAGTTAGAGAGTGGGGGCTCGTGACGCCACGTCTAGGTATGTAAAATTTGTACTAAGCAGTGACTTAACACGAAATTCAAGCGTTGTTGTATCTTCGTTATTATTTGTTTGTGTGAGAGAGAAAAGAAAAATGCGTCAATAGAGAGTGCTTATCAGATTGAACCACTTTTGCTAAAACATCATATCTTCATATGCTTCATATAGTCTAGCAGGGCTCCTGGAGTTCCACATCAGGTGTTTTACATCTTCAATTTTTATAAGTCAACAGAGAGTGCTTATCAGATTGAACAACTTTTGCTAAAACGTCATACCTCTATATGCTATAGTCTAGCTGGGCCCCTGGAGTTCCACATCAGGTGTTTTAGATCTTCAATTTGTATAAGTCAATAGAAAGTGCTTATCAAATTGAACAACTTTTGCTAAAACGTCATACCTGTATATGGTACAGAGAAGCTGGGCTCTTAGGGTTCCACATCAGGTGTTCCAGATCTTAAAATTTATTATCTCAGCTGAAAATGCTCATCAAATGAAACAATTTTTGCCACGGCACCATATTTGTATCTCTTATAGTTTTATTGGTCTGTTGGAGTTCTGCATCAGGTCTTCAAGTTTCGAAGATAAATTATAGCCTATATGTTGACCAGGCTTAATACTGATACAACAAAGAAAAAATCATTGAAATCCGTTCAGTAGTTCGGAAGATTAGCGTGTACAAACAAACAGACATACAGACATACAGACATACAGACATACAGACAGAATTTTTTTTTTGGATTTGTGCTCCATTACTGTTTCTAAACCCCACCCAATTATTATTTTTTTAATATATTCAATGTACAGACACACAGTTTTTTTACAGATTTATTATATGTATAGACTAGCTTCTGCCCGCGACTTCGTACGCGGATCCTGTCCCTTATGCCAGCGACTACGGGGTCAGCAAAATCAAAGATCTGAATAGTCGCAATAGACGTGAACATAGGGATAAAAGTAGTGATTCTAATTAGTCCGCATTTAAGTTGTGTGTGGCAAAAATATTACGTAAAAAAACATTAAATAGATGACAAAGTCGTGGTGACTTAGTGGAATTCGTGGTGGTTTAGTGGGTAGAGAACCAATCTCTTAAGTATGAGCGTGCGTCTTTGATTCCAGGTCTGGCAAGTGCCTGCCAATGCAACTTTTCTAAGTTCGTATGTACTTTCTACGTATATTTTGGATACCAATGACCGTTATTTGGAGGGAATGTTAAACTGTAGGTTCCGACTGTCATTGAACATTCCATTCTTGGCAGTCGTTATGGGTAGTCAGAAGCCAGTAAGTCTTACCAAGGGGTATTGGGTTGAGCGGGTAACCGGGTTGTGGAGGTCAGATAGGCAGTCGCTCCTTGTAAAACACTGGTACTCAGTTGCATCGTGACTGGAAGTCAACCCTAACATAATTGGGACAAGACTCTTGAGATAATAACGACAATAATAATGAGATATAGGCACCGCAGGACATCTGAGGCTGATGACGGGGAGTAGCGACCCCGCGGGGCTATATATACTGAGTTCTCCAGGGAGTGTATACTGTCCCCCATCTCCGGCCGGTCGGAGTAAACTATGACGGGGGTAGGTCTCTCGCCTCTGGCTTGGCTTGGCCGTCCAGAGTGGAGTCGCTAGAGCAGGATTAGTAGCCCTGCTCGGAGGGTAGGTGCCTCATGGTAAGCACAGGGAGCGCGTAATCTGCGTTTAAAGTCCGCCGAGGTATCCTCACTCTTCAGCCGCTCATGTCCCTGTTGCCCTCTTGTTGCTATTCAGTGACTGGTTCCCGGGGGCCCAGTAAGTGAGGTGGCGAGTCTCCACCTGCCGTTTTTTTACAGATTTATTATATGTATAGATATAGATGATCAAATCTAGCTCTCCACCAAAAATCAGCTTTCTGGTTTTTTTTTTATTTGACCACTAATTTTATGTCTATTTTGACCGGGCTATAGAGTGAGATATTAGCTTTACAATTAACTAAGGTCGATGATAGCCAGTCCAGATTTCGTATGTACTTAGATACTGTCAATGGAAAGTATAGTCTCGGGATCGTTCTGAGTCTAGCGACTGTGACCACCTGTTGCCGTCTCCTTTCCGCCCCTCCCCCCCTTTGCCGCGCGTCACCGCTCTGGGAGTGCTCTGATCCCGCTGTGCGGTCAGCAGTCACAGCCTCACAGGTGACCTACCATTTGTACATTCCCGTATATTTTCAACCAGTTGTTTGATTGTTGGTCTTCCTTATGCTCCTGCTCCACCTGCGTTAGCTTTAACGTTAATGTCAATGGCCAACTACACGTTACTTAGGACATTAAAAATGCGTGTTGGCTACACTTAGGTTACATTGCCGCAAAGAGTTAATCCCTCATGAAGTAACGCGTTAACATACATTAAAGAGGTTAAACTCAGACACACAAAATGTCTAAAAACTAAAGCTTTCTCATTTGACCATTCCATGATCGTGCTCGTAAAATGCAGTTACCGCTTAAACAAAGTATCTACACTCGTCCTTGCATGCATGTGTTAGATTATTGTATATTTCTTGATTTTAACTATCTTTGTAAACGAACTTTAAATGTCAAATATTGAATATTTTTACTGTCTCTGTAAACGCACATGAAAACGAGGGTACCTTTATGTAATTGTTTTATGTTCATTAAATTTTATATCTAAAATCTTACATGTTTAATGATAAAATAAATATTAAAATTATCGTTATAAGTTTTAAATAAGATTTGGTGTGTTTAAATTAGTTTATTTCAATTGTGAATTTAGTTATTTGTGTATAAAGCTTACTCGTCTGTGATTGGTCAATTGTGGCGGGATAGTATGACTGTTCGAAATAATGTTTTAAAATAGTCATGGCACTTTTCTGGTGGACGTTGAGGTGTAGACAACTCACGAAAGTTAAGTATTCTTCCTGATTTATATTTTCTTACTGTGATGTGATTATTGTAATTGTCGTTTTATGTATTATTGTGCTGATGTTTAAAATGTATAGTGATCTATCGCTTTATACATGTCTTTAAGATATATTTATGCTGTATTACATTGGGTTACCATATGGAATTATTTCTTTATGATATATATGATTTATGTTTTAATGGGTTATAACCATACAGACAGAATTGTGTTGCTGGGGAGTTTGTTCCACCACTTCTTCTTCCCAGCAAAAACACATAGGAAGTGGTGAAGGGTGGGCGTTTTGGGGGCTGTCTATTGTAAAATCCTGACGTTCTAAAAGTGCTGTTTTGCAGCCAAGTTTGAATAAATGATTTTTCATTTCGATTTGATATTGATCATAGAAAATGTTTTATTTATTTTTTTATACCTTTATGTTTATTCCTTGCTTTCTACACTTATTCTTGGGATTTCAATAATTAAATAATAAATTAAATTGCTCTATTATGTATCAAATTTAACATCAGAAGTGGGATAGCCCTGCCTCAATTATATTTTTTTAACATATGGCCATGTTTCAGGATGGATACTGAGACAAGCGGTAAATCAAAAAAAATGATGTGGCGCTTCCAGTCTTTGATTTGAAAAAAAAAAAAAGCGACAACGGTGCTACCAGGTGGTGCAACAACATTGAAACGCTTGCCAAGGATCTCACCTGGAGTAGCATAAAACAGTGGCTGAGGCAGGTAAGGCCCTTAAAGGGTCTGCTTTGATTTGGTTGGATCGAACGTTGTGTCTACAGTGGTTTATGTTGAATACGGCTTGTAATCGTTTGTCAGACTGGCCGAGCGGTTTGTAGAAGGTTCAGACTTAACTGTTAAAAAATCAACAGGTTTTACTCCAATTCGATTACTTATCGGCTGTAATGCCAAAATTCCATCAATTCACTCTCGCCTTAAATGTCAGGGTAGATGGAGAATTAGCACGACAATCGTTTTGATGCTTGTAGGCGAAATAATACAAATTTTGAGATTGGAAATAAGGTATATGTCAATGTGTTTTATGTTTATATATATTTTGTATATAGTATTTTATTTTTAGTTTTTGTATATTGTAAAGATAAGTAGTTTAAGTTTGTGTATATTTAGCTAAAATAACCTAAATAAAAATGTACTGTGTATATCAATCAAAATCATAGGCGTCATGACAAACTCGGTCCCAGATTAAGGGGTCCATATACTATAATTTGTATTCTTCCTAATAATAGGTATACTTTGAGGGGTCCAGGTAATCCACGAAATATTATTAGTGCTAAGAATAAATTAAGATTATAGACGTTGATGATAATGAGTCTGAATGATATACATTTATATATTTTTGTAATGATTGTTGTTTATTTTGTTAGTTGCTTAAAAATAAATCGATTATTTATAAAATCATTGTATTAACGACTAATGTGTGGCTGTGCCTGTGGCTGTGCCTGTGGCTGTGCCTGTGGCTGTGCCTGTGGCTGTGCCTGTGGCTGTGCCTGTGGCTGTGCCTGTGGCTGTGCCTGTGGCTGTGCCTGTGGCTGTGCCTGTGGCTGTGCCTGTGGCTGTGCCTGTGGCTGTGCCTGTGGCTGTGCCTGTGGCTGTGCCTGTGGCTGTGCCTGTGGCTGTGCCTGTGGCTGTGCCTGTGGCTGTGCCTGTGGCTGTGCCTGTGGCTGTGCCTGTGGCTGTGCCTGTGGCTGTGCCTGTGGCTGTGCCTGTGGCTGTGCCTGTGGCTGTGCCTGTGGCTGTGCCTGTGGCTGTGCCTGTGGCTGTGCCTGTGGCTGTGCCTGTGGCTGTGCCTGTGGCTGTGCCTGTGGCTGTGCCTTGTGACTGTGGCTGTGCCTGTGGCTGTGCCTGTGGCTGTGCCAATAATAATTTGTTTTGTAAAGAAATAATAATTTGTTTTGTAAAGAAATAATAATTTGTTTTGTAAAGAAATAATAATTTGTTTTGTAAAGAAATAATAATTTGTTTTGTAAAGAAATAATAATTTGTTTTGTAAAGAAATAATTTGTTTTGTAAAGAAATAATAATTTGTTTTGTAAAGAAATAATAATTTGTTTTGTAAAGAAATAATAATTTGTTTTGTAAAGAAATAATAATTTGTTTCGTAAAGAGGTACTTCGAGAGCGAAGTACAGGTCAGTATGGCCGTGTTAGATTATTGTATATTTCTTGATTTTAACTATCTTTGTAAACGAACTTTAAATGTCAAATATTGAATATTTTTACTGTCTCTGTAAACGCACATGAAAACGAGGGTACCTTTATGTAATTGTTTTATGTTCATTAAATTTTATATCTAAAATCTTACATGTTTAATGATAAAATAAATATTAAAATTATCGTTATAAGTTTTAAATAAGATTTGGTGTGTTTAAATTAGTTTATTTCAATTGTGAATTTAGTTATTTGTGTATAAAGCTTACTCGTCTGTGATTGGTCAATTGTGGCGGGATAGTATGACTGTTCGAAATAATGTTTTAAAATAGTCATGGCACTTTTCTGGTGGACGTTGAGGTGTAGACAACTCACGAAAGTTAAGTATTCTTCCTGATTTATATTTTCTTACTGTGATGTGATTATTGTAATTGTCGTTTTATGTATTATTGTGCTGATGTTTAAAATGTATAGTGATCTATCGCTTTATACATGTCTTTAAGATATATTTATGCTGTATTACATTGGGTTACCATATGGAATTATTTCTTTATGATATATATGATTTATGTTTTAATGGGTTATAACCATACAGACAGAATTGTGTTGCTGGGGAGTTTGTTCCACCACTTCTTCTTCCCAGCAAAAACACATAGGAAGTGGTGAAGGGTGGGCGTTTTGGGGGCTGTCTATTGTAAAATCCTGACGTTCTAAAAGTGCTGTTTTGCAGCCAAGTTTGAATAAATGATTTTTCATTTCGATTTGATATTGATCATAGAAAATGTTTTATTTATTTTTTTATACCTTTATGTTTATTCCTTGCTTTCTACACTTATTCTTGGGATTTCAATAATTAAATAATAAATTAAATTGCTCTATTATGTATCAAATCTAACACATGCAATGAGATGGCATTAATGTAGCCAACATCACTTAGCGCTCTAAGCTACGCACTAAAACCCTTTGATGTGTCCAAAAAACCGACACCCGAGTTATCGCTTAACGTTTAATGCTATTAATAATGCCATTTGTATAAAATGCCATTAAAACGTTGGCCACATCTGCGTAACGCCAAAATTTTACGCGTTAAGATGCAGGTGGAGCAGGAGCATTAGAGAAAAGTAATAGGTACATAGTTCTTGTAAAACACCGGGGACAACGTTTATAAAATCTCTTACCTACGTAAAAATTCAGGTTTCTATCTTTGAAGTTTTAAATAACTAGCTTCAATCAATATAATGTTCCTTTTCATTTTCCCACAGTTGAAACAAAATACACTGAAGTAAATTCAATATAGTTTAATCAGGAGTCTTTAAATGTCTTTACTCGCGCCAAAGTTGGTGAATAGAATGTGTAGTGTATGCAGGTACATGTGCATCATTGTATAGGTTATGTCATTATTATGACGCCTCGTGCGCATACGTCACTCGGTTATAAATACCGGATCGAGCGGTGGGGAGTCAGTCGTTGTCAGACTGTCGACCTGTGTGGTGGTGCGTTGGCGAGTCGATTAACATAATAAAATGAGCGTACAATACATTGGCGACGAGGATAAAACCGTGAGTGTTTGGACCAACAGTTACCTATTATCTAATTTTTATAATTTTGAACTACCTATTAGTTCTGTGATCCAGAAAAATATTTGATATACAAGGTTATACTAAATAATTTGTCCTATTCATGCCTATACCAAATTAATGTATGCTAAATAAGCTTTGATAACAAGTAACCTCTGACCGATGTTAATATTCAATCATATTAAAAAGAGCAAAAGGAAAGAAGGAAGGGAAGAGAGTAGAATGACAAAGTATACATAACTTTTATGTTCATGTATGTATCACCCGAATTGCAAACAAATTTTAACCTTTTTACGTAATTCTTTGTTTAAGTTTACCTTGCTACAATTCTAATGGAAGTAGCAATATTTATTGCAGGTGTTAATATTTATCAAATGAGTAATTTATAATACAAAATCATTACTTGGTGATCAGTTTACTCATTCTTAAACCTGCATCAAAGTTTATTCAATAATAGGCATTTATTGGAAGCAATATAAAGTTGCTGGTTGTTGAATTGTCGTCAAGACGACTTTAGCAGTGGTGGGATTTCCTAGAGGATATAATACAATAACCTATTTGCCTTATAATCAATTGTGTTTAATAATTGTTGTGCTTGCATGCCAACAAGGCGGAATGTACACGGATCTTATTATGTTGTTTACAATCCTATTTTGTAAGTGCCTGCATTCTAAGCAAATAAAGACCTATTCTATTCCAAAAATCTGCTGGTCATTAAATTGACAGCTTGACGGTTAGCAGTAGTGTATATCTACTGGTCATTAGATTGACAGCTTGGCAGTTGGCAGTAGCGTGTATCTACTGGTCATTAGATTGACAGCTTGACAGTTGGCAGTAGTGTGTATCTACTGGTCATTAAATTGACAGCCTGATTGTTGGCAGTAGTCTATATCTACTGGTCATTGAATTAACAGCTTGATGGTTGGCAGTAGTGTGTATCTACTGGTCATTAAATTGACAGCCTGATTGTTGGCAGTAGTCTATATCTACTGGTCATTGAATTGACAGCTTGATGGTTGGCAGTAGTGTATATCTACTGGTCATTAAATTGACAGCTTGGCAGTTGGCAGTAGTCTATATCTACTGGTCATTAGATTGACAGCTTGACAGTTGGCAGTAGTGTGTATCTACTGGTCATTAAATTGACAGCCTGATTGTTGGCAGTAGTCTATATCTACTGGTCATTGAATTGACAGCTTGATGGTTGGCAGTAGTGTGTATCTACTGGTCATTAAATTGACAGCCTGATTGTTGGCAGTAGTCTATATCTACTGGTCATTGAATTGACAGCTTGATGGTTGGCAGTAGTGTATATCTACTGGTCATTAAATTGACAGCTTGGCAGTTGGCAGTAGTCTATATCTACTGGTCATTAAATTGACAGCTTGACAGTTGGCAGTAGTCTATATCTACTGGTCATTAAATTGACAGCTTGACAGTTAACGGTAGTGAACGTCTACTGGTCATTCAATTGACTGTACACGCATAAATTATCTGGCGATAGTTGTCAACTACTGCAACAACTAAATAGTAAATCTTGATAATTTTTATATTTTCTGTGCCCGGTGATTTGGATCATAAAAAGCTTCCAAACTTAACTTCTCAGAGTCTAGTCAACAACTTATACCTGCTATATTGTTCTGGTACTTAACTAACTTAATTCAAGTGCTTGCAATATAGAGGATATTACAAGAACAAACTGGTGGGTTATATACTCAACGGTTCTACAAATGACAAACATGTGCTAGGTATCTAGTTTAACAAACAGATTGAGGGACCGTAGTAGGTTGGCCATGTATGTTGAAGAACTCGCCCAGCTATACTGGTATGTATTCACCTATGCACAACATCCAAGTCCACCAACACCTCTAGTGGGTTGCCTACCCATAATAGTGTTAATTATAACAGTTGCTCAGTCACCCTAGGTATAATTTCAATACTTTTACTTTATTTTGCTGTATTAAAGAGGTTGTTATACAACAGAGATATTCCAGAAGATACAGAACAGTAGAACAGCATACAAGCAGCAATACTAGCTGGAAAATGTGGATCAAAATTTTGGTATCCAATAGATAGAATCTTTGGTAAACATGCTAGCTCACAATTGTAATTTCAGTACTTTAGGTTGATATAAAACTCTTAGATCAAAAGAATATGGAACTAAGCATTGGAGCAATCTGTGATTTATTTGACAATGCTACTTTATCTACCCAACTGCCTCGTTGGTCTAGCTGTCGCAAGCGCGGCTGCTGAGCACGAGGTCTCGGGTTCGATTCCCGGGTCGGGCCTGGAAGTTGGTGATTGATACACCCGTGCATCGGATAGCACGTAAATGTCGGTCCTGCGCCTGATCTCTTTCCGGTCGTGTCGGATTGCCGTCCCATCGGGTTATGAGAGTGAAGGAACAGTGAGTGCACTTGTGTCTGCGCAAATGCTTGTGCACTATAATATGTCCTGCGCAGTTGGCTAATCCCCTTACGTGAGTACAGCCGCCGTAGCCGATAATCGGCTAGGAGGACATCATCATCATTTACCCAACTGGGCCTTCTCATCTGTGACAAAAAATCTTTTAAGGATGATACCTGGAAGGAGTTCCAATGTAGATACTTACTCTGGGAACTGTCTAATGATGATTAGCTCATGGATGATTGTTGCAATCAAGTTCTCAAAAGTTGATGATTGCGTGTGCTTTTAAAACCTTCAAGATTCAGGCTTGAATGAATTTTAATTGGTATCTTAGCCTCTTTTTTATTGATTTACATTGGTGTTTACAAATAGTTTAACAAAGTGGCCCTCATTATAATATTGTTATTTGCAAATTATGTTTTACAGTATTGCAGTACCAATAAGCAGTATAAGTACATTGAGAGTTGTGGAAGAATATGCTTCCATAGGGGCGAATAACATAACCATATACAAGCTGTTGATTTGCATCCGTGCCATATTCAAGGAGGTAATTATTCTAATGATTCTCGACCCAAATCAATAAAAAAATTGGTACGTATTTTTTTTTCTTTACATTTTTTTCGGAATTCCGTAAATGTCATCTAGCCTTATTTACACTTGGCGCGTATGTAACTGGCGTTAAAACCGTGCTACACCCTCACACAAACGCAAACACAAAGCATACGCAACGATCACTAATAAATTTCATTCATAAAATTGGATGACTTCAGAAATACCACGACATTACAATGACAATAAAAGCAGTGCATATTAGTTATTTCCCATCTACTGTAATTCCAATCGATTATTTACGTATTGTATGTCCTCCTCCTGAACTATGGCACAAATGCAAATCAACACCTTGTATGAACATATATGAAATAGAATCCATTTATTGATCTCAAGTTAATAAATCATCACATTAATATATTCTTGAAGTGCACACCTACTTGTAATATAAAGTTGTGTAATTTCCTCAACCCATCCCATAAGATAAGATCCATATGGGTGGTGGGATGGATATCTATTAACAAAATAATGTCTTGTGTCCATAGCGTTAGGGTTAATAATAATTGATCTTAGAACACCAATCTTAGGTTACCGTAAGACAATTGGACTCGCACGAGAGGTAAAGAACTTTATCACTATTTACATTTATCGACATTTATTACTCTTTTGTGCTAATTAAACTACACAGTTGCGTCGACATTTGGTTAATAATAACTAAAATATTAGAAGGCAGTACTCCTTGATACGGCACGTATTGTGAGGAGGTTTCTGTCTCTGGGACCCTAACCACCGGTACCTTGGACCCTGTGCCCGATATCGGTGGTAACCTATTTTTTTATATTTTTAAATGTTTTTATTTTTATATTTAATATTTAAAAATGTAAATTATATGTTCTAAATAAATAAATGACCACTAAAATATTATTAAGTTCCTAAGTCCTACTGCAAAATATAATCTGAGTAAGTGTTCCTTAAAGTATAGGAAGTAAAATTGCCCTTAGTCACCAAATCGTTTAAAAATTTACTGGGGTGCTGTCCCTATAAAAGATAATAATATTTTTATATTCTGGTTGTCTAACTGAAACAACGTAGATAAAGTCAGCTGCAATAAAGGGTAAGCGCTTTTGAACGAAACTATAAACATACTTATGCAGCCAACTATACTTACATAAAAAAAAAAAAAAAAATATTACGTTACCTATACGCGGTCATGAAATTGGAAAAGCGTAAAATATTAAAAATGGAAGCAGCACAAAGCTGATCATCAAATTGATGAGGTCAAGTATGACATGAGAGCAGCATAGCTGCTCATGAAATTGAGATATAGAATTAGAATCCCACATTTATCTATGTGTAGACAGATGTTTTAGAAAGGTTAGCGGTTGTTTTGCAAAAGGAAAATTGCATCGACTAGAAAACTGTTTGTGAGCTGCTGTCACCTTGTTGAAAGGAAGAAGAGCATGAGTTGAGGGTCAGGGACTCTTCTATTTTATGGTGATGCAGAATGTCACAGCTTCAAAATATATAGTGCAAAGTTAGTGACACCTGTTAAAGTGCGTTCGTTGCATAATATGGTTCTAATTAGTTAAAATCTGATTCGTAATGTTACTTTACACCTTCGTTATAATCAATATGTAACCATGATACTAAAAAGCTTACCATCAAAGCATAATAATTCTTTGACTACTTAAATTTTTGAAAACCACATTAGGAAAAGCAAACAAACATTACAGAACGCAATGTCCGGTGATAATAGTGTTCTTGGATGCCTAACCGAAATATAAGTATTCCTATCGCACTATTATATGCAGTAAGGTATTCATATGTTGGGTGTTGAATGCTAAGAAGCTTACAGTTTCTTGACTAGATATTGGACATACATTGATGTAGGGTATTTAAAGCCTATATCAGAATTTCAGCGAGTGTACTAGCAGAAACGTGCAAAGTACCAGCGCTGATCAATAGGGTTGAAGACCAGATTGTTTGTTACATTGCTGAGATAATGATAGGCTTTGATATTCCACTCTCAAATTAAAAACTACATATTACCAAAATTAGTTGAGTTAGCATTCTCTTGCTTACAAGGCACACAAAGTACTTAACTCGTGCATAGAACTACAATTTAAACCATTAAATTGGTGACAAAATATGTGATCGCCATTAAATTGGAGACAAAGTATGTGGTCACCATTAAATGGGTGACAAAGTATGGAGTCACCATTAAATTGGAGACAAAGTATGTGGTCACCATTAAATGGGTGACAAAGTATGGAGTCACCATTAAATTGGAGACAAAGTATGTGGTCACCATTAAATGGGTGACAAAGTATATGGTCATCATCAAATTGGAAACAGTCCATCTAGGTCACCATTCAATTGGGACGATCTTATGTGATTACTTTCCTCGTACGGCTCGTACGGTTTTGAATGAGTGAAAAGCATTGATGAGGTACCCTAATGCCGATCTTTTACCTTGGAACAATGCATTCTGTATCAGTTTTAAGTGAAGTCGAACCAAGCAAGATGAGTGCTCATTATCTGAAGGTACAGCAATATTTGAGACTTGCTTGATTTCACATGGACTGATTGGCGGGATGTCTGCCAAATGGACGGATCATCTCTAGTGTAGATATAATACAGGGCCGGAACAGCGGCTACAAAACCTGAAGTTAAACTTGCCGGCCTGATATCACTGCTACGAATTTGTCTTGTTGAGCCTGAAGCAGATGCTGGTATGTTACCGTCTGCAAAGGGACGGATTTTTATTTTTGTTTATTTCACAAGGGAAGGGATGTAGTGTCCTGCAGTATCACCGATATCTGTCGTCTCCTTAAATGGAAAGGGAAATGAAATGGAAACGGAACAAAGTAAATCAGTTTGATGGCAGTGTGATCGGGATCTGATAGCGTGGTTTTGTTGTGCTGCAGGTGTTTGATAGATCTTTAAGAAATTACCAAAATATTTATGAGTTTGATTGTTGGACTTTTTGAAACAAGGTTAAAATCAAAACAACAAGGGAGAGATGTAGTGTATGCAGGTACATGTGCATCATTGTATAGGTTATGTCATTATTATGACGCCTCGTGCGCATACGTCACTCGGTTATAAATACCGGATCGAGCGGTGGGGAGTCAGTCGTTGTCAGACTGTCGACCTGTGTGGTGGTGCGTTGGCGAGTCGATTAACATAATAAAATGAGCGTACAATACAGAATGAAAGCAAGCTGGTGCGTGTCCCGCGGCGTCGCTCGCCCGACCGGCTAACGAGCCGAACCATTCATTAAAATATAAAGTTAGGAGAAGTTAGCGCGCCGCCCCGACACCCCTCCCCGCTCCTCAGCGCTCGCAGGGCACAAGAGGGCACAGAAGTCGCAGTGAGGAACACACAGCAAGCAACGGTTAGACGCGAGAGTGCTGCCACAGTACGTAATGTCGTGATGGTCAGCGCCGGCACTCGGTCTCCCGGGAAATCGCTGGAAGCGGTCCCCGCGCGCGCCTCGACATTAATGTTATTAACATCGTCGTCGCACAATGTGCACGAATGTTTGCCGCCGGCGACATGTGCGCTTTGTTTCATTAGCTAGCCTCTACGAGTCGCGTTGCATTTGTTTATGACTTCCAAATTAATGTCTTCATTTATGTCTGGGCCTGGATATCTTCGAGTCTTCCGGCTATAACACATTAATGGGACATTCAGGCAGTGAGCTGGAGTAGTTGTGTTGTTTGAAGTTGTTTTTTCGATAGGACGAGCTAACGAGCGCCACGGCGCGGCGTAACAAACGCAAAAGAGTCGGCGGCGCTCACGTCGCGTGTCGCCCGGGAGTGAACCCGCGCTCCCGCGGCGCCGCGAGCCGGCACACGCCCGGGGACGCTCCCGAGCCGAAGTCTTGCTTCGTCTACATTTTTATAAAAGAAAGATGCCATTTTTTCGAACGAAACATGACTTGAATTCTATTAATATAAGTGAAGCACAAAATTTTATTATGTAGGTACCCCCGCCTACATTTATTGGCCCTCACGGTAAGAAAATTGGTAGTGGGTCATATGTACATGAACAGTAATAAGTACTAGGACTGCTGCGAGGCTAATGAATGGTTGAGGAATATTTCTTGTAGCAAAGTGTTGAATATTGCAGATGTACGTGTATATGGCAGCCGAATCGTTAGCAGGCGAGCGAATAGCCGTCGAAGAGCCAGGCTTTAATTACAATGGGAGTGGGTCGCCGCCAGTCGCCAGTTTATTGCGGAACATTATACTGCGCTATGTTTAGTGAGTGCGCTCACCGGCACTCGCAAGCAGCACGGGAATATGGCTATGGCCACGGATTAAGGAAAGATGAGCGGAGGTTCCATAATGCAGATAGATCAGGTGCCTTCTTCGAAAAACTAAACAAGGCGTTCGGGTTGTTTAGGATATCTGTTAAAAGCAGTCGGATCCAAAGAATGAAGGCGACGACAGTAAGGCCTCGTCCCCCACACTATTTTGGGTTATCCGCTCTCCTCGGTTATCTCAGTTATTCGACTCCGCTTGTCATTTTGTTCTCCATGGCTATTACCTCATAAATAAGGCTACCCTACTTCGAATAATAGTATGGTATGGTTCAGACTACTTCAACAGTCGATTAAAATCTCACAGTACCTATTTACAATTTTTCGGTGACGTTGATACGGTATAATAAATTAAGTAACCGAAAAATGATCACGAATGGTTTTTGATTCTTGGAGTTGGCTGCATTCATTAGGTCTCATTAATTGAAGTATTATAGTAAGTTGTGAAGGTTACGGGCTTTTATTGTAATATTTGTTTGTTCCGTGTATGAAGTGCAGTCATGGTCGGTTGTCTCCCGCGGGGGACAATTAGATAGATGCTGATCGCCGCCACTAACCATGTTACCGCGACTGCGGACACAATCTATTCATGGCATCATTTGCATGATGCGCCTACAGAATTTTCACTTATCGCTGTAGGAATAAGATCAAGAATAAGATGTGTATAATAGGTACTTCTGTTATGTTGGGATCGGTATCACACGTGGAGCGTTTTAACACCTGACGTCCGGTGCCCAGTTGCCTACCCGAAAAATCAGATACCTCTTGGTAAGTCTGACCACCAGCAGACTCTGGCTTCTAACTACCAATTTTTATTTTATATAGGTACTTTTCATCAAACATGTCTAAGGGAACTTGCACATAAGTCACTATAAATTTAAAAAACAACACGGACACGGACAGTCAGGTTAAAAGTATTAAAAATTCTTAAGTCCTCCTATACATATAAGTAGTAATCATTAGTAGGTCATAGAGGCGCTATAAAGGCTAGGTACTGGAACATATTCCCGTGGTCCCCCGAGCGAGCACCACCGCGCGGGAATGTTAATGGAAGCCGCCGCGCAGCTATGTGTGACCACTAACATTCCTAGCCTGCTTCACTTACACCAGGGAAAAATTATTATCTCGCTTACTCATGCAGTGAGTTTTTTCAAAGTTGACATAGGGGGACTTTGGATCAGGCTTACAATCAATCCAGCGGTAACAATAGAATTATAGTAATCATGCGTAGAAGCGCGTGTTGATGTGCAGAAGTACCTACTCACTAACAGAGTTGCTAAAGTGTCGGTCACACATGCCCATAAATACAACAGGTTCTATGATACTATACGGAATGGCACTTTTTATTCACAAAATTATACGTACCAAGAGGTAATACTATCGCTATCACTATAATACGTCTAGTGCACACAAATACCAGTAGACATGATATTATGATGATGACATGGAGCAGAAGGTGGACACAGGTCGCTGTGAGCTGCCTCAGGGAGCGCAATCCCGGCCGCTGACAAATACCGGCGCAGCTGTGTTGCGAGTGCAGCGCCGGAAATGAAACGCCGCCACACGCCGCCCGCGCCGGGTCGCGCGCTCTCCACAGCTTATTACTCGCGTGTCGCCAGTGCCGACACTTCTGTTCACTGCAGTGTCAGTGTCAGCCTCCACCGTCACATTTTAAATAAAGCATTTCAAAATGTCGCGCCACGATGTCACGAACGCGAAGTAGAGTGCAATTGAAAATTATTTCACAGAGTGGTTAGGCCTCTGCCTCGAATTTTGCGGGCAGCGGGGCGGCGGCGGCGGCGGCGCGGGAGCGGCAGGGTCTTACGCGTATAATCAAATGGACCGGCCCTCGAATACAGCGGCGCGGGAGCGGCGCGGCGGCGTGCAACGAGCGGTGCGCTCCAGTCAAGCGGTGACCGCCCGCGTTGGGCGTCTGCATTGTAGGCATAGTGTTATACATTTTTTTTGTGACGTATCAAAATGTCTTCGGACGTGCAAGAGCTAATTATTTCGGCCATCTTTGAGAGGACACCCATATGGAACAGCAAACACAACAGAACACAACACTACACTGCTATATTGCCGCGCGATCTGCCCGCTAGTTTCGAGAACAGGTATGCGTTGCCCGCCCCGCTCCCGCGCCGCCGCCGCTGCCGCCCCGCTGCCCGCAAAATTCGAGGCAGAGGCCTAAGGTATATAATACATGTATTGTACGCTCATTTTATTATGTTAATCGACTCGCCAACGCACCACCACACAGGTCGACAGTCTGACAACGACTGACTCCCCATTTTTTTTTTTTTTTTTTTTTTTTTTTTGGTATGGCATCTCGCAGTTCAGCCTAGGAGGCCGTGTACTGCTTAACCGGACTTTTCCCTGTGGATGCCTAGAATTTAAGGCCTCCAGCCAGGGGCGTAAAACAACTTATAAACTAAGCGACTGCGCTAAGGGTACCCCCTGTGGGGTCGGACCTCGGCTTAGGGCGTCGCTGGGGAGGCAGCAAAGGGACAGGCTGGATCATATGATCATTATTATTAAATGGGGAATTTAAAGCTACTGGCTCAGCTCGCGGGCTGGCTCGATGAGCAAGGGTCGGGAGGACAGAGAACGGGACGTCGCGGCGGACCTCGGCGGCGAGGTTTGTACGAACGCGGTTTGTGTTTGTATAGGGTGCTAGTGAGTTTACTACTCTCTTGGAGGACAGTTATCTCATCGTCAGGTTCTAGAAGGGCATGCCTAGGGCGGCGAATCCTACTGATGCGGGAGGGAGTGTAATTACTGGCTGACACGATAAGTGAGTTATCGTGTTTCTCAGCGCGTTCGAAGTACCGTATGGCGGCACGCTTCATATACTGGCGGATGGTAGGGATTTTTAAGTCGACATGAAGAATCTCATTTCGAACATAATAGGGAGCTCCTGTGATTTTCCGTAAGGCACGGTTTTGAAGGGCTTGCATTCTGTGAAGGCGGCGATGGCTTGCCTGTGCGAACACAGGGCAAGCATACATCATGACGGGGCGTATGCACGATCCGTAGAGGCGTAACTTGGATTTAAGAGATAATTTGCTCTTTGAATTGAGCAAGCAGTGCAATCTGCCGTACACAAAGGCTGCTCTAGAGCGCACCTTACGTATGTGCTCGGCGAATGAGAGGCGCTGGTCTAAGATTACACCTAGATATTTGGCATGCTCCTTCCAAGGAATCGGCCTACCAAACATGGTGACTGACGGGGGCGCGGGAGGAAGCCTACGGCGGGGGCTCGAAAAGAGTATGGCCTGGCTTTTGTCGGGGTGGAGTTCGATTCTCCATAGCCTAGTCCAGACACCTAGGGTGTTGCAATAGGCTTGGAGATGTCTCACTATGGCGGCTGGGCTGCGGCCTGAGCAGTAGATTGCCGTGTCGTCGGCGAATAAGGCTAATTGAACATGCTTGTTCTTAGGAATATCGCTAGTGTATAGCGTGAAGAGGATGGGGGAGAGTACCGAGCCTTGTGGGACGCCAGCTTTTATAGGGTGGGCCGAAGAAAGAGTGCCGTCTATGCGATAGCGAAAGGTGCGATTCGACAAAAAGTCTCGTAAGATGACGACGAGACGGTCTGGGACACCGAGTTGGTAAAGCTTGTAAATCAAGCCTTTGTGCCAGACTTTGTCGAATGCCTTTGCTATGTCGAAGAGAATCGTGCCGGTGAGTTGGCCACGTTGGAATCCGTGGCTCACACCTTCCACGATGCGGTGGACTTGTTGGACACAAGAGTGATGGGTTCGAAAACCAAACTGTTCTAATGGAATAAGACTCTTTGCTTCGACGTAATCTTTGAGACGCTTATAGATAAGTATCTCGTAGATCTTGCCGAACACATTGAGTAAACTGATAGGGCGATAGCTGGACGGGTCTGATTTTGGTTTACCGGGTTTGGGAATACCGATTACGGTTGCCTCTTTCCATGCCTGTGGGAACAGGTTATGGGTCATGGCGCAATTGAAGATCGCGGTCATGAGCATTACGAGGGAGGCGGGTAGGATTTTGAACACTTTATTGGTTATTCTATCTGGGCCCGGAGCTTTACGGGGTTTGAGACGTTTGATGATCTCTGCCACTTCGTCTGGAGTGACGGGAGGCAAGGGATCGTCGGGGTCTTCTTGCGGTGGTAGGGAGGATCTGCGCTCGACCTCGGCTTCGACCTTTAGTAGGTGAGCCGGGTCGACCGGTTGGGTACTAGGCGAGCATTGAGCCTCGAGGCTGTCGGCCAGACATTCCGCTTTTTCATCGTCCTCGAAGGCGATGGAATTGTCGGGGCGTTTGATCGGCGGGGTGGAAGCTACTTCATCGGATTTGAGTTTCCTTTGAAGCTGCCAGAAGGCTTGATGAGTCGGCTCGAGTTCACTCAGCGTCTTGTCCCAGCGCGTTTCACGCATCTCAGCAAGGCGTTCCTTTACAGCACGCTGTAAGTTACGCATGTGAGACTTGTTAGCGTCGCAGGGAAAAGTACTGTAGGCACGGACAGCCGCGTTCTTCTCGGTCACCAGAGCACGCACGTCATCCGGGAGCTTGAAGCGATGAAAGCTCGTCGCTTCAACTCTACGTGAACACTTGTCCACGGTGGATTGTACGTGCTCGGTGAACGAGCCGATCGCGCCCGTCATGTCAGCGACTGAGTTGATTTCATCGGGAATTGATTCTAACTGGGCGGAGGAGGATTTCAAGCTTTCGCTTAGCATTCTCCAGTCCGTGACAATCTGGGTGGGAGGAGGGCGATCCGGGTCGAGTGGGCCTGAGCGCGAGGCTAGTTCCACAAGAACCGGTCTGTGGTCGGAGGTGAGCTCGTGTAGTACCTCGATCGAATGTAAACGTAAGTTTACGTTCTTGAGGAGCGCTACATCGAGAACGTCGGGAAGGTGGTCGACTATATTAGGAAAGTGAGTGGGATGCATCGGAGCGATGACATCGAAGTTGAGGGATTCACACTGATTAAATAGCAACCTGCCTCTTGGAGAGGTAGTGTTGCTATTCCAGGCGGGATGTTTGGCGTTTAGATCGCCTGCTATTATTACAGAGTCGCTCAGGCCTAGTAAGGCTCTGAGATCGTTCGTGAAAAGGATCGGGTCGTAGGACTGAAAGGATGAGGACGTGGGAGGGCAGTAGGCCGATACGAGAGTGATCGACTGGTGCTGGGACATGGCTAGTCGACAGATCGAGGCTTCAATGCAGCTTAAGTCGGGGGGAGTGATCTCTACACAATGTAGCGATCTTTTATAATAGATAAGCGTGCCGCCTTTGTGGCGTGTGATCCTGTCATTTCTAATTAACTTGTAGTTAGCTATATTAGGGCCGCGTACACGCGGCTTTAGGAAGGTCTCTTGTACGAGAAGAATGTCTATCTTATGGGATTGTAGGAAGGCGGAAATCTCGTCGCGTTGGCCGAGAATACCGTTGGCATTATAATAGCCAAGCCTAAGGGAATGGGGTTTAATTTTGGATGTATTATCCATTTCTATTTCCTAAAGTGAGGCAGGTTTTGAACTGCCTGGGCGACGTCTGAATACTCCTGCATAACGGAGTAGAGTTTGATAAGGTCGCCATTGCTGGCGACTATCTCCCTCGAAAGTTGTTGAGCTCTGTCGCTCGTGAATACACTGAACGTGCTCAGTATAACGTTCATAGAACTGAGCGCTGATACTGGGCTAGAAGAGGGCGCGACGGATTTGGATGGCGCTTGCGCTTGCGCGAGCTTGGCGGCTATAGGAGCCGCGGAGGGCGCGGAGGGCGCGGAGGGAAGGACGGGAGGGACGCGAGGTAAGCTCGCGGGCGCCGCGGTGGAATTATTCACCGGGGCGGGAGTTGGCTGGGGCTGAGTTGGCCTCGGGGTTGGAAAGGCTCTCTGATGGTTGAGAGGGTTCCATGGGGAGGGCCGTTGTGGGCTGAGACGCTCGGGAAGTTGAGCGGTAGGTAGCCTCGCTGATGGGCTTTCCCTTAGCTGGCGGGCGTTTGCACGCTTGGCCAGCTTGGGAGACGTTTTCGGGGCCTTTGGGCAGCCGCGGTAGTTGGCGGGATGGCCTGAGGCGCCGCAGAGTACACAGCTCGGAGGCTCGGTGCACAGAGTGCGGTCCTTGGGTCGCGGGCAGTCGGAAGTGCCGTGTTGGCCTAGGCATTTCACGCACCTAGGCTGGGCGAAACAGTTGCGCTGTGAGTGACCCCACAGTTGGCAACGGTGGCATTGGGATACAATGCCAGATCTATTTGGCTTCTCGATTGAGATGCCGGTTAAATTACACACCGATTTGATGTTAAAAATCGGGTGAATTTTGGAAGGACACGGCTCGCATACTACGAGCACCATGTCGAAGGCGTGGCCGCTGCGGGCGCGGTGCATCCTATGGACTTGCGTCGCAGGGATGTTTTGTGACTTAAGGTCACTTAAAATGTCATCCGAAGGGATTTCCTTCGGAATACGGGTAATGACGACCCGGATAGGTTTTTCCTCAGGGAGGGAGTACGTATGGAACGAAATGTTCCTCGCTCTTAGCGCTTTAGTTATTTCCCTATAGTCGTCTGACGTAGGGAGGACGATTTTGATACCGTTGCCGGTATTGGAGGCCGATCTGTAGTTGATCTTACGATCAACACACAGCTTGGACACTTCGGTCCATTTCGCCTTGTCCTGTAAGTATACAGGCGGCGGAGGTTTGCTTTTAGGTGCGCTTTTGGGCTTAGCGGCACCTTGGGAGGAAGCGACCTGCGAGGTCGAGGGTGACGGGGCGGGGGATGCTGTAGACACAGCGGGCGGGCTAGGGAGAGGAGATGCGGCAAGGGCGATGGTCTTGCGCGCCTTGTCGTTGTTTTTGTTCTTTTTCCTCTTACCTCCCAGTACGACGGTGAAGTCTTCATCGGAGGAAGAGGAGTCAGAGGGCTCGGAGGGTTGAGCATCCTCAGGGACGGGTGAGGCAGAGCGGGAGGACGAGGTGTCCATGCATTCGGCGTCGACGTTTGACGCAGGTGCACTCGCCTGAGTTATTTCCATTGTCTGTGAGACAATGGGATTAGAAACAATGGTCGAGTGCAGCTGGGCATCGACCATTGTATTGGGGATTACCGTTTCCGCTAATGCGGCGGTTTTCCCCGAAGAGACAATTATAGGCTCGACAATGGGGCGCGGCACAGCTGCGCCGGCCTCCTTTGTTGAGCCGTTATCTATAACACAATAGCGCGCTAGGCGCGGGTCCTTGATATCAAGGTTACTAATAATGTCGCCATATTTGGCGACGATGTCTTGGTCCTTGAGGAGGACCTCAAAGAAGAACTTAATTACTTCGGTAGTCATTTTCCCGTGAGGGAAGAGGGCTACCGAGCTAAAAGAGGTGGGGGCCTAATTATAAAAACCTAACAACCTATCTCCTATCTCCCCGGGTGGATGGGCCCGGGGATGTGTAACCCTCCCTGCCGGGTATAGGCAGGGAGGTGAGTACCTATTGGTGAGCCCTAAGCTTGTAAACCGTTCGCCAGTCTTATTGTGCGAACGGGCCCTAGCCAGTCTAGTGCGAAGGGTATAGAGATACCCAACCGACACCAGGTGTGTAGCTGTGAAAGCAAACCAGATGCAAGGCACGACTAGGAGATCCCCCAAGGCCGAAATCCGAGCTCCCGTCCAATTGACTGCCTTGCCCTGAAGGGGTTCGGCGGGTGTGATTGGGTCAACACCCTCTCGGCTTCGTTGGCACCGTATGGTTTCAACCGAGAACCACGAAACTGTGGCTTTTACCCAGAAGGGGTCAAGTGAATTTACTTGACACAAACGTTTTAGAAACAGGATAATCGTCCGCCGCTTTGAAAAAAGCAGCTTTAGATTGATATATTTGTAGTCGGCAGAGCGACTACGGTGAGCGTTACGTCGGGCGTAACAAAGACAAAAGTCGTAAACGGGCGAGCGCAGAGCGACACGTCCGTACACGACGAGAGTCAGAAGTGGAGTGCCACTGACTCCCCACCGCTCGATCCGGTATTTATAACCGAGTGACGTATGCGCACGAGGCGTCATAATAATGACATAACCTATACAATGATGCACATGTACCTGCATACACTACATCTCTCCCTTGTTGTTTTGATTTTAACCTTGTTTCAAAAAGTCCAACAATCAAACTCATAAATATTTTGGTAATTTCTTAAAGATCTATCAAACACCTGCAGCACAACAAAACCACGCTATCAGATCCCGATCACACTGCCATCAAACTGATTTACTTTGTTCCGTTTCCATTTCATTTCCCTTTCCATTTAAGGAGACGACAGATATCGGTGATACTGCAGGACACTACATCCCTTCCCTTGTGAAATAAACAAAAATAAAAATCCGTCCCTTTGCAGACGGTAACATACCAGCATCTGCTTCAGGCTCAACAAGACAAATTCGTAGCAGTGATATCAGGCCGGCAAGTTTAACTTCAGGTTTTGTAGCCGCTGTTCCGGCCCTGTATTATATCTACACTAGAGATGATCCGTCCATTTGGCAGACATCCCGCCAATCAGTCCATGTGAAATCAAGCAAGTCTCAAATATTGCTGTACCTTCAGATAATGAGCACTCATCTTGCTTGGTTCGACTTCACTTAAAACTGATACAGAATGCATTGTTCCAAGGTAAAAGATCGGCATTAGGGTACCTCATCAATGCTTTTCACTCATTCAAAACCGTACGAGCCGTACGAGGAAAGTAATCACATAAGATCGTCCCAATTGAATGGTGACCTAGATGGACTGTTTCCAATTTGATGATGACCATATACTTTGTCACCCATTTAATGGTGACCACATACTTTGTCTCCAATTTAATGGTGACTCCATACTTTGTCACCCATTTAATGGTGACCACATACTTTGTCTCCAATTTAATGGTGACTCCATACTTTGTCACCCATTTAATGGTGACCACATACTTTGTCTCCAATTTAATGGCGATCACATATTTTGTCACCAATTTAATGGTTTAAATTGTAGTTCTATGTACGAGTTAAGTACTTTGTGTGCCTTGTAAGCAAGAGAATGCTAACTCAACTAATTTTGGTAATATGTAGTTTTTAATTTGAGAGTGGAATATCAAAGCCTATCATTATCTCAGCAATGTAACAAACAATCTGGTCTTCAACCCTATTGATCAGCGCTGGTACTTTGCACGTTTCTGCTAGTACACTCGCTGAAATTCTGATATAGGCTTTAAATACCCTACATCAATGTATGTCCAATATCTAGTCAAGAAACTGTAAGCTTCTTAGCATTCAACACCCAACATATGAATACCTTACTGCATATAATAGTGCGATAGGAATACTTATATTTCGGTTAGGCATCCAAGAACACTATTATCACCGGACATTGCGTTCTGTAATGTTTGTTTGCTTTTCCTAATGTGGTTTTCAAAAATTTAAGTAGTCAAAGAATTATTATGCTTTGATGGTAAGCTTTTTAGTATCATGGTTACATATTGATTATAACGAAGGTGTAAAGTAACATTACGAATCAGATTTTAACTAATTAGAACCATATTATGCAACGAACGCACTTTAACAGGTGTCACTAACTTTGCACTATATATTTTGAAGCTGTGACATTCTGCATCACCATAAAATAGAAGAGTCCCTGACCCTCAACTCATGCTCTTCTTCCTTTCAACAAGGTGACAGCAGCTCACAAACAGTTTTCTAGTCGATGCAATTTTCCTTTTGCAAAACAACCGCTAACCTTTCTAAAACATCTGTCTACACATAGATAAATGTGGGATTCTAATTCTATATCTCAATTTCATGAGCAGCTATGCTGCTCTCATGTCATACTTGACCTCATCAATTTGATGATCAGCTTTGTGCTGCTTCCATTTTTAATATTTTACGCTTTTCCAATTTCATGACCGCGTATAGGTAACGTAATATTTTTTTTTTTTTTTTATGTAAGTATAGTTGGCTGCATAAGTATGTTTATAGTTTCGTTCAAAAGCGCTTACCCTTTATTGCAGCTGACTTTATCTACGTTGTTTCAGTTAGACAACCAGAATATAAAAATATTATTATCTTTTATAGGGACAGCACCCCAGTAAATTTTTAAACGATTTGGTGACTAAGGGCAATTTTACTTCCTATACTTTAAGGAACACTTACTCAGATTATATTTTGCAGTAGGACTTAGGAACTTAATAATATTTTAGTGGTCATTTATTTATTTAGAACATATAATTTACATTTTTAAATATTAAATATAAAAATAAAAACATTTAAAAATATAAAAAAATAGGTTACCACCGATATCGGGCACAGGGTCCAAGGTACCGGTGGTTAGGGTCCCAGAGACAGAAACCTCCTCACAATACGTGCCGTATCAAGGAGTACTGCCTTCTAATATTTTAGTTATTATTAACCAAATGTCGACGCAACTGTGTAGTTTAATTAGCACAAAAGAGTAATAAATGTCGATAAATGTAAATAGTGATAAAGTTCTTTACCTCTCGTGCGAGTCCAATTGTCTTACGGTAACCTAAGATTGGTGTTCTAAGATCAATTATTATTAACCCTAACGCTATGGACACAAGACATTATTTTGTTAATAGATATCCATCCCACCACCCATATGGATCTTATCTTATGGGATGGGTTGAGGAAATTACACAACTTTATATTACAAGTAGGTGTGCACTTCAAGAATATATTAATGTGATGATTTATTAACTTGAGATCAATAAATGGATTCTATTTCATATATGTTCATATATGGTTATGTTATTCGCCCCTATGGAAGCATATTCTTCCACAACTCTCAATGTACTTATACTGCTTATTGGTACTGCAATACTGTAAAACATAATTTGCAAATAACAATATTATAATGAGGGCCACTTTGTTAAACTATTTGTAAACACCAATGTAAATCAATAAAAAAGAGGCTAAGATACCAATTAAAATTCATTCAAGCCTGAATCTTGAAGGTTTTAAAAGCACACGCAATCATCAACTTTTGAGAACTTGATTGCAACAATCATCCATGAGCTAATCATCATTAGACAGTTCCCAGAGTAAATATCTACATTGGAACTCCTTCCAGGTATCATCCTTAAAAGATTTTTTGTCACAGATGAGAAGGCCCAGTTGGGTAAATGATGATGATGTCCTCCTAGCCGATTATCGGCTACGGCGGCTGTACTCACGTAAGGGGATTAGCCAACTGCGCAGGTCATATTATAGTGCACAAGCATTTGCGCAGACACAAGTGCACTCACTGTTCCTTCACTCTCATAAGCGCTTGCGACAGCTAGACCAACGAGGCAGTTGGGTAGATAAAGTAGCATTGTCAAATAAATCACAGATTGCTCCAATGCTTAGTTCCATATTCTTTTGATCTAAGAGTTTTATATCAACCTAAAGTACTGAAATTACAATTGTGAGCTAGCATGTTTACCAAAGATTCTATCTATTGGATACCAAAATTTTGATCCACATTTTCCAGCTAGTATTGCTGCTTGTATGCTGTTCTACTGTTCTGTATCTTCTGGAATATCTCTGTTGTATAACAACCTCTTTAATACAGCAAAATAAAGTAAAAGTATTGAAATTATACCTAGGGTGACTGAGCAACTGTTATAATTAACACTATTATGGGTAGGCAACCCACTAGAGGTGTTGGTGGACTTGGATGTTGTGCATAGGTGAATACATACCAGTATAGCTGGGCGAGTTCTTCAACATACATGGCCAACCTACTACGGTCCCTCAATGTGCTGTTTGTTAAACTAGATACCTAGCACATGTTTGTCATTTGTAGAACCGTTGAGTATATAACCCACCAGTTTGTTCTTGTAATATCCTCTATATTGCAAGCACTTGAATTAAGTTAGTTAAGTACCAGAACAATATAGCAGGTATAAGTTGTTGACTAGACTCTGAGAAGTTAAGTTTGGAAGCTTTTTATGATCCAAATCACCGGGCACAGAAAATATAAAAATTATCAAGATTTACTATTTAGTTGTTGCAGTAGTTGACAACTATCGCCAGATAATTTATGCGTGTACAGTCAATTGAATGACCAGTAGACGTTCACTACCGTTAACTGTCAAGCTGTCAATTTAATGACCAGTAGATATAGACTACTGCCAACTGTCAAGCTGTCAATTTAATGACCAGTAGATTTTTGGAATAGAATAGGTCTTTATTTGCTTAGAATGCAGGCACTTACAAAATAGGATTGTAAACAACATAATAAGATCCGTGTACATTCCGCCTTGTTGGCATGCAAGCACAACAATTATTAAACACAATTGATTATAAGGCAAATAGGTTATTGTATTATATCCTCTAGGAAATCCCACCACTGCTAAAATCGTCTTGACGACAATTCAACAACCAGCAACTTTATATTGCTTCCAATAAATGCCTATTATTGAATAAACTTTGATGCAGGTTTAAGAATGAGTAAACTGATCACCAAGTAATGATTTTGTATTATAAATTACTCATTTGATAAATATTAACACCTGCAATAAATATTGCTACTTCCATTAGAATTGTAGCAAGGTAAACTTAAACAAAGAATTACGTAAAAAGGTTAAAATTTGTTTGCAATTCGGGTGATACATACATGAACATAAAAGTTATGTATACTTTGTCATTCTACTCTCTTCCCTTCCTTCTTTCCTTTTGCTCTTTTTAATATGATTGAATATTAACATCGGTCAGAGGTTACTTGTTATCAAAGCTTATTTAGCATACATTAATTTGGTATAGGCATGAATAGGACAAATTATTTAGTATAACCTTGTATATCAAATATTTTTCTGGATCACAGAACTAATAGGTAGTTCAAAATTATAAAAATTAGATAATAGGTAACTGTTGGTCCAAACACTCACGGTTTTATCCTCGTCGCCAATGTATTGTACGCTCATTTTATTATGTTAATCGACTCGCCAACGCACCACCACACAGGTCGACAGTCTGACAACGACTGACTCCCCACCGCTCGATCCGGTATTTATAACCGAGTGACGTATGCGCACGAGGCGTCATAATAATGACATAACCTATACAATGATGCACATGTACCTGCATACACTACAATACATATGCCCGAAGTTCCTGCGGCAGCTGGCTGCAGCGTTTACAACGTTTAGATGCTCACACTCATTGATATCTAGCTAGAACAGTTCTAGATTAAGGTATCCTGGCCAACGTATTTTATTTTTATGTAATTTATATGAACATTTTTTTGCACAATCTTAATCTAAATATGCAATGAATGTAAATTCGTTAAGTTACATAATGTGAGACGAGGGCGGCGACACGAGGCGACGTGCTGCGACACCTGATTATGTTAATAGCTTCGGCTGATCACTGGAGTATGTGTGAACTGAACTTCATAACAGAATACAACGCTGCCCACATCGGCAACACCTAAGTACTTGATTTCTGTGCTTGTAACAATCGCCAAGCAATGCTAAATAGCTTGCTTGAACCAGCGATAGGAGATGATTTGTGCGTTGTCTCACAGATTAGTGACCGGACGGTGTGACGCCGTGGAGGGACGGAGGCGCTTGTTCACACGTTCATCAAGAGGTGTGAAGGTTCCGCAATGACTGTCACATTCTCACATTCGTCACCCGAATCTGTTACCAAAATAACCGACGACTGGCCACTATGTTTGTGTGTGTTTGTTATTTATATTGCAGCTAATTGGTACCTAGTGGAAGGTGCGACGTGGAGGAAAATTCTCATATTTTAGCAGCCAACGAATTTAGTTTGCTTACGATACTAATACTATACCACGTATTCAGTCTATGTACATATCCTACGTAGGTAGGTATATTATATTGTAGGTACAAGTTGATTTCTTAATAAATAAGGCAGATTAAAGCCAATCTAATCATAAAAACTATGATGTATGTAATGTATGCTAAAACATCAATTGTACCCGGTTCTGCGGGTTTCGTAAGACTACGACTAGCAAGCTGTTCGTTTATTGCCTTTGTCGCATCAGTTATTTACAACTGGTAGCTATTCGCATTTTAAGAGATTTCAATAGGAGTTCCAATTATTTAAATAGTGATTTTGTATAAAACTTATAAAATCACTATTTGCGAGGCAGAGTCAGACTCATCTCAATAACTAGACATCGCATCGGCGGCACATGCGGAGACGCTCAGGCGTCGCCACGTGCGCACAACTATGCGCTAATGAGCGGCCACCTGTAACTATCCTCATTTGTTTATATTTACAGCGAGAACGTAAGCAGCGAGCAGCGAGCAGTGAGGCAGACACGTTGGCACTGTGTGTGCCGTCAACATAAAACTATGTTTGTTCAGCAATAAACCGAGTCCGGTGCACGGCAGGGGCCGGCGGACCTGGCGCGCCCGCGGCTCCGATTACATTACGATCATGATAATAAACTCGTGTTGAGCGCCGATTGTGATTATATTATGCCTGTTTTATTTCTTTCTGTTTAATACTCAGAAAAACACATCTCGTTCCAAGTAGAAACGCGTAGGTAACTCTGCCGCTGTTTCACATACACCGTGCCTGGTATTGAGCAGGTTTGCCCTGGTCGTTCATGGGTCAATGTGCACGGTGCGCGAGGTCGCTTTGTCAGTCAATCAATGGAGAGCGACAGTCACTGTAAATAGAGTAATAATAGCCGCTCTTGAACGTTGTCCGGCGCGACACTGCCGGCTGAGGGCGACACCTCGCGCGATGCACTTGATCCAGCTCGCCGCGCGGATACACTTCCAGTAACGCCAGCCTGAGCTGACTGACCGATGTGAACTCCTGCCACGCAACACTTGCCGGCCTTTGCCTGAGTGTTACTCGTACCCATGTCCATTACTAACAGGGGTCCTCTAGTAGCTAATGAGCAATGAAAAATGTTCACGTCAAAACGGGCTTAACTCAAACCACGAAAACATAAAGTAAGAAATAGATTTCTTAGAAATGAGGAAAATGAGTTATTGTTTGAAAGTACACTCTTCGTACTTACAAGCAATCTTATCAAAATGATAGCTCAGGTGATGCCTATTCGGGTGTGTTTTATATTTTCAACAGAGGTATATTGTTCACAGATAAATCGAAATACACAAGGGCTTATACAAATATTGATGTGGGAGTCAATATTGGTATGCTTACAGCGGTGATTTCAAATGTAGCTAGGTATTTGTTTGGGAGCTCAGGGATAGTTCAGTTCGGTTCCTCTCCGAACCAAAGAGTTTCCTTACTTCCTTGCTAACTGTTCTAGAAGAGAAGCACTTCCAGATGGTTTAGAACTTGCCAGTAGTTTGAATTGTTACGAGTTTTTATTTCATAGGTATTTAAGTAGTGATCAGGAGAGTCTGTCTGAGTTTAGTGTGCTCACTCGGTACACACTTCGGTGCTGGTCAGGGCAGCAGGGGCGCAGAGTGCTCACATTACCTATGTATAGTTACGCAAATTACGTGAATGGCTTCCGGAAACGTAGCTTTTAGAGGCGGAGCGGCGGGCGGCTCGCCGACTGCCCACTAAAATAATTTGCGTAAGTGCGCGCCACGGAAACACGGACATTTCGCAAGTTGCTCAAGATTTATGAACCACTGGTAATTAGCCATCAGCTTGCAATCTCATTATAACTAGTTACTAGGCCCATCTTATTTATTGTGCTACGAGGGCTCTACAGTCTTTCAAGTCTACAGAGTTTGGGTCTGTGGGCGGTGAGTTTGGGTGGTTCATCGTTACTTCGTCTATATAGACAACGGACCCGTGTTGGCGGCGCGCGTTGTTCCACGCGCTCCTCAAGGAGATGCCAGCAACCCCAGCGTGGCTTAGCAGGGCCAAGGCCTGCCGTGGCTGCGGGATTGTTCGAAACCGCGGCCCTGGTACATAAAAGGCCTACGACGGAACACGACGGTGTTTATTCAGTAAAAGTCTGACACTCCCTCACCGCTGCTAACCCACAGCGGGAGGGGCCATTTGATGATTTTTGTAGTCGTTAAAAAAAGGGCTCTGCAGTCTGTTGGAGAGTTAGAGATTATTTTATTTCAACTAGAGGGCGTAAGCACAGATTATATAATAGTTAGCGTAAGTTTTGTCATTGGCCAGGGCGAAAAACTAAGACAATAAGTAAACATGAAGTAAAAAGTTAAAGTAAAGCGGTGAGGCGCGGCCGCCGTGCTGCGCGCACTCGTTGTTCTCTCAGCAATAACTTCAAATGTTCCTGACATCAGGTAACACTCTAGACTATAACGAATGAACAGAGCACTTCTTCACGGCAGGACTTTTGCTTATCATGAATTTACCGCGGATTCACCGTCTTTGCAAATTGTTCACAGCACGGTAAACCCATAATAACTGACCGCCGTGGGTCGTACGGTGAGTTTACCGTAGACACATATATGGCAGACAAATGTGTGTGGACAAGACACCTTACTTCTTATTGTATACATAAGTGTAACGTGTTTCAGTAGGTACATACCAGAAGGCAAACTTTTGCCACAGTTGAGTAGTGGCGGCGCGGGCCCGCAAGCCAGCAAGCCGCGCCGCCCGCACATCCTCACTCAGTTTACATAAAGCGATGACTATTCCCATATGGAACAGACCGATATACTGACATACTACTTTTAATTTACGATATTGACCGCAGCACGAAGATTTATTTTATGTGAATTCCCGCATTCTGATCTCCAGAACTTCTGGGAAATCTTATTACAAATACTGCAAAAAGTAACAAATACCTTACTTCTTACATACCCAAGGTCGAAAACTTTCCTAAACTCTTGAAAAACACAGTGAGTAGTTATGGAGGAGCGCGCGTGTTGTCGCGATAAGCGATTAGCGTCGCACGTCGTGTTGCGTGGCGGCGGCGGCGCGGCACGGGTGTCGCGCGCGGCGGCTGCGAAGCGACTGCCGGCCCGCCGCGCCCCGCGCCCGTGCTGCACGCTGCCGGTGCTGCTGCTGCACACAGCGAGCCCTATTCATACAGTAACCTGCCCTATCCAGAGACATGTCCTATCTAAAGACCCGTTTAGGTAGGTACCTACGTGTTTACTTTTCATTACCTACTTACCACATACCTACATAAAATCAGCGTGTCTAAGTTTTTTTCCAATTGGTTACAACTAGGTATAATAACGTGTATAATTGAAGAATACCGGCCAACTGTAATGTAGTTGAGTAGGTTCGAGTGGGCACGCGTGCTTGGTGCCCTGGTAGACGTGCTCGGCGCTCCTCACGTGCTACAAGGCAGGCACAGCACGCCGCCGCCGCCAGCCCGCACGCACACACACACCTGTCGCCGACTTGTTGCTAGCAGACTCCGCTATCGACTCGCTGTACTATGTGGATTTACTACTGCATACATTTTTAACTGGATTTTGATATTTAAAATCTGCAAATGATATAATATAGGTATGCAATGCAACTTAGTACTAGGAACTACACTTGCGGCCATCCACCTCTCTAGGTGTATTTAGTACTAGCTTCTGCCAGCGGTTTCACCCGCATCCCGTGGGAATTACTTCCCGAACCGGGATAAAAAGTAGCCTATAGCCTTCCTCGATAAATGGGCTATCTAACATTGAAAAAAAATTTCAAATCGGACCAGTAGTTCCTAAGATTAGCGCGTTCAAACAAACAAACAAACAAACTCTTCAGCATTATAATATTAGTATAGATAACCACAGATTACTATAATAGTGTATAACGCTGAAGATAACTAAAAGAGTCTCGGATGTAGGTTTAGAAATAATGAAAGCGAAGTATTTGTGTCCCGCGTGAAATGACCGCGCGTGAAGAAGTGGCAGTCCTGCACTTCACACAGCTGCTTAAGTATAGATGCCGATCATTTGCTACTCATCTGTATTTATTTAGAAATTAACCAAATAGGTAACAAAGCTATTAAGATAGGATTTAGGTAACAATCAACTTTCAAGAGTTCAATATTATAATTTTCCCAAAGAATTTGTTATGCTGTTTCCTGTGTCGTCGGAAGCAACTGCATGCTATCTTGGAGGAATATCATTTTAAAGCTACTTGGGTACAAGTGGAATCACTACCATGAAGAAGAAAAAATAAAAAATCTTTTTTGAGCACGTCCGGAATTCCGAGGAAATGTGAAAATTATGTAAATCTTTTGTTTAGCTCATGATTAACCCAACTGGCGCTTCATCTAACGCCTCTGAGGTACTTATGTAACGAGCTACCCTCAACTCACGCACTCATGAACAAGCTCGCTGAAGTTGTCTTCAACAACAGTCTTCGGTTTCCCACGAGATGATCATCGCCTTCTTCAATGAGTAGTCCACGGAGTGGTCTTCGTAGCCGCAGTGCAACTAGCCGAGCTTTCCCATGATCAGCCATGAAGTTCCTCATGCGGTGAGCGGGGTCAATGCGGGACCGCTGCGGGATCGGTGCGGAGCCGCTGCGGGGCCGGTGCGGGGCCGGCACGGAGCAGTGCGTCACTTCGCTGATGTGAGCTCGACAACATCGCGATACAATCTAAGGGAGTGCGGCTCCAAGGAAAGGTTCCTTTCATCTAGTCGCCTCAAAAGAAAATGTTTTACGATCACATGTTATTCATATGATTGACAATATTCCCGCTCGTTGCTCAATATTCTTTCATATAGAACATAAATAGTAGGTAGATCTACTAGTTTTCAGTACATTACTTCGATATGTAGGGACTGTTCTCAATTACAATCCGACATTTCCTTGTAACAGTAGCGAAAGGCGCGCCCTAAATAAATTACTTTCAGCAATCGTACCCTTCCTACTTCACACGGTAGGAGTACATGATGCATATGGCAGCCGATAAAATAAAATTGAACAAATAAGAAAGACATTATTATAAGAGTGGCCATGCTAGTCCCCGCGGTGGCCCCGGACGTGACGTCGGAATGCATTATAGCGATACGTCAGGGCGCGAGACGTGCGTTGTTTACCCGGCGTCGCGCGTCGTCGCCGCTGATGCATTACCATACGCTTATAATACGACGCCGTCAACGTACGATATCTGTGATATTGATTATAATCTGAGCCTCACCTATGCTCTCCTACTCAATGACAATTGTAAATTCAGTGGCGAGTACTCGCGAGTGGTACTGTCATGAAGCCGTCACCCATGCCAGCAGCTAGTGCGGTCCTCGCCGACACCAGCGGAAGGTGCTCGTTGTGGGCATATACTCGCATCAGTACAATTATAGAGCTCCTCCAAGTGGGCGAACGCGCGTCACTCCCGAAAATTCCGCAATATGTTGGAGATTTTAAATAAACACATCATGCCGTTACATGCAAACGTCTTCATAAAACGCTAATAAAGCCAAGCTCTCAGTATACACGTTCAGCGCTGGTCGGGCGGCGAGCAGAGGTGCACACATGATGTCTCCCCAATAATGTGTTTATATCGCGTACGTTTAGCGAGCCGGGTGCGGTGACGTCACATCACGTGTTTATGAGTTAAATAACACTCATTTTTGGGGTTCCGCTCCGTAGTAAACTAGGAACTATAGTTTGGCCATTTCTAATGTCTGTCTGTCGAGAAATGTCGCTTTACTTTGCGCTGTTAAGATTTTTTCAGTGTTCATATAATTGGGAAACTATGGACCCCTACACTGAGCGTGGCCCGTCACGCTCTTGGCCAGTCTTATTGCGACCAAGATCAACACTAACAACTAACTAAGTATATACAACGACAACCAAGTCGTTATCACGTGAAAATATATGAAAAAAGAATAATGGTTTGGTTGATGTTAAACGTAAGTAGATACCAGAGATAGCATAACGTTTGGTCTCCCTTCAAGTACCTAAGTAAATGTGAAGAATACGGAAGCGAAGGCGCGAGGCGGCGGCGAGGCGGTGCGGGGCGCGGGGCGGGGGACTGGAGGGCTTGCTTTGTCATGGAAATGTGGCGTCAGCAGCCGCCAGTGACGCCGACACCTGAGGCAGCAGCCTGCGACCTCGCGGACCACGATCTCAGCACTCGCATTCTGCATACATTTCTGCTTACTTACAAACTATTTGTTCCCGTACTGAACTTTTTTTAATTGCTGGTTTCTTCGCCACTTTGTGTATCGCGATGATCGTGAAACCGAACACAAACTTATAATGAGCAGAGAGCAGGGAAGCGGACTTGATGTTGTATGCAATAGTTAGAGGGTACAAGTTGAACAACTTTAATAGGTGTTCTATGAGCAGCAGCAGCACTGCTAACAGTAGCAGGCAGGTGTAGCATGAGTGTCAGCACACAATACGAGCTCGTTAGCGGTGAATAGGGCCGCGCGCTGACCTGCCACATGCGACATAAATCAACTACCTACTAATCTGACGAGCGCCGCTTCGATCGCGCTCGTATAGCGTCCGACGAACTCCAATAGAGAGTAAATATACGATAAGTACGCTTTTTATACAGATCTATACGCGTTAAACATCACCTTTGAACTTGATTGAATATAAACAGCGCGGTGAGGCCACGACTACTGGAGCAGGACCTACTTCGCTCTTCTTGTTGACGAATGATAACATAACATCATATTACTGAATTATAAATTAAAAATAGGAAAGGTAAGATTTTCAGTCAGTCAGTTTCATATTGACATGATATAATAATCGTGGCCGCGGATGTCAACAATAGCCACATATTGGCGAAGCAGGCTTCCGCATTGAGCGCGATTTAAACTTCAAGTAATACACGTAATCCCGGCGCCCGCCGGTCCGGCCGCGTCCGGCCGCCGGCTCTGCGATAAGCCGCGCTAAGCCGGCGCGCTACGAAGGCTCACTAATGTTTATTGGCCACTATAAAAATATATTAATTAGCCAAGTTTATTATCCCCGACGCTTCAGTCACATAAATTACGTTCGTTGTGTCCTACCTGTCTACGATCGTCAGATTTTTTCGTGTTAATTAACTTTATCCGATTTTATCGGATTTTCTCCCGAAAGTCTTTGTCTGTCTGTCTCGGTGAAGACTTTTATAAAAAAGCAACGTCTAGCAAGTTGGCAGAATAATATAATTAATTAAATTCCCGCTGTTATTACAGTGAGAGGTATCCACTTTAACATTTAAATAAATGAAATGGAAGTGTGTGTAGCGGCGAGCGCGAGTACACGCGTGTATGCTCGCTGAATATTGAAGGCGGCACAGCTGTGTGGAGCGAGCGCCGGTGAGCGCTATCTACTGATCGGCAGTTACCAGCACGCGAGCTGTCCCCGCGCGAGCCGCACTAATGGACTGATCGTTTTAATTCAAACACATCAACAATATACCTAAAGTATATTCATAAAGAATAAAAAGTCCACAAACGTAACATAGGTACCTGATATTGTTGTGTTTCGTATGATAACATATTGCTTCAGAAAATGTTCCCATGCAGGCGTTGTTAGAGAGCGTGTGATACTCCGGGCCTTCCGTGAGGCTCGTGTGCGAGGCAGGTGAGGCAGGGTGAGGCCTCGCGTCAGATGAGCTCTGTCGTGTGCACTCAGCTGAGAGTGGCGCCGGGACGCACTGCTTGCGTTTAATGGAGACGCATCACCTCACCGTGCCAGCTCTGTGCATTCACGTGCGGTGCCCGATAGCTTCTCATTAATCAACATAATTGAACATAACACGCACATTGTTTAATCTATAGACTATATCAATGTAAAACTTTGCATCCAATACAAAGACCAAAAAAATCTGTGGAAGTTTTAGAGTCTGCTGCATGTTATCATAACACACTATTACACACGTTGAACATATTACTACATCACATGCGGTTGAGTACTGTACAGTATTCTTTTGGAGGAGCTGTACTTATATCATTGCAATTTGTATTTCTTGTAAATGTTGTAATCCTAACTGATAGGTAACCGCGAGATCAGTGACGCAGCGCTTGCCGACCGGACTTCGACAACTATGTACATGACACCAAATAACAAGTGGCCCACAGTTCGGGAAAATAACCAGACGGCCACACTGCCCTCGCCTGAACATAATAATAATAATCTTCCACGCCGATTTCGGCAACGGCGACCACTTCGACCCTAATGGCGTGCGTGTGCTCTCATGTGGCTGGAGTATCCAATTTTGTGCGTGAAAGTCCGCGCACACTGCGGACATGTCAGGGTACCAGCCACAAAGTTGTAGTTGATAGCTACAGGTGGTCGAGCTTTCAACTCATCTCGTTTGGCATCCAACTCAGAAAGTCGGCGTGCTTCAAAGTCAAAGACTTTGGCTTTAACGCGGCTTCTCCAGTCTCTGCGGTTGGATGCCAGATTCTCCCACTGAGACGGGTCAATGGAACAGCTTTTCATGTGACGCTTCAGCACATCCTTGTATCGCAGCAGCTGTCCGCCACGTTTCCGCTTGCCTTCCTGCAACTCGGAGTAGAGGATGCGCTTGGCCACTCTAGTATCCGGCATGCGCAGTACATGCCCGCACCAACGAAGCTGTCTCCTCATGAGGTATGCTTCAATGCCACCTACATTGGCTTTCCTCAACACTTCTGTGTTACGCACACGATCAAACCAACGGATATTTAATATTTTGCGCAGACATTTGAGGTGGAAGCGGTCTAGTTGCTTGATGTGGCGTCGGTACAGTGTCCATGTTTCCGCTGAGTAGAGTATACAAGGCAACACAACTGCCATATACACAGAAACCTTTGTGGATATCTTTAGGTCATGGGAGCTGAAGACCTTCTTGTCGAATTTGCCGAAAGCAGCGGCTGCAGCACCAATTCTGCTATTGATTTCGGCGTCAAGGTCGCACTTTGCTGTTATAGTGCTCCCCAAATATCGAAATTTATCGACCTGCTTCAGGACATCTTCACCAAGCATAATGGTCAGTTCTTGACGTCCGTGATTGTCTGAAGACATTACTTCTGTCTTTTTGATGCTGATTTTTAGACCAAATGTACAGCACTGCTTGTGAAGGTTCGTGACTAGCTGTTGCAGGACTTCAGGGGATTCAGCCACGAAACAGAGGTCATCTGCATACATAATGTCCTGTATATGTGCATAGGACACCTTTGTGGTCGCCTTGAGTCTATTCAGGTTGAAAAGTTTGCCGTCAGTCCGATAACGAATACGAACTCCTTCAGGAGAAGAATTCAATACTTCTCGGACTACAACTGCGAAATATAATGCAAACAATGTGGGAGCCAGGACACAACCTTGCTTCACTCCACAGGTGACGGAGAAGAAGCTCGATTGGTCATCTTCAACCGCTACACAACATTGCATGTCATCGTGCAGGAGTCGCAGGAGTCTTATGAACTTCTCTGTACACCCCAACTTTCTCAGTACCTTCCAGAGGGCCTCGCGAGGGACGCAGTCAAAGGCTTTTTCCAGATCAATAAAGCAGAGATACAAGTGCTGTCCCTGCTCTCTACTTTTTTCCTGGAGTTGACGGACTGCGAATATTGCCTCACAAGTTCCTCTGTCTGGTCTGAAACCAAATTGGGTTTCCGGCAGAATCTTTTCAGAGAGGTTCCTGAGGCGGTTTAGAAGTACTCTGGCGAAGACTTTTCCAGAGACAGAGAGCAGTGAAATACCGCGGTAAGAACCACATTCTTGTTCTTTCTCCCACATAAGCACAAACATTTCCCAGACGCGCGAATGCAGTTCCTCGCCGCCGTACTTCAGAAGCTCACCTGGTATAAGGTCTAGGCCAACCGCACGCTGATTTTGCTGTTGTTTGATGGCACAAAGCACCTCATGTTTAGACAAGGCATCATCCAATTCTTCTGCTATTTGAAGTTGAGGCAAACTGTCTATGTAGTGTAGATCGGCTGTTCGATCTACATTAAGTAGATTATTGAAGTGTTCTGCCCAACGATCTAACACTTCATTTTTGCTTTTCAGCAGACTTTTACCATCCAGCGACTTCAGTGGTACCTTTATGAAGTTGGTGGTACCCAGGAGATTGCGAATTTCGCTATAGAAATCACCGAGCTGATTACTATCAGCAAGCGACTGGATGTATTGAGCCTTGTCTTGCCACCATTTATCTTTAGTGTGTCTCGTGAGTTTACGCAACTCACGGTCACTCTCTCTTATAAGTGCGCTGTTATTACTGCGCCTGAGAAGGTCTCGGTGTTTGGCAATAGCTTCAGAAAGAACTTCGTCGTTCTCATCAAACCAGTCTTGCTTGCGTTTATTTTTTAGCCCTATGGTGTTAATGGCTACGTCAAGAATGGACGACGATAAAGCGTTCCAGTCTGCATCAATATCACCGGTATTTTGATGAGAGTGTATATCACATGCCAGCGTTTCAGCGTATTTGCTTCGGGGTCCCGGATGTTTGAGTTTCTCAATGTTTATGTTCTGAGGCTTTTTCCTGCTAGCCCTGAATGGTCGCCGAAGGCAAAGACGCAGTTTGGTGACAATTAGTCTATGGTCCGTCCAGCAATGAGCACCGCGCATAACACGAGTGACTAGGACCCGAGCGATGTCTCGCTGCCTCGTGATGGCATAGTCAATGAGGTGCCAGTGCTTAGAACGTGGGTGCATCCACGTAGTTTTGTGCTTAGCAGCAAGGCGAAACATGGTGTTTGTGATTGCAAGTTGGAATTGAGCACATAAACTAAGCAGCAACTGGCCATTAGAGTTGATGTTGCCTACCCCATGTCTACCCAAAACTTTAGGCCACGCTTCATAATCTTGACCAACTCTAGCATTGAAGTCTCCTAACAAGAGAATCTTTTCTCTGTTCGGTATTTTATGGAGACATTGTGTAAGTTCTTCATAAAATTTATCCTTGATGTCGTCAGAACTACCTAGCGTCGGTGCATAGACACTGATAACATTAAGGAAATTGTCACCGTCTAAGTGAAGGCGCAATGTGGTTATACGGTCCGAGATGTGGATTGGACATTCTTGAAGTGTCTTCACAAGATTATTCTTGATCACAAAACCAACTCCCGACCTTCTTGGTTCTGTTGCAGCAGTGCCCTTCCAGTAGAAAGTGTAGCCACCGCCATGCTCGACTAGCTCGCCCTCATCGGCAAGGTGGGTTTCGCTTACAGCAGCTATATCAATGTTGTAGCGGCGGAGTTCTCGAGCAACTATGGCTGTTTTCCGTTCTGGGCAGGCGTTTGTCTCGCGGTCGAGAAGGGTGCGAACATTCCATGCACCAAAAGTCAGTAAAGGTGTTTTACGTTTATTACTGTTGTTGTGTCGACCACGAATAAAAAGATGCGGAAGCAGCCGTGGTTACTGCTATCCAAAGAGTGTTTGGGGTGAGCATTTTTTTAGGGCACCTTTTCTAGCCCCCTCCCAGGCTGAGCAAGGAAAGCAGTGCTCCCCTAAAAAGGGCTGCTTTGTCGCTCTGGGTGCTGCCGGATTCCCTCTGTCCCCCCAGCTCAAAGAGAAAACGACCACGGCATGTACTCACACCCCCAGAGCCGCTAGTGTGCAGGTCTCAGACAAAGCTCAGGTTGCATCAGCCCGAACCTCTCTACCTCAACCTATCGCCACTAGTCTTCGCCAAATCGGGGTCCATTATACGGAAGCAGTCAGATGCGCAGGATATATTACAGTGCTCAAACATACGCGCAAACGCAAGAGCACTCTCTCGTCTAACATCCCTTTATCCGATGGAACGCCTGAACACTGCACAATTCGTACAAGCTTGAGAAGTACGCGATCAATTCTATTTTATCATGCAAATATACAAATGGCTTAATGAAATGAAATATTGATCTCCCGGAGCGTGCAGCGTCTCCTCCGGCGGCGTGCAGCATCACACTCCATTAGGGGTGTCTCCGGAGCTGTCAGCTGCGGGCGGGGGGACACACAGTATATTATAAATCCATTACCGGCAGAGGTACGGCGGAGGTACAATTGAGTGAAAAATGCGTCTCATTGATAGCGGCGCGCGCTGAGCACGTGGAGGCTGACTCACGCCGCCGCTTCAAATATGTTGCTGTATTTACTATTGATACGTATACTTATCTCGTGCCATGGATGGGGACCGCCTTTCATTTTATTCATTTATTGTTAAAAAGTACCTGGTTTAGAACAATGACAAATTAGTAGATTACACACATCAATTCCCTATTAAGTGATTAGCCGAGTGGGCGTGTGTCGGCGCGGACGCTGACAAACACCGGCCACTACAGGATATTGCTGAGTGAGCTGAGCACACAGCAAACTCAGGCAGTTTCACTAAGTACACACAATACTCACCATTTAAACTGGTCCTGTCACAAGTGATAAGTATGGGTTTGTGGCATACATAGAGACGTAGGAGCAATATTCCAGCAGCACGGCGTGTCTCGTGTGAGTGTAATGATGACTGGTGCACCGGCCGGAGTCATCGCACACATCAATGCCTAATCGAGCATTTCAACGTAGGGCTTAAGCTGTGGAAATTACAATAAGTACTTTTAATGTACAATCATAAAAGATTCGTTATCATTACAAGAAAGCAATATTCAATACTGAAACAACTGGTCCAGAGATGGAAAATAATATAAAGAACTTAAACGTCTTTTTCTTTTCAAATGATTCATTTACTTGCAAAAAAAACGAGTTAAATCGCTGGAAAGTACATTAAGATCGTCGTGAAATGAACTAGAAGCGAGTAGTTACTGGCAGTAGTAAAGTTAACGACACTTTAGATAATGAGATGCGTTTAACTTGAGCAAGCGAGTGGCGAGTGTGGCGAGCCACGCCAATCTGTCACCACAAGTGTATGCCGCGCCGCAACAATACTAAACAGTTCACTCAGTTCTTCTGAACATTTCGGCGACAGGCGCACTGCAAGGTAGTAACGGTCTAAGGGTCATGTGTACGTATGAGCACACAACGCATAGATCATATAGGCATAATTAATTATATGGTGCAAAATGTCTAGATAGAAACCATGTTAGTGAACACGCTATGTAATATAGTCGGGCGGCGTGTGACCAGCCCTCCGATCAGTTCATACATAATTGAGAGGCCAACTGCCGACCGACGGACGGACAATTGGAGGCTGAGTGTGAGGCTCTCGACACACGACATAATTACGAAACATAATACAATAGCACTTAGTAGCGGCTGTTTGTTCGCTAGGTGACGTAATGGCGGCCGAACGCGTTACGACCTCATCTCACCACAAACACTAAGTCCGGCCGCTTTGGGACTCTTGATGTTACGCGCCCCCTGCACGCCAAACTAGCCGAGATTACCTATTTTATTCTTAGTTTCCGATATTTACTTATTTATACTTTGAGTAAAAAGGGAAATAATGGTTAGCGATGGAGTGGGTCGGCACTAGTGTCGTCTCACAGCTCAACAAGTGCGCCGGCGAACAAACCCGACTTCAGTGTTTTGTTAATAACTATTTTGATGGTGACGTGAATTAACCTGCTTGTGTTTATGTAGAGCTACATTTAGGGTGTAAACTAATTGCATCATTAGGTACTTTCAAGTTACAAGTCTTGAAAATTAAAATACGCGCTAGATAGCTGCACTTGCCTATATCTAACAAGATTGAAAGACGTACACCTACTGTTTATTTGAATGAAGTAGTTCATAATCCAAAGTCAATAAAACAGTCCTTGTATAAAACAGTAGATTAAGTGAACAAATAGTGAGGTGTACGTTGTGCGGCGACGCATTTCTTACTATAATTTGTAATGTTTAACATATTATCGTTGTCGGTGGCGCTGACGAGGGTCTGCTCAAAATGCCGCCTCACCCGCGCCTCACCCGCGCCTCACCCGCGCCTCACCCGCGCCTCTCCCGTGGCTCTGTCGTGTCTCGGCCGCACCGCGTCCGCGCCTCGCCCGCGCTCGACCCGCCTCGGGTTGAGAAATAAACAAAATATCCGATCAAGAAACGGGTAAAAAGTAGGGTATTGTACACAGTGGCGGTCGTGCCGAAGATGGATCGGTGATAGATGACTCGCCTAATCGACTCCCCGCGACCTTTATAAAACTGATCAAAAAGATTAAAATTGATTTTGAGAAAATAAATTGAAAATACTCGTTTACAATGAAAAAAAATCATAATGAGACAATACTTTGTGAGTAGATGTGAACGGTCGCGGTCGAGCCTCGGGCGACATTGACTTCTGCCATTTGTATCCATTACATATCTTACTGTACTTTGACGAATCACTCTTAGAATATATTTTCTTGCGGAACATAAATCTCCGAGTGACAAAGTTTCAGCTGAAGCCGTGTCTGCGGAAAGAAATGAACTCAACAATAAGCACATTAATGTTCACAAAGCTTTAGTATCTGATGTTCAACTCTTCTCTCAAGTCGTATCGAATACAGCTACTTATTTACTAATACATACTTTATGTATTATTTTCGGAAATTAAAACAAGTACAGTACCTAGGCATAATTTTCATGTAACTCGCGGGAAAGTGCAAGCCGGGTTGGTTAATTAGGCAGCGCTTGGCGCGGTTGGTCCGTGGATGGGTGACCGTTTATGTCACAACGACTCTAAAGCTTAAAAGTGTGACAGAAGGGCAGGCAGCCTGTGTTGTAGTCAAAGAGTACGCATCGGGCTGGCAACTCAGTAGACAATAACAGATACTGCCTAACTGATCACTTACTTTACACCACTCGTATATAATAATCGTGGCTGTTTGTCGATGTTTTACAGTACAGACCTACAGAATAACGTTATTATGCCAAAATTGGAAAAAAACCTTAAATGAACGTGTTCGTCGTGAATTGGCAATTGAAAACTATGAAGACGATAGATTATGTTCTGTCCCACATCGTGTAACGAACTTACCGCGCCCGGGCCGCCCTGTGCGCGACACACGGCGGGATTCTACCCATTTAGTCTATTCAATAGTCAGTTATAACGTGTTTATTACGAATGCCTTAGAAATTTGTCGTACTCGAATGTTAGACAACACTTTCTAGACACAAGACGTTTTTTACTCGTAGTGGGAACGAAATACGATATATAATGGGGCTCAAAAATAAAAATGATTTCTGAACCAATCGGGGGCATTTAGGTTTCTAAGAAACTATTTACATTTAAATTGTATTTAGTTATTGCTGAGATCGACAGAAGTTCCTGTTATTTCTACAGATTGGATTTATGAATTCCCTTTTTGTGTAGAAAGCTATTTTATCAAGTAATCCTCAGTATACCTAGATAATTATCCCGCATACGTAATAACCAAAGTATCTTATTAAAGAGCCATTAATCTATACTCCACTTAGGCAGGCACGTAACTAAACATAAACAAACTTGAAAAACTTTGAATACTGCTAAAAAGTAATGTATATCCAATATTGACAATTACTTATTCAATTGAATCATTATTTTAAGCAATTGATCATTTGTGTAAGAAGTCCGATCAAGATTGTTTACGGTTAGTTGAGGGCCAACTGGAATTGACTATATGTCTAATCTGTTCTCTATCAAAAACGACAAGACACAAGGAAGCGAGGTGGCCACGCGGCGGGTGAGGCGGCGGCCGCGGGTCCAACGCTGAGCGTCGCCGGGTACCGCTCAGCTCTCACTCACATCACAACTCTGCTCACTTCTACTCACCATCTCTTCCACACTGTCCTCGTGCTTACACTTCGGCTCAGCGCTGACGTCACACCCCGGGGGTGACGGGGGGGGGGGAGCGCTGTGACACGTCGACGACTAATGTAAATATGAGCGACGGAGAGAAGGAAATGTTAAGTAAACGTGGGATTGTTCGCTTGTTTGCATAGTTGAAGACAACGAGCGACGGTGACTGCGCCGATGTCATGTCGCCGGCATCCAACACACTACATGTTGAGTGAGTTGAAATAAGCAACACCACGTGGTAGTTGCTATATACCGCTGTGGTCAGATCAACTCCAATCTTGTCAGTAATATAACACAAGACAAGACTCACCTACTAATATAACAAATGAATATCGAATTTTCATGCGATGAGGTGCTACAGTACAGTGAGGTGCTTACAATTTTCGATAGTAGTATTCGAAGTTTCAGGGTCATCTTATATCATCAAATCCTGACCTGATGAAAATGGGACCAAACATATCTACTCTTTAATTTAAAGGATTTTAATTTTCAAAATCGGTCCAGACTTTCAGCATCGCGTAACAAAGACAAACAAAGATTCGAAGTGAGAACCTCCTCCTCGTCTGTTTAAAAACCAAACTCTGTTTCTGTGCGATTGGGGAACACTGAATATTAAATGATCAGTGATTAATATTGTATCCAAGCGTAGTGGTGTGTAATATAGAGAGAAATGTCGGTCGACGACACGAGGAAAACATTCGACGCGGCGGCTTATTGTCACACCGTAATAACTTATTGGGAGTGCGTCACCTCGTCACCGGGGCCGCGCCGACCGACGGCGTCCGACAGCGTCCGACACTGTCCGACACTGTCCGACAGCGCGCGGCATCACAAAGTAGCTCGGTTATTGTCAATTCATTATATTGAGTTAATTCTCCGATCCCATTACTGTTTACATTTAATACCTATTTCATATTTTGATTACAAGCATACTCATAGTCGAGGAAAGCTCTTGATAAACTAAATCATTAGTAAATAAACCGGGTTCCAGGAATCGTGTAAAGAGCTTTAGGGTAATGTGAAAACTTGCGCTAACTACTAAAAAGGTGAACTCGTAATTATTCAAAAGCTGTACATTTTAATAGCAAATGAAAACAACTCGTCCGCGGCGCTTAGTATAACTTCAGATAAGCGGGGCAGGGGGAGGGTGGGTGCGCCGGGGGGGGGGGCTGTACAACTACCTAGCATAATAAACTAAGTTATCAAACTATAATTATATAATTTTATAATTTTTGTCGTACGTTAATAGGTTTAGATAGCTTAATTATCAAAAACAGTAGGTAACTCCGGAGTGGAGAGCCTCACCTTACAGTTGTAACTTCGGCGCAGACTTGTGAAGGCTCGGGAGGCTTTGTGTTCACGATCGACACTCGCATAAATTATATTTGTTTGCGCTAAAAGCTGTATTTACTAGATCACACGGTTTTGTGGGACTCAGTTCAAAGTTTTATATTATTTTGACTTAATTAATACACGAATAGACGATAAAGTTTACTTCGTAGGCGTATATATTGGCAAACTTATCAAATCCCAGTTGCGAGGCCAGCTCGAGTACATTCCTATACCTACAGCACTAAAATAAACGTAAATAAATCTCTCGCTCGTAAATATCGTAGCAGGTTCGTAGACGGTGCTACGTCGTAGTAATATGCGCTACGGGCGTAGCGCTCCTCTTAGAGGCAATTTGCCGGTCCTTGACCTTGATCTGTTAAGTGTTCACTTCGGAACATAGATTGACTGCACCGCGCTCACACTAGCGCCACTCTGTGTATGTACGAGTACAGTGCACACACACACGTACACTCTATATGTTCGAGATTCGATTCGTAGAATCGTTTTATTCCAATCCAGACACATTGATAAACGTACAAAAGACAAACCTAATCGTGCTCGTAACTCAAATGATATCCATACACCACAATAGAGTGAAACGGTGGAAAAACACATCTTGTCATGTAGACGCTTGTGCCGTGTGGGTTGACATGAATGATATGCGTGTGTGGTAGTGGTCCTCCCCGTGATACCGGCAAGGTTTAGTTGCTCCGTATGTATCAGGATTAATAAGCACCTGGGTACATACAGTTCTTATGTATTTGGTCTAGTAGTCGCATAGCGCGACGCTGTACGGTGTAAAGTTCCCGGGAATCGAACCAGGGAGGTTTGGTTCCCGGGCAGCTTTCACATTTCAGTGTGCGGTGCAGATGGTTGAAGTAGTTGAACTCTCGATCACGATCTATGTATAAGGAGTTATACGTATGTCGGAGACTGTCATTAGTACGGACACTAAACGTCAAGCAAGCGCGCCCTCTGGTGGCGTTTCCGGTGAAACAACATTTTGGCGCGCTTGGCAGAGTCGTGGCGGTCAGCGTGGCGTCCGCAGAGCTGAGTCTTGATCGAGTCTTGGTCGAGGCTTCGTCGAGTCTTCGTGGAGTTGTCGCGTTACTGCCTTTCGTTACGTGTAGTGTACCCAGTGTTATTGCTTAGCGTTGTAGTACCTAAAGTTATTGTAGTCTTGTGATTTTTGTATTGTAATGGTTCTTCTAACCTAACAGAGAGACATGTGTTGCTGGGGAGTTTGTTCCGCCACTTCTTCTCCCCAGCCAAAACACATAGGAAGTGGCGAAGGGCGGGCGTTTTGGGGGTTGTCTTTTGTTCTGACTAATTTGAATAAACGTTTGAGTTTTTGAGTTTGTTTGAGTTATGAGTTTCTTTGAATTATCTCTCTGCTTGATTACCCTAACTGATGTCGGACGATAGTGCCATCCTGATGACGCCTCCGACATCAGAAGTGGGATGCAATCCGAATGTCCACAGTGTCACGTGTTCAAAATGTGAACGTGTTCAAAGATTGTAGTGGTGAAAATTGCAACGCCAGTTACGATACTGCTATCACATTGAATCGATCTAGGTAAGCACTAGGAAGAATCCTGGGTGGTTATTCGGTGGAATGGTTATTTGGGTGTGCCTGTCAGACGCCGGATAGAGGTTGTCTTGAACGGCAAGTTGACTATCAGACTCCGGGTAGAGGATGTCTTGAGTCGTAGATGTCAGACGCCGGATAGAGGTTGTCTTGAAATGGTGACTGTCAAGACTCCGGATAGAGGATGTCTTGAGTCGTTGTTGTCAGACGCCGGATATAGGTTGTCTTGAAATGGTGACTATCAGACTCCGGATAGAGGATGTCTCGAGTCATCGCTATCAGACGCCGGAGGGAGGTTGTCTTGAAGGAAATTGTTGAATTGAGCTTAGTTTTTGACTTTTGTTAGTAAGGTTTGCTATGTGAATTTTGCTAGTGTGTATTTAACGATGTAAGTGAACTTTGAATCATTTGGTTAAAAAAAAAATTGAACGTCAATAATTTCAAATGGAGGTTGTAGTAGAAGATTTATTAAGAATTTCAGCGAAGGTAGAAGTATGGTAACCACGGTTATGGTAATGGTATCGTTTTTCATTGTTACATGTCAAGCTAGTTATTGAGGGTATGCTAGAAAATTAACCGAATTTGTCTTTTTTTCATGTTTCAATAATGACGGTGGTTATTGTGCAATATGGCGACAAAATTACTGCGGAGCATCCCAGCTGCCTGCCAGGAGCCCAACGTGTCAACGTGTCATGTGTTATCGTGAGTTCGGAGTGTTGGTGCTCGTGCATCTACGTGGCTTCACGTTCGCGAAAGCCACTGTACTGCGCGCTATAGCGATGTGCGCATCGTCACGCACGTTGAATGGAAACCCGGTGAGACTGATCCATTTTTGCTTTATGTTGACGTTATTTGTTTTGCGACATTTTTAAACTTGAGAGGCAGTCTGTCTCGCTGATTATTGTTGGTTATGAACTGCCTGGGTTCAGGGAGCATTCACTGCCACAAGCTTCGTTATAAAGCTTCTGTTAGGTTTGTTTTGATCCGAATGTGTCCAGGAGCTGACATAATGTTGACGTGACCTTCATGAATTGCATGGTTGGGAAAATCGTCAGTCAGTGAAATTAGATTTATGCCATGATAGCAATATTGTCATCGTTGTTATGAAAATGTTGTGATAAAATTAACCGATTTCCGATTTCTTTTGCATGTGATAATCCCGTGAGCCTCTCCTGCTTCGAGTGAAAGGAGTCTAGTCTGCTAGTTCGTCGCTGTGGCGTCCGCGAGCGCGACGCCTGGATTCTACTGCGCGCCGGATTTCAGCATGAACATACACGAGACGCTATGCACAGAGATGTTACGACGCCTGAATGATAAACCTGGTGAGATCAATCCAATTTTATTGTGGCTTGTCATTGTACATTGTACTGTTTGACTGACTCGTTGGCCTAGTGGTCGCAAGCGTGACTGCTATACATGAGGTCTTGGGTTCGATTCCCAGGTCGGGACGAAATCGCTTTGAGTTTTAGAAACTTTCACAAAGCAGCCCTTAGTCTGGATATTGGTGATTGATTCACTCGTGCATCGGAGAGCACGTAAATGTGTGTATGCTTGTGTGTTGCGCTTCAATCACAGGGTTGATTGACTGTTAAGTTGGAAGTCACAGAGATGACTGCCGTTGAACACTTGTCACAGGGATTACCTGGTTTCTGTTTATCAATTAAAACCTCGAATTAGAATATTTCAGTTTTGCGTCATTTGATTGAATTGTGCATCAGACTATAGACTTTTGGTAACATTTTGTGCTAAGTTGTACCAATGATGGATACCGGGGTGACTTGGAAAAGACCCGTTGGCCTGTGTGATGGCATCGGGGTGACCAAGAACAGACCTGTGTAGTCTGCGGTACTGTTGTTTTATTGTATTAAGCTGTAGCTATGATGGGTATTGGGGTGACCTGGAAGAGACTCGTTGGCCTGTGTGACGGCATCGGGGTGACCAGGAAGAGACCCGTATACATCTGTGGTACAGTTGGTGTCATATCACTGTGGTTGTGGTCCCTAGGAGGCCAGGATGGGCTGTGAGCTCTGCTAAGGGACAGACGGTTATGTGAAGCCTATCGAGTAGAAGGCGTTGATGTGAATGACAACCGTAGCTGTAATGATTTAGTAATTTACGAGTTGAGTCTGACTAGCAATTCGATCTTTCTTTGATTTCGTGCTTAGCATTTAATGTAACTATATAGTTTCTTCATTTAAATGGTGATTGCTATTCTTAAAACCCATAACATGTGTTTGGGTCTTACCATTGTGGTAGTCTGTTGCTGACCCATATGTTTTCAATATTTGATGCCTAAGCACTTTCCATTTCTGACTTAACAGATAACATCTAAGGTGAACCGAGCCTGGAGAACAGGACGAGGTCTACTAGTCGAGCGGTGGGCGAGGTGCGCTGCAGTTGCTGTTTGGAGCGTCATCCTCCCCCGGATTTGTCGTGGAGGCCGTATGAGTTGCGACAGGCCAGGACATTGCATGTCATCACACAAGGTGAAAGCATTCTATTTCATTGAAAATGTTTAAATTGACCAGACAAACTTCACGATAACCAATTAGAAAATGTTGTAACTTTGAATTATTGAGCAGGTCCCATAGTTGCCGGACAGAGGCAATGTGATATGTTGTGTGTGTTGAATTCGGGTACCGGATGGAGGTCCCGCTGGTTTTGCCGGATTGAGGCAATGAGTTGTTAGACGAGGTGGAGTTACGAACAGAGTACTGCATACTAAATTTGATCAAACGATTTTTAAGTTGGTTCGAATGTTGATTTTGTAATTTAAATGCTGAGATTCTTGTGTTATGACAATGTAAATGTGAATGAGAATAAATTTTGTTGTTTTCATTTTACGATTTCATTTCCCAACGTTTGGTCAGGAAGGCCGAACAAAGGACGTCTTACTTTCCGTGAATTCTTGTTCCAGATACCTACCTCACACGAGGACGTGTGAGTTGTCAAGATGGCCGTGTCGGAGACTGTCATTAGTACGGACACTAAACGTCAAGCAAGCGCGCCCTCTGGTGGCGTTTCCGGTGAAACAACATTTTGGCGCGCTTGGCAGAGTCGTGGCGGTCAGCGTGGCGTCCGCAGAGCTGAGTCTTGATCGAGTCTTGGTCGAGGCTTCGTCGAGTCTTCGTGGAGTTGTCGCGTTACTGCCTTTCGTTACGTGTAGTGTACCCAGTGTTATTGCTTAGCGTTGTAGTACCTAAAGTTATTGTAGTCTTGTGATTTTTGTATTGTAATGGTTCTTCTAACCTAACAGAGAGACATGTGTTGCTGGGGAGTTTGTTCCGCCACTTCTTCTCCCCAGCCAAAACACATAGGAAGTGGCAAAGGGCGGGCGTTTTGGGGGTTGTCTTTTGTTCTGACTAATTTGAATAAACGTTTGAGTTTTTGAGTTTGTTTGAGTTATGAGTTTCTTTGAATTATCTCTCTGCTTGATTACCCTAACTGATGTCGGACGATAGTGCCATCCTGATGACGCCTCCGACACGTATATATATTGGATACATTAAATAGGATGTGAACTAGCTGCGAGCTGTGCAGAATACGCATAAAGCCGTCACTTTAGTGGCAGCGGTGGTAGTTGGTATGTATTGCGCGACGCGGACGTGCCGGGAGAGTGCACTCACACAAACATACAAACAAACATCACGAGTATACTCCAGTGCATATCTTTCAAAGAGCAAACAATACAAGAAGTGTTGATTCTACAAATTAAGTTTTTCTCTTGAATAGCTCTTATTGCCTCTCTATTGTGATTGAATTGAAATCAAATCAAATCAAATCAAATCAAATCAAATCAAATCAAAACGTTTATTCGCGTTCGTGACGCACACACAAAAACGAATACATATAAAAGCTCACAAAAATAAAACAAAACAGGAATGAAAACGAAAAAAAAAAGAGAATGGGAAAAGGAAAATATGCGTCACGATCACGCGAAATGGCCCTCGCTCAGCATATGCAGCGACCCTATGCGAGACAGAGTTGCGGCGCTGGTTTTCAGCGATGGCCAACACTAACATGTGACGTCAATCGGTGTGTAACCTTAACTAAGTATATACATACTTAAAATAATACATACTTGAAATGAACCATTAATTGTGGTACTAGAGTACAGCTGACGCAATATGACGACTGGGCCCATAAACTCAATAGAGCAATCTTGGAACACATGGAAAATGTCTTACACTGTTCAAAATCATTACATACTGAAGTTAGCAGTTGGGGTCTGAACCACACATTTTTTATACAAACACACGTATATTGGCATGCGTAGTGCGTGAACATGACGCTTTATTGTTAGCATAACGGATAACATGTTGTACACAGAGAGAACTGCAAATGTCATTACATACGATCATACAATGATCAACACGTTTGTGGTGTATTCGGTACATTATCCGGCGGTTAATCCCGCATTACGAGCATTCGGCTAATGAATGATGAGAGCGTCCGTGCGGCCGCAGCCGTCACGCCGCGGGGAGTCGTCGTGTGAGCCAATAGTGATGGCATTGTGAGTAGAAGAAGCAATCGCTCGAGCCACATGAATTGACCTATATGGGCGCTACGTGATACAGTAATATCCGTGGTACCGGTGGATTGTAATATAATATATTTTATTTTTAGTTTTGTTTAAAGATAAGTAGTTTAAGTTTGTATATATGTATAGTGTGTACATTGTAGAAATAGATTATAAAAATAAAGTAAAAAAAAAAAAAAAAAAAAAAAAAAAAAAAAAAAAAAAAAAAAATATATTCAGGTGTATTCATTGGATAATGCTTTGGTGACTGTACATTTAGGAATCGTAGACACAGACCACCGGCGTTCCGAGACGAGCGCGTCACATTAACATTTATAATTTATGAGCGACGCTCACTTCACTCATTTTTCAAAGTTTAAAAAGTTGTCATTATTCAGAAACACATGCCGCCCTCACCCCGCCGCCACAAACTTTTAGTAGAATGTTTTGATATTTGTGGGCGACCGTAACCGACTTTCCTTGTAACCCACATTGACACAGCTATAAATCGCGCAGGCTTTTTGCGACTACATAAAAGGGCAGAACCGAACTTTATCAGGTTCAATATTAATGTAAGTCCGCCACACTGCCTACTGACACCGCACATGCAATATATTCAGCGTGTGAAACTAACTGCGGACATGACTAAACCTTCGTTTGAATGTGAACAGCAGCTCATTTGTAAGCGTCGCGTGTCGTGCGTAGTGTGTCGTGTGTCGGGACTACACACAATACGCCGCAGTCATGAGGGACGCACTCATGGGATGCTTTGTTCGGCCACAAGGAGGTACTTCACAAACTCATAGCTTTTTTTACAAATTCCGGTACATGATGTCTTAGTTCGATAACAATTGGCCTGATGACAATAACTTTTAGTCAGCCGATAGATGGTTTGGGCTCATACATCAGTATGAAGGTAAATGGAAGTACACACGTAACAACGATTAGGTATTTGTCCGATAACAGACCGACTGAAAACTATGATTAAATTCACGATTTATTTTAAAAAAAGGTGTGCGCGTAGGCTAACTGTGGAGATTGGATCTCAAGTAGATAGTGTAAACTAGTTGAATGAAGTGGCTTATGTAAACAATAAGCGCCGCGCGTCGGATACTGCCACCGACTGCTAATCCGACTAATTATAGCGGCGTACCTCGCCGACGCCATGCCATGCCGCGCCGAGCCGCGCCGAGCCGCGCCGAGCCGCGCCGTGCCGCTGCTGCAGCTTCACAGACCACCGCGATATAACGCGAGACAACGCCGCGTTGCACCAACTTTATGCTCAAGCCGAGAGCCGTTATCTTCCAAACTTATACTGAAGCTTTCATTCTAAGTAAGATTCACGCTATGCCAGACATCATAAGCCTAATCTATACATTTTAATTTGAAATTATTGGGTGTTTCGGACATTCGGCAACAATAATTCGTGGTATCGGACATGCGAACAAGTTCAGACGAAGCCGGATCCCTTACACGAGTGCACACACACTGCTCGCGCTCAACATCTGGCGCAGTGTATGTGTGTGAACGATAACATGTCGGTGGCACATTGTGAACATTATTCCGTCTTAGATGACGCGAAAGTGTTGAAGCTAGTGTAAATACACCGCCGGCAGTAGCGCGGCGCCCGCGCATTGTGCGACCGCACTATGGTTCACAGTGGACCCGAGGAGTGGCGACTTATGTTTGCAGTCATACGCGGAGTGATACAGCAGCGCCGGCGAGCGCCGGGAACATCCAGCGCACGCACACATCCATACGGCAATGCATTTTATTACACGACCTTGTAGTTTTGGTGAAGATACCTGTTCAGGGCTGTCAGCACTATTTTAGTAACAACATTGGACTCGTGTATCATTCAAAAAAATATATCATTTAAAAAAAGTCGTGGTGGCCTAGTGGGTAAAGGACCAACCTCTCAAGTACGAGGGCGCGGGTTCGATCCCAGGTCAGGCAAGTACCAATGCAACTTTTCTAAGTTTGTATGTACTTTCTAAGTATATCTTAGACACCACTGACTGTGTTTCGGATGGCACGTTAAACTGTAGGTCCCGGCTGTCATTGAACATCCTTGGCAGTCGTTACGGGTAGTCAGAAGCCAGTAAGTCTGACACCAGTCTAACCAAGGGGTATCGGGTTGCCCGGGTAACTGGGTTGAGGAGGTCAGATAGGCAGTCGCTTCTTGTAAAGCACTGGTACTCAGCTGAATCCGGTTAGACTGGAAGCCGACCCCAACATGATTGGGAAAAAGGCTCGGAGGATGGATTGGACTCGTGTATCAAAAAGACAGAAACACATTGTTATGTCCAGAAACTAAGTTAGGGGAACATCCGATACTTGCCGACAACTCACAATTAGTTTTGTACCGAGTTCAATGAAAACTGACATAATGGAGGAAGTATCTCCCGTTTCGCCGGCACTCACACACACACACATACAGAACTTATTCGTAAAAGTGAAACATATAACACGATCAAGTGAAGCCAGGCTACACGATGTATGTAGTTATGTGCTAGACGCTGATGTCCGATGTCAGTCGGCAGAGTGATGTGCTCACGGACAACTGAGCTAATCAAATGATCTCATTGTATTGTACGCTCATTTTATTATGTTAATCGACTCGCCAACGCACCACCACACAGGTCGACAGTCTGACAACGACTGACCCCCCACCGCTCGATCCGGTATTTATAACCGAGTGACGTATGCGCACGAGGCGTCATAATAATGACATAACCTATACAATGATGCACATGTACCTGCATACACTACATCTCTCCCTTGTTGTTTTGATTTTAACCTTGTTTCAAAAAGTTCAACAATCAAACTCATAAATATTTTGGTAATTTCTTAAAGATCTATCAAACACCTGCAGCACAACAAAACCACGCTATTAGATCAGTCCACCGATCACACTGCCATCAAACTGATTTACTTTGTTCCGTTTCCATTTCATTTCCCTTTCCATTTAAGGAGACGACAGATATCGGTGATACTGCGGGACACTACATCCCTTCCCTTGTGAAATAAACATAAATAAAAATCCGTCCCTTTGCAGACGGTAACATACCAGCATCTGCTTCAGGCTCAACAAGACAAATTCGTAGCAGTGATATCAGGCCGGCAAGTTTAACTTCAGGTTTTGTAGCCGCTGTTCCGGCCCTGTATTATATCTACACTAGAGATGATCCGTCCATTTGGCAGACATCCCGCCAATCAGTCCATGTGAAATCAAGCAAATCTCAAATATTGCTGTACCTTCAGATAATGAGCACTCATCTTGCTTGGTTCGACTTCACTTAAAACTGATACAGAATGCATTGTTCCAAGGTAAAAGATCGGCATTAGGGTACCTCATCAATGCTTTTCACTCATTCAAAACCGTACGAGCCGTACGAGGAAAGTAATCACATAAGATCGTCCCAATTGAATGGTGACCTAGATGGACTGTTTCCAATTTGATGATGACCATATACTTTGTCACCCATTTAATGGTGACCACATACTTTGTCTCCAATTTAATGGTGACTCCATACTTTGTCACCCATTTAATGGTGACCACATACTTTGTCTCCAATTTAATGGTTTAAATTGTAGTTCTATGTACGAGTTAAGTACTTTGTGTGCCTTGTAAGCAAGAGAATGCTAACTCAACTAATTTTGGTAATATGTAGTTTTTAATTTGAGAGTGGAATATCAAAGCCTATCATTATCTCAGCAATGTAACAAACAATCTGGTCTTCAACCCTATTGATCAGCGCTGGTACTTTGCACGTTTCTGCTAGTACACTCGCTGAAATTCTGATATAGGCTTTAAATACCCTACATCAATGTATGTCCAATATCTAGTCAAGAAACTGTAAGCTTCTTAGCATTCAACACCCAACATATGAATACCATACTGCATATAATAGTGCGATAGGAATACTTATATTTCGGTTAGGCATCCAAGAACACTATTATCACCGGACATTGCGTTCTGTAATGTTTGTTTGCTTTTCCTAATGTGGTTTTCAAAAATTTAAGTAGTCAAAGAATTATTATGCTTTGATGGTAAGCTTTTTAGTGTCATGGTTACATATTGATTATAACGAAGGTGTAAAGTAACATTACGAATCAGATTTTAACTAATTAGAACCATATTATGCAACGAACGCACTTTAACAGGTGTCACTAACTTTGCACTATATATTTTGAAGCTGTGACATTCTGCATCACCATAAAATAGAAGAGTCCCTGACCCTCAACTCATGCTCTTCTTCCTTTCAACAAGGTGACAGCAGCTCACAAACAGTTTTCTAGTCGATGCAATTTTCCTTTTGCAAAACAACCGCTAACCTTTCTAAAACATTTGTCTACACATAGATAAATGTGGGATTCTAATTCTATATCTCAATTTCATGAGCAGCTATGCTGCTCTCATGTCATACTTGACCTCATCAATTTGATGATCAGCTTTGTGCTGCTTCCATTTTTAATATTTTACGCTTTTCCAATTTCATGACCGCGTATAGGTAACGTAATATTTTTTTTGTTTTTATGTAAGTATAGTTGGCTGCATAAGTATGTTTATAGTTTCGTTCAAAAGCGCTTACCCTTTATTGCAGCTGACTTTATCTACGTTGTTTTAGTTAGACAACCAGAATATAAAAATATTATTATCTTTTATAGGGACAGCACCCCAGTAAATTTTTAAACGATTTGGTGACTAAGGGCAATTTTACTTCCTATACTTTAAGGAACACTTATTCAGATTATATATTGCAGTAGGACTTAGGAACTTAATAATATTTTAGTTATTATTAACCAAATGTCGACGCAACTGTGTAGTTTAATTAGCACAAAAGAGTAATAAATGTCGATAAATGTAAATAGTGATAAAGTTCTTTACCTCTCGTGCGAGTCCAATTGTCTTACGGTAACCTAAGATTGGTGTTCTAAGATCAATTATTATTAACCCTAACGCTATGGACACAAGACATTATTTTGTTAATAGATATCCATCCCACCACCCATATGGATCTTATCTTATGGGATGGGTTGAGGAAATTACACAACTTTATATTACAAGTAGGTGTGCACTTCAAGAATATATTAATGTGATGATTTATTAACTTGAGATCAATAAATGGATTCTATTTCATATACGTTCATATATGGTTATGTTATTCGCCCCTATGGAAGCATATTCTTCCACAACTCTCAATGTACTTATACTGCTTATTGGTACTGCAATACTGTAAAACATAATTTGCAAATAACAATATTATAATGAGGGCCACTTTGTTAAACTATTTGTAAACACCAATGTAAATCAATAAAAAAGAGGCTAAGATACCAATTAAAATTCATTCAAGCCTGAATCTTGAAGGTTTTAAAAGCACACGCAATCATCAACTTTTGAGAACTTGATTGCAACAATCATCCATGAGCTAATCATCATTAGACAGTTCCCAGAGTAAGTATCTACATTGGAACTCCTTCCAGGTATCATCCTTAAAAGATTTTTTGTCACAGATGAGAAGGCCCAGTTGGGTAAATGATGATGATGTCCTCCTAGCCGATTATCGGCTACGGCGGCTGTACTCACGTAAGGGGATTAGCCAACTGCGCAGGACATATTATAGTGCACAAGCATTTGCGCAGACACAGGTGCACTCACTGTTCCTTCACTCTCATAACCCGATGGGACGGCAATCCGACACGACCGGAAAGAGATCAGGCGCAGGACCGACATTTACGTGCTTTCCGATGCACGGGTGTATCAATCACCAACTCATCAGCCGCGCTTGCGACAGCTAGACCAACGAGGCAGTTGGGTAGATAAAGTAGCATTGTCAAATAAATCACAGATTGCTCCAATGCTTAGTTCCATATTCTTTTGATCTAAGAGTTTTATATCAACCTAAAGTACTGAAATTACAATTGTGAGCTAGCATGTTTACCAAAGATTCTATCTATTGAATACCAAAATTTTGATCCACATTTTCCAGCTAGTATTGCTGCTTGTATGCTGTTCTACTGTTCTGTATCTTCTGGAATATCTCTGTTGTATAACAACCTCTTTAATACAGCAAAATAAAGTAAAAGTATTGAAATTATACCTAGGGTGACTGAGCAACTGTTATAATTAACACTATTATGGGTAGGCAACCCACTAGAGGTGTTGATGGACTTGGATGTTGTGCATAGGTGAATACATACCAGTATAGCTGGGCGAGTTCTTCAACATCCATGGCCAACCCCCTACGGTCCCTCAATGTGCTGTTTGTTAAACTAGATACCTAGCACATGTTTGTCATTTGTAGAACCGTTGAGTATATAACCCACCAGTTTGTTCTTGTAATATCCTCTATATTGCAAGCACTTGAATTAAGTTAGTTAAGTACCAGAACAATATAGCAGGTATAAGTTGTTGACTAGACTCTGAGAAGTTAAGTTTGGAAGCTTTTTATGATCCAAATCACCGGGCACAGAAAATATAAAAATTATCAAGATTTACTATTTAGTTGTTGCAGTAGTTGACAACTATCGCCAGATAATTTATGCGTGTACAGTCAATTGAATGACCAGTAGACGTTCACTACCGTTAACTGTCAAGCTGTCACTTTAATGACCAGTAGATATAGACTACTGCCAACTGTCAAGCTGTCAATTTAATGACCAGTAGATATAGACTACTGCCAACTGTCAAGCTGTCAATTTAATGACCAGTAGATATAGACTACTGCCAACTGTCAAGCTGTCAATTTAATGACCAGTAGATATAGACTACTGCCAACTGTCAAGCTGTCAATTTAATGACCAGTAGATATAGACTACTGCCAACTGCCAAGCTGTCAATTTAATGACCAGTAGATATACACTACTGCCAACCATCAAGCTGTCAATTTAATGACCAGTAGATATAGACTACTGCCAACTGCCAAGCTGTCAATTTAATGACCAGTAGATATACACTACTGCCAACCATCAAGCTGTCAATTCAATGCCCAGTAGATATAGACTACTGCCAACAATCAGGCTGTCAATTTAATGACCAGTAGATACACACTACTGCCAACCATCAAGCTGTCAATTCAATGACCAGTAGATATAGACTACTGCCAACAATCAGGCTGTCAATTTAATGACCAGTAGAAACACACTACTGCCAACTGCCAAGCTGTCAATCTAATGACCAGTAGATACACGCTACTGCCAACTGCCAAGCTGTCAATCTAATGACCAGTAGATATACACTACTGCTAACCGTCAAGCTGTCAATTTAATGACCAGCAGATTTTTGGAATAGAATAGGTCTTTATTTGCTTAGAATGCAGGCACTTACAAAATAGGATTGTAAACAACATAATAAGATCCGTGTACATTCCGCCTTGTTGGCATGCAAGCACAACAATTATTAAACACAATTGATTATAAGGCAAATAGGTTATTGTATTATATCCTCTAGGAAATCCCACCACTGCTAAAGTCGTCTTGACGACAATTCAACAACCAGCAACTTTATATTGCTTCCAATAAATGCCTATTATTGAATAAACTTTGATGCAGGTTTAAGAATGAGTAAACTGATCACCAAGTAATGATTTTGTATTATTAATTACTCATTTGATAAATATTAACACCTGCAATAAATATTGCTACTTCCATTAGAATTGTAGCAAGGTAAACTTAAACAAAGAATTACGTAAAAAGGTTAAAAATTGTTTGCAATTCGGGTGATACATACATGAACATAAAAGTTATGTATACTTTGTCATTCTACTCTCTTCCCTTCCTTCTTTCCTTTTGCTCTTTTTAATATGATTGAATATTAACATCGGTCAGAGGTTACTTGTTGTCAAAGCTTATTTAGCATACATTAATTTGGTATAGGCATGAATAGGACAAATTATTTAGTATAACCTTGTATATCAAATATTTTTCTGGATCACAGAACTAATAGGTAGTTCAAAATTAAAAAATTAGATAATAGGTAACTGTTGGTCCAAACACTCACGGTTTTATCCTCGTCGCCAATGTATTGTACGCTCATTTTATTATGTTAATCGACTCGCCAACGCACCACCACACAGGTCGACAGTCTGACAACGACTGACCCCCCACCGCTCGATCCGGTATTTATAACCGAGTGACGTATGCGCACGAGGCGTCATAATAATGACATAACCTATACAATGATGCACATGTACCTGCATACACTACACTCATATTCCAGCAACAGTCTGAAATCTTACAATAATAGGAACGTGAACGTCGGCAGTTCCCGGCGGACTATAAACTTTACATAATTAAATGGAAGCTGCGAGACGCCTCGGAACATTAATTGTAAGGTTAAATAGAATCGTCAGCGGAGTTGCTCCCGTCGGGACTTACATCTGGAGTTACGTTGATCCTCACTTTACACTTCGTACAGATAAGTACTGAGCATTGTTTACTGCCGGCTCACTGAATCAATCTTACTTTGTTACTGAGGCGCCGACCGAGTCTTACACTCGACGTTCTGATAGGTATCACTGCTGTAACTAATGACCGTTCACGCTTGATAGATAGCATGATGAACGTTAATTTATGCGTACTTAGGATATGTATTTGTTCAGTTTCAGACATTGTTCCCCGAGTGAGGCGATGGTTGCGACCCCAGGGCTGGCGCATTACATATTCCGCAGTTTAATATCGCGCCGTGTCCGCGCCGCGCTTCGCTCGAATATTCCCTCTCGTTAACTGTCCGAACTCGTAATGACCTCCCCGGAGGATACCGCCGCTAAGAGACCTCCTTTCAGACGAACCTTACTTTGAAAAAAATCTCAAACTTCTTAAAATATGAATACTGAAAGAGTTGCTCCGAGAGCTTTGTAACTTTTTGTCTTGTGCGGAAAGTTTGGGACACCAAATGGATGTTTAATGTGCGAGTTCAGCTTCCAACAAATGTTTTGCAATTTTTGTTTCTTTCAAACAAACTTGACCATTAAAACGAAGTCTGCTTCCAAGGAAGCGCAGCGGTGTCAGCTTGCGCAAAATTTATGTCTTTCCACTAAAATACATAACAAACAAAAGCGTCGAAGCGGAGGCTCCACTGCGCGCTGGTAGCTACTTAGCGCGCGCCGCTCACTGTGACTGACATCCAATTAAACGCTCGTGGCATATTGCCGACAGCACACAGTAGCGCCGCCAGTCAATCGCTCGCGATCAATCAACCGCTTCGCCGCTCGCTCCGATCAATCAAATAAGCGCCGCGCAGAACAACACGACTGCTGAAGTGGAGCGAGCGGCGGGAGCGTCACGCCGCGCGTGTGTGCGGCGCCGTCGCATCTGTCGCAACAACGCACGACGCAAGCTCACCACAAGATTTACCGCTATATAATTAGACATCAGGACAGATACTTAAGCCTTAATAAAATGTCGAATAGGTATACTTATTTGTTGACGATGTGAGTTTTTGACAAACCAGAGCCAATCTCATATGGGTAGATTTGTTTCCTAAAGCCATTAACGTTGTCTAAAACTAAAGCTATTTTACCGTGAATAGCGGACATAAAAATATAATTCTTATCATAAAATTGCGGCAAAAATGGCGGTCGAGTGGTTTTATTGCGGCTTGTGCAGTACAGTCGTAAAGCGCGTGCCGGCCGCGGACTCGAACCTAACGACCCGCGCCAGCCGTCACTCCCTCCCGCGGCGCTGCACCATCGCACTGCACGAAATAACTCTACAAAAATTGTTGGATTTTTAAAAGTCCTCATTTTTTTTTCTAGGAAGAAATATTAGGAAACCTGACCTCACCCACTTCGAAAAAGCTCGGAAGATGACGACCCCACCACTATGTGGGATGCATGGCAGGAAACAGAAAGAGATACTGTTTGATTTTTACACTTCCGCACAAGCATGGCTGAATGAGAGGACGCGGGTGAAACCATAGAAAACAGCTAGTTTAGTATTACGTAAGTATTTGTTCAATTAAAATTGCAATAAATTGTCATATAAATTCCAAGCGAGCAATTATACGATTGGAAATGGACATTCCAGTAAAAATGGTTTTCATATAGATTCATTAGTGGCGAGCACACCGCGGCACCGGCGCGATACTAAAATGTGCAATAAACTGTGTGCGAGTAATGAGCGGCGCCGCGGGGCAGCACACGCTGCTAGCTCCGGCCAGTCTCTGCGATATCAATAAACCTTATTGCACATTAAATATATAGGTACAGTTTGTTCCGTGCTATGGCAGCCATTCCCGTAATCACTGAAATGATAAGTAACCAGAACCCAAAAAGTCTGATAACCAGTCTTATATTCGGGTATCGGTTGCAATGTTGCCCTGTTCCTGTTAGACTGTAAGCCCAAACAAAGGGAAAAAAAGCTAGGCTTATGTTGAGTTTGTTCCGTACTTATATACAACGTATACTACATTTGGTTACGCTGTTTATCAACTTAAGGCCACCAAAGTTTGTTACAATCACAATCTAAGCCACATAAACAATCGTAATTCAAGCCTTGTAGCATTCTATTGAAAAATAAACGTTTAATTTCAAATACGTACAGAAATACATTTGAGTCGTATTTACTGGTATTGTATCAGAGTATCTTGGTCCATACGACAGCTGAATAGCAAAAGGTTAACATAGCAGCGCTGGAACACACGCCGGCGACCTGCGCGCTGAGCATCTGCACTTGACAACGGTATTATGAGAGCGCAGCAGGCTCTGACCGCAGACGTTGTAATGTAACAACAATGCCCACTATGTATGTCATTTCAGATTGTAAGGACTTGTTTCATGAAAGTGTACATTGGTGAGGCTTCTGAAGTGAACTTTTGCTTGTCAGTCCTCACGGGCCCTTAATTGAATCCTTATCGCGCGTGGCTGGGCGTCCAGCCGGCCGGAGCCCTACACTCGATTGATTGATCAGGAATCAATTAACGACAGGCTCAGTGGGGTACACTCGTCTCGACTTCTGTTCCACTCTGAATACACGACCTAATGGGCTTCATTAAGCCGAGCCACAGGCTCAACAGAAGCTCCTCATACTCTCACACAATCACTGTATCTTGAAGTGGACAGGCGTATTGTCTGCCTAACAGCACGCTGTGGAATACGCAGTGTGCAGACGATGAATACATTACTTAGCATGAGATGAAAGTATTGTGTTCAGCGCTCCGTCACGTATACTGAATGACAAACGTGGATTATCCAGCAAATACATTAGTCACCAAGTATAGAGGTCATAATGTTGAACTATTGTCAGTATGTAGACAAACATAAAGTCCGCTATTTAGACAATGTATTAAGTGAAGTATGCACATAATGTTGACATTTCATATTGCACACAGTAAGCTCTCTGGTGTCTATTTGCCAAACAAGTTAAGCGGGTCCCGGCAGCGGCGGGCGCGGTGCGGGTGTGCGGGGCCCGGGTGGAGTGGGGGGGGTACAACATCAAGTATCGGTGTTATTAAGTGTAAATAACAATGAGCGGCAATGGAAACGTAACGTTGTGTAGTGGAGTGAGCTGCGCAGAGCACTCGCCGCCACTCCACCTCGAGTGCAGCCGGGAGAGGTAATTAGCTCGCCGGCATCGTGCTCACGCAGACACTTGTACTCGCTGCTGTTGTCCCGCTCTGGAGGGAGACCTCACTGATTTATTGATACTTAATATCCCGCCGTAAAAGAGCCTACTTGAAATTAACCCTTACGGGTAACTAATGAATGTATTGCTGTATGATTACACAGGGATTCACAAGTGAAGGTCAGGCAGGGGGCGTGTGGACTCCTAATGTTTGTGTCATTAGTCTCCGTCACCTGCAGGCTGTAGTGTACTCCACGCGCTCGCGCACCCTTGCACTCACTTCCCGCTAGTTTATTTGCGCGGCCTTTTAAAGTAAGTGAAGCCAGTCCTGCGATTCTATAAAATTCGATCAACAACTCGCATTTCACTTCGATTCGTAATGTCATTTCATACTTTAGGGGAGGTAGGGGAGGGATGGGCACTTTTTCACATTTATTGCATAAAAAATTCAGATTTTACAGATAATCAACTTTTATTACCATTTCTTATGTTTGGCTAGATAAAATCAAAGAGCTATCCTAAAAATTACAATCAGTTTCAACATTACGAGATATTTAAACGGTTTCAATAAAACCGTCGACACGTCAAAATTTTGTTTAGTCTGACATGCTTTAGTTGGTACTTACGTAGTGTTTAAAGTTACTTTTTGCTTTTTATAGGGTTTATCGTTTATAACATTTTGTCATAATAATTGCATACTTTTTTGGGTCGGGGGTTTTTTTAAATTTATAATTTTATTTTATTTCATGGTTTTTTAAAGGAGCTCCTTAATTTTTCCTTCTTTTTATGATGGGTTCGCTATATGCGATCTCAGCCAAAGGAAGCTGTTTAACAATCCTCATGACAAACTGGCTCTGGGAGAATTGCACAGATTGAGAAACAATAAAGATGGACCTTTGTTGATCCAGGGTTATATATCATTCTAGGGTTTCATCCGCCACATCCCATTTCCAGCATTAGGTTCTCGTCAATTAGAAACATGAAGAAAACTAGTCAAGACAAATTAAACGAGCCCAAACTCGATGGGTTTACTAAAAGGCAGTTCAGGATTACGTCTCCTATCTTCGTGTCCTAACAGCAGACCAGCTCAGTGGTTCCAGAAGACATTAGTATTTCAAATTTTAGATCCCACATATGCTTGCAAGTAAACTGAGCGTGTAACATTCCTATCACACCTAACAAACGAGCTGATGACCTTGAAGACCTGAACCGATTTCCACCAAACATAGCTAAGAACACTCCCGAATGACATTCCTTTTAAACAAAAAAAACCGCATTACAATCGGATCATCCGTTTGGGAGCTACGATGCCACATACACACACACACACACAGACACGTCAAACTTATAACACCCCGTCGTTTTTGCGTCGGGGGTTAAAAAGAATGGTTTGCGACGGGAAATTCTTAAAGATTTAATATAACGAGCAATACAAGAGGTATCAAAAGGTTAAAAATTATAAATTTAAAAAAACCCCCGACCCAAAAAAGTACGCAATAATTATGACAAAAGGTTAAAAACGCTAAACCCTATAAAAAGCAAAAAATAACTTTTAACACTACGTAAACTAAATTTTTTCGTGTCGGGGGACCGCTCTAATTCATTACTTTAGATACGTGTTTTTTTTTTTTAACGAATGTTGTAATTAGGTAGGTATCATTTGATTTATGTAAGTATTTATGAAGGTAAAAAGCGGTCCCCCGACACGTCAAAATTTAGTTTACGTAGTGTTAAAAGTTATTTTTTGCTTTTTATAGGGTTTAGCGTTTTTAACCTTTTGTCATAATTATTGCGTACTTTTTTGGGTCGGGGGTTTTTTTAAATTTATAATTTAATTTTATTTCATGCTTTTTAAAGAAGCTCCTTAATTTTTCCTTCTTTCATTTAATTTATTTTATCTTAAGATGGGGTCGCTATATGCGATCTCGGCCAAAGGAAGCTGTTTAACAATCCTCATGACAAACTGGCTCTGGGAGAATTGCACAGATTGAGAAACATTTGGACATTCTAGATTTTCAGCAAAAATATAAATCGGTTTATCCGTTTCATTCCGGCATTTCAGGGTTTCATCCGCCACATCCCATTTCCAGCATCAGGTTCTCGTCAATCAGAAACATGAAGAGAACTTGTCAAGACAAATTCAACGAGCCCAAACTCGATGGGTTTACTAAAAGGCAGTTCAGGGTTACGTCTCCTACCTTCGTGCCCTAACAGCAGACCAGCTCAGTGGTTCCAAAAGACATTAGTGTTTCAAATTTCAGATCCCACATATACTTGCAAGTAAACTGATCGTGTAACATTCCTATCACATCTAGCAAACGAGCTGATGACCTTGAAGACCTGAACCGATTTCCACCAAACATAGCTAAGAACACTCCCGACTGACATACCTTTTAAACAAAAAAAACCGCATTACAATCGGATCATCCGTTTGGGAGCTACGATGCCACATACACACACACACACACACACACACACACACACACACACACACACAGACATGTCAAACTTATAACACCCCGTCGTTTTTGCGTCGGGGGTTAAAAAATAAAATTAACAGCTGATAAATATGGAGTCCCTAGATCAAGTTGGCAACGGTACCTGAAACAAGATTCTATAAAGGATTTTTAGCGCAGATTTATAACCTCACAAATTTTCACTGAAGAAGAAGAACAAAAATTTACAAATTATACATTACATGGTATGTCCAAGCCTCCCTACCATAGGGAGCATTGGACACTTTTGACTTAGTTTATAAAAAAAAATCGGTAAAAAAACTTAACTAAAACGGTTTTATCTTATGTGCACTGAAAACTAGAAAATAAAAAATAGTTACTTACCTGTCAACCTACGGTGGTCCCGGTCATATTAGACTAAAATAAAAACGTGGGGCCCATAAACTATTGCTGTAGTACCTCTTCTAGAGGTGGATATGGAGGAGGTTCTATAATAGGTGTGGATTGCATCGACTTACTATAATCGTAACTGGAGATTTTGACAATCAATCATTAATAATAGAAAATACACATACCTTTCATTAGTTTTCTCTTTATAACGATCCGAAACCGCAACAAAATATTTAAGTACTTTTACGAGTGTTTGTTCTTGACAACTCACAGAAATGACAGATAGTCTATGGATGAACACCGTTACCAGTCGGTAACGTAAACTACCCAATAAAAAAAAAAACTATGATCAAATCAGAATAAAAGGACCCCCCTTTTATTCTGATTTCATCATGTCTCCCAACTGCCCATCTGTCCCCTACCTCCCCTATAGATAGACAGATTTTGGCAGATCTGTCAAAATCTCGACTTTAATTCATCGAGCTTAGAATTATAAGGAGACGCCGTTTTGATATTGACGTATCTATAGTTATATAAATATGAAACAAACTATGCAACATAGTTCTGTCTCACTCTTTCTAAGCAGATAAGTGTATTTGAAAACAGGGACAACAATATTTTTGTGATTGCGTAAAATGGTGACATTTACTTTTGAAATCCTTCTGCGTGCCATATCTGGCCATATATGTCATGGTAGTTGTGCTGTCAAATAGGTGCTCTTCGTGACTTATTTTTGTTATTTTATGTGTGTATTTTACGTGTTTACTATTAAGACTTTACTATTTCAAGACTGAATTTATCAACGAGTATGCCTACGTGTTGTATCGTGAAGTGTCGTGCAAGTAAGCACAAAAATCAAGCAGGATTTTCTTTACACAGGTTAGTAACCAGTTTTTGCTAGATTCTACATAAACTAATTCACATTGGATAAAAAATATGTTACGGAAACATGAATTGATGGTGAAAGTACTTATATTTAAGTTTATTTCTGTATAAAAAGCTATATTTAGAAATAAATGTTGTTTACAATAACATGTCATATGGCATAGTGCTGTACAGTTGTCATAACTGTATCGATATAATATCCACTTTTATAATTCAGCTTTTACTATATAATTTTAACAACAGAAGTTACTGTTCCTAAGACACTGAGCCCTCAGAGTTGTGTATTATGTTGAATAGAACATCTCTATTTTGTTATTTACTTACTTACTTTTTTATTTATCTTTTCATCGCGGTATTACTCGCGTCCCGACGGATCCAATTCCCGTACGCGAACAGTAATAGCCTATACCGGGTAAAGTGTAGCTTTCAAATCGGTCAACTTGTTTCGGAGCCTATTCAATCCAAACAAATAATCAAAGTACCTATCTATAGATAAGTTCAAGTTTTGATGTTCTTTAATTAAAAAACTTTTTTTGCAGGTTTCCTATACGAAATGATTTAAGGACAAAATGGTTAGAAGCTATTGGTGAGGAAAATATTAATCCCAGACATAAATATTGGTATGTCTGTTCGCTTCACTTTGAAGATAGTTGTTTTAATAGAACACTGGATATCTTAAGATTACGTGACAACTCTGTTCCCACATTATTTTTGGTAAGTCTTAAGATAGTTTTTTTTTTTTTTTTTGTTAGACAAATCCTATGTAATTATATTATTAGTACAGTATATCTCTCCGTTCAATCGTTATTAAAGGAATATTCTTTTTTTCAGACACCCAAAGAAGGCCCCCAAGAGTCGTTGGTTTTACATGATATTACTAACATCAGAAAGCATAATGATACTGCCACATCAACTGATGTGTTCCCATTATCCTATGAAAATATAAAACCAAAGCATAAGGAGTTTGTTTCAGACGAAAGAAGAAGGAAGAAGCAGACTGTCCGTCATATGCCTCTTGTAGCGTCATAGATATAATTAAAAAAACAGAGAAACTCGTGAAAACTCATTTAGATTGTAAAATTAAACCTGAAGTCTATTATCTATACATTTTTAAATTTATGTGTGAATTTTATGAAATTAATACTTTTTTTGACTGTGATCCCAATCACAGTACTAACCACAAGTTCCTTTTGATCAAGTCAATAATTAAAACATTTTTAGATATAAGATTCAGATACTACGGTTGTAGAAGAATTGAAAAACTGTCTCATAGACAGTTTTTTAATAAGCTTATATTGTTTAGAAATGAATAACTTTGCTCACCCCGTTTGGTTTATTATTTATTCTTGGGTCAAATTTAGTAATTCAAAATTCACCCTCTTCCTGTCAACCGATTAATCTGAAATTTTGTATACACCTTTAATTCCCATGACAATACAATATAGTAATATCAATAACATTGTAAATCCAATATGGCCGCCGGCACAAAATTGTTTTGTACAATCGATTAATACATAATTAGCTCCATTTGCATTATATAACTTTCTCATGAATAGCTTGAAAACGATTGTAAATTATTGTATTTTTTTTAAGAGAGTATCTACTTATGGCGTTTCTTGCGGATTCTTCTTCATAAGACCGAATCTTTGGCACCCTGCAACTAGTCTGACGTGAAAGAACTTTCATAGGGCTATTTGAAATAATATCCATCCTCCATCCTCCGAGCCTTTTTCCCAAACTATGTTGGGGTCGGCTTCCAGTCTAACCGGATGTAGCTGAGTACCAGTGCTTTACAAGGAGCGACTGCCCTGCCTGACCTCCTCAACCCAGTTACCCGGGCAACCCAATACCCCTTGGTTAGACTGGTGTCAGACTTACTGGCTTCTGACTACCCGTAACGACTGCCAAGGATGTTCAATGACAGCCGGGACCTACAGTTTAACGTGCCATCCGAAACACAGTCATTGGTGTCTAAGATATACTTAGAAAGTACATACAAACTTAGAAAAGTTGCATTGGTACTTGCCTGACCTGGAATCGAACCCGCGCCCTCATACTCGAGAGGTTGGTTCTTTGCCCACTAGGCCACCACGCTATTTGAAATAATAAATAATTAATAATTACTTTGCCTGTGTTTTTTTTTTTCAAAGGTATCACCCTACTGAAATAACTCCTCCCATTTGGTTGATGTTGTTGAGGTTATTAGTATCAGTGAAATTAATGTGATAGTTAGTTCTATGACGAAGAAATTATTTATACTCGGTTATTTTTATGCACCCAGTAAGACTCGTACGTACTTCTAACTAGAATACAATATCGATATTTGTTGAATCCGGTAGCGGTACAACCCTAGTAATGGCAGCCATTTTAGTTACGACTGCAGACTGACAGTAGGTGTGCACGTTTTTTTCGTGACATTTCCTGTCCCTTTATTTATATGTCAATGCTTTAATTTAGTTCAACTTGTCAACACGCTCGATAGTGTAGCGCTAGTGTAGTTTGACAATGTCAATCACGAAACTTTAAGGTAGAATTCCGTGGGTCGCGATTGTCGCAGCCGCGCGCGACAAAAGTCAACCTATGAAAATGTATGGCACCGCTGCCGTGGGCCGCGACAGTCGCGCGCGGACGACGAATTTCGTGAGCCGCTCGCGGCCGTACGCTTCTCAACATGGTCTAGCGCTTAATAACATCTATAGAATTTTAGTAAAACCAGAATTAAATTGTTGACAATGCCGCGAGCAGCTTACGAAATTCGTCGGCCGCGCGCGACTGTCACGGGCCTCGGCAACGGTGCCATACATTTTCATAGGTTGACTATTGTCGCGTCCACGGAATTCTACCTTTAGATCGAAGTCGAAGTGAGAGTGATGTCGAAGTGAGTTGTGATATTTTATCATCGAGCTTAGAATTATAAGGAGACGCCGTGTTGTTATTGACGTATCTATAGTTATATAAATATGGACGAAATATGAAACAAACTATGCAACATAGTTCTCTCTCACTCTTTCTAAGCAGATAATTATATTTGAAAACAGGGACAACAATATTTTTGTGGTTGCGTGAAATGGTGACATTTACTTTTGATATCCTCCTGTTTGTAGGTGCGTGCCATATCTGGTACATATGTCATGGTAGTTGTGCTGTCAAATAGGTGCTCTTCGTGACTTATTTTTGCTATTTTATAGAAAATCACTCGTGTTTACTTTTAAGACTTTACTATTTCAATAGTGAATTTATCAACGAGTATGCCTACGTGTTGTATCGTGAAGTGTGGTGCAAGTAAGCACAAAAATCAAGCTGGATTGTCTTTACACAGGTTAGTAACCAGTTTTTGCTAGATTCTACATAAACTAATTCACATTGGATAAAAAATATGTTACGGAAACATGAATTGATGGTGAAAGTACTAATATTTAAGTTTATTTCTGTATAAAAAGCTATATTTAGAAATAAATGTTGTTTACAATAACATGTCATATTGGCATAGTGCTGTACAGTTGTCATAACTGTATCGATATAATATCCACTTTTATAATTCAGCTTTTACTAATTTTAACAACAGAAGTTACTGTTCCTAAGACACTGAGCCCTCAGAGTTGTGTATTATGTTGAATAGAACATCTCTATTTTGTTATTTACTTAAGTACTATCTTTTCATCGCGGTATTACTCGCGTTCCGATGGATCTAATTCCGTACCCGAACAGTAATAGCCTATGCCCACCGGGTAAAGTGTAGCTTTCAAATCGGTCAACTTGTTTCAGAGCCTGTTCAATCCAAACAAATAATCAAAGTATAGATAAGTTCAAGTTTTGATGTTCTTTAATTAAAAAATCATTTTTTGCAGGTTTCCTATACGAAATGATTTAAGGACAAAATGGTTAGAAGCTATTGGTGAGGAAAATATTAATCCCAGACATAAATATTGGTTTGTCTGTTCGCTTCACTTTGAAGATAGTTGTTTTAATAGAACACTGGATATCTTAAGATTACGTGACAACTCTGTTCCCACATTATTTTTGGTAAGTCTTAAGATAGTTTTTTTTTTTTTTTTGTTAGACAAATCCTATGTAATTACATTATTAGTACAGTATATCTCTCCGTTCAATCGTTATTAAAGGAATATTCTTTTTTTCAGACACCCAAAGAAGGTCCCCAGGAGTCGTTGAATAGCTTGAAAACGATTGTAAATTATTGTATTTTTTTAAGACAGTATCTACTTATGGCGTTTCTTGCGGATTCTTCTTCATAAGACCGAATCTTTGGCACCCTGCAACTAGTCTGACGTGAAAGAACTTTCATAGGGCTATTTGAAATAATAAATAATTACTTTGCCTGTTTTTTTTTTTTTTCAAAGGTATCACCCTACTGAAATGACTCCTCCCATTTGGTTGATGTTGTTGAGGTTATTAGTATCAGTGAAGTTAATGTGATAGTTAGTTCTATGACGAAGAAATTATTTATACTAGGTTATTTTTATGCACCCAGTAAGACTCGTACGTACTTCTAACTAGAATACAATATCGATATTTGTTGAATCCGGTAGTGGTACAACCCTAGTAATGGCAGCCATTTTAGTTACTACTGCAGACTGTAGGTGTGCAGGTTTTTTTCGTGACATTTCCTGTCCCTATAGTTATATGTCAATGTATTTTATAGAATCGACATGCTGATTATGTAAATGTCAATCTCGTCACTGAAAGGAAAGCTATTCCCGCTCACCTTCGCCCCGGGGCGCTGGGTAAATACGTGCAATAAAACTAAATGCGTTGCCTCGTTATTTGAATCGTTTATAGTTTCTTTTACTAACCTTTGATTTGGTTTCTGTTTATATACCATCTAAGCGCTTAGGAAAAATAAAGAGGATTCCATATTGTTTTAGAAAGGCTCGGAGCGGGGGGGGCGGCGGGGCGGGGGGGCGCGGTCCGTATCATCTCATGCACATAAACATTAGGGTCGGCTTATTGCCGCCGACATATAAACTGCTGTTCCGTCTGTTTGTATCGCTCCTCACTGGACACAACCCTGGCTGGTACATGTGCGTGCTAGTCACTATAGCTACATCGATCTTGTAACGATATTAATTTTAATGTGACATTATTAGGATATGATGGCATGTCCACAATGGCTCATTGATAACTGAGTGGACATATACAGGCATGTGATCGTGCGGCCGATTCATTCATTGTCTCGCGGAGCGGCACGCGTGATGCGCCACCACTCGCTCCCAGCTGCGGCATGAGGAAAATGTTCCGTCAAACATTTATATATCTTAGTAGCGTAATCAAGTAACAAAAGCAACTCATTTGTAAACGACGATACTTTAAAACTGGCGTTCAAGCAGCAAACTGTTTCCAAGTAAAAGAGAACTTCTTAATTTAATTGTCTGTAAGATAAATGACACTTGAGTACTTAATTGGTCGTCCCGTTGTTCGCCCCGCCTCGCCCCGGCCGGCACGAGGGAGCACAGTGCACCTGGTCGTCGGCACTGCTGCATATACTTACATATCTGGGTAGCAGTAGATATATGTATTGCCGAACTGCCCGTGAAGGTTGTCATAAAAATAATGTAAGTAATAAGGAATCAAAATTGAGACACTAAGTATGTAATGTGGCACTATGTAATGTAATTGAAACACAAAATTATATTGTATACTAGCTTCCGCCCGCGGCTTCGCCCGCGTAGAGTTCGGTTATATCGCGTTTCCAAGAGAATTCTTCAAAAATTTGGGATTAAAGCTATCCTATGTTCTTTCTCAAGGTCAACTCTATCTCTACCAAATTTTATTAAAATCAGTTCAGTGGTTTAGACTTGAAAGCGTAACAGACAGACCGACAGAGTTACTTTCGCATTTATAATATTAGTAATCTGTGCGTCTCGTGCGGACTTCTGATAACGTGATAACGCTTATCTATCTAGAACTTCTTTCTGCCTTTTCTTTCGGCAGTCCGTAATGAAGGTCACCTGTCAGACACAAGTTATCAGTCCCCGCGCACAATGGACGGAGGCTTTTATTCGGCCGGGCATTGTGTCGGCGACCACCACATTACACCAGATCAATTACACGCCAGACTAACTGAAACAATAGCATTGAGCGGCGTCGGACAAAACCGACCGTGTATTAACATGTAGCTGTGCCATTATCCCGTGCGGCCCGCGCAACTATACCTAGCACACCGCACGCTCTGCATTGCACTATGATTTACTAGAAAGCTTTCAATATAGACAAGGCTTGATGTTTCTTGTCGGTTCTTCTCCATAAGATCCATATCATGCACCTTCACCTGCACTTCTTCACCGTGCACCTTCCTATTGACGTTCCTTAAGGACCTGAAGTAAGTCATAGTCATATAGGTAAATGAAAAACCTTTGACTTTGACTTCCTAGGGTATACTGCAGACCTGAGCGTTAAAGATTAGTTCTCTAATGGAGCGTCACTAAAGCGTTGTTGCAGCAGAGAATAACGATCCGACCACCCACACAGATAGCCTGGGCGTCACGCTGAGAGCTGCGTAGGTATCTATCATTAAGCACATAATATCAATAAACCTGCCAACAATCGCTTATTGATATCTAAACGTAAAATGATGAGTCGTTCAAACGTAATCGGAGTTCGGTTAATAGAGTGCTATCGTTTTTTGAGCGGATCCCTGCGGAGGCACTCACAGATGTCATACACCGACGACACTCGTGTCGGAGTGTCCCGCCCCGGCGGCACGTACGTGTCGGTGTGGAGGCGAAATGTTCCATAAACTATGTTATTGGTGGTGGTGCGTAAACGTGTTATGAGCAGTTTTATCGCGGCGAGGGCGCGGCCCTCTCTATAGCCCGCCGCTGCACTAGCTTACTGACTTCGTGTGGTTCATCATTACAAATATTCATTTATTTATATATATTGCTTTGTTCTTAGATTCCCGTTCTCAGTTGTCCACTAAATAAATAGCACTTGATACTGTTTGTTATATAGCTAAACAAAGTTCAATCAAAATCTGACGAAAGTAATAGAGCTATTGGTCAAAGTCAAAGGTTCTTATTTCATATTAGGGATTTTCCGGCAGTTTCTATCTATAAGTATATGAAGAGAATCCTCGAGTGAGTGCTAGTATCGCTGCTGTGTGTTTGTTCACACACTAATACTAAGCGTCAACATGTTGTTGCCGTTTGAAATGTGTTAGCGACATATAAAAGATACTCACAGCTTACCGAGCATTACAATGAGGTAGACTAATAATTCACTTTGTAATATATGCTAGCATGGAGTATTTAGCGTGCGTGGGAACCATGCTAATGAGGATACAGAGCGCGACCACATGTGCAGCAGTCGGGCGGCGAACACCAGGCGCGCGGAGTTGTGCACTGCTACGCTAATTATATCATGTTCATTAATTAGCGCTTACACGCAATTATTAGGAGTCACAGTAAAACACGTTTTTAAACGGTTTTATTTAGCTTACCCCTTTTGTTTTATTATTTTTTAACCCCCGACGCAAAAACGACGGGGTGTTATAAGTTTGACGTGTCTGTGTGTGTGTGTGTGTGTGTGTGTGTGTGTGTGTGTGTGTGTATGTGGCATCGTAGCTCCCAAACGGATGATCCGATTGTAATGCGGTTTTTTTTTGTTTGAAAGGAATGTCATTCGGGAGTGTTCTTAGCTATGTTTGGTGGAAATCGGTTCAGGTCTTCAAGGTCATCAGCTTGTTTGTTAGGTGTGATAGGAATGTTACACGCTCAGTTTACTTGCAAGCATATGTGGGATCTGAAATTTGAAATACTAATGTCTTCTGGAACCACTAAGCTGGTCTGCTGTTAGGACACGAAGATAGGAGACGTAACCCTGAACTGCTTTTTAGTAATCCCATCGAGTTTGGGCTCGTTGAATTTGTCTTGACTGGTTCTCTTCATGTTTCTAATTGACGAGAACCTGATGCTGGAAATGGGATGTGGCGGATGAAACCCTGGAATGGTATATAACCCTGGATCACCAAAGGTTAATCTTTATTGTTTCTCAATCTGTGCAATTCTCCCAGAGCCAGTTTGTCATGAGGATTGTTAAACAGCTTCCTTTGGCCGAGATGACATATAGCTACCCCATCTTAAAATAAAATAAATTAAATGAAGGAAAAATTAAGTAGCTCCTTCAAAAAGCATGAAATAAAATTAAATTATAAATTTAAAAAAACCCCCGACCCAAAAAAAGTACGCAATTATTATGACAAAAGGTTAAAAACGCTAAACCCTATAAAAAGCAAAAAATAACTTTTAACACTTCGTAAGTACCAACTATATAAAGCATGTCAGACTAAACTAAATTTTGACGTGTCGGGGGACCGCTTTTTACCTTCAAAAATACTTACATAAATCAAATGATAGGTACCTACCTAATTACAACATTCGTATATAAAAAAACACGAATCTTAATTAAATAATTAGAACGGTCCCCCGACACGACAAAATTTAGTTACATAGGTGGTCCCGGTCATATTAGACTAAAATAAAAACGTGGGGGCCCTCTGAAATCCTACCTATGGCAAAGCATATCTTTATACTTTGGTAGATCATGAGCTCGGCGTGCGCTGGTGAAGCCGCTACGGCTGATTATTGATTGTCAAAATCTCCAGTTACGATTATAGTAAGTAGAAATCCACACCTATTATACCTCTAGAAGAAAGTATTACAGCAATAGTTAGGTAATGGGCCCCACGTTTTTATTTTAGTCTAATATGACCGGGAGCACCTATGTAGGTTTATAGGTAAGTAACAGTTTTTTTTATTTTCTAGTTTTCAGTGCACATAAGATAAAACCGTTTAACTTAAAAGTTTTTTTACCGATTTTTTTTCAAACATAGTTTCATTGAAACTCGTACAAACAAGCAATATTGTGACTTTGGTAACAAAGTAAGGAGCTGTGTGACCCTCGCGTCCACCGACCGGCTGACCCACTTCCCGCACACGCACAAGCTCTAACAAATCTTATACTTTGATATTTTCGGTGTTCCCGTGGACTTGGGAGAAAGTTTCGCGATAACAATTTGTAAGATTGTGGAATGTTTCCATCGTTTAATAAAGTTCGAGCGGATCATCTCATAAAAACAATATTTAACGAGATTTACATAAAGAGATCTTATCTCGGGCGAAATCTTTTATGCCGTCGCTCACAATGGAAGAACTTATGCCGGAGCATAAATTTACCTCAAAATGAGCTGATTGGTTTGACCTTTGAGTTCAGTAAAGCTTTTAAGTGGTTCGAGCTAATATTTGAATTTCTAAATATTGGTGACCGCACCCAATTTACTCGGTAAAAGCTTGTGAAGCCAACCCCATCAAATGCGCGCGCTCGCTAATCCCAGTTCATCGCGTCGACGTCGGACGAATCAAGAACAAAATGTACAACATTCCGTTACTGATGTAGTCCGAGAGTGTTGTGAGGCAGGTCACATAAGCGGCTGCATAATTAGCAGGTCCCGCGTAGCGCGCCTAATGCGTAGCCCGGGCTCGAACCCGCGACACGTACGCACAGCGCCGGCTGAATTAACCAGTGCGTGCGGGAAGGGTGGGGGGGGGGCGTCTGCTTGTTAATACATATTTGAGAGCAGTAATTAGCCGAGCTCTCGCGGCTGACAGCTCTGCACAGGTTTTCAGTAACGTGAGGTCATTCAATAGACTTTCACCTGAAAGCTGTGACCCGTTCATAATAGCCTCGTCTGCTAACCTAACAAAATGAATGCACACACATCAAAGTATATAAGGATTAGAACGAAGTGATAACTTGCCAGTTTGACATGTTATATCTGAGAACATTGACATAGCTTGCCGCCCGGCGCCGCTCGCACTACGGACTGGAGCAAACTTAGCGATGCAAGGACTCGCTAATATTTAGAGCGGCCGCGCCGAGTCACGTTACAACATGCTACTATTGAAATATTCAGCGAGCGGTGCGCTGCACTCTGCGCAGCTGGCTAACGACAACACACCGCCATGTCCACCATAACAATACAAATTGTTCCGGCTCAAATTATGGCCGGGATCAAACCGGGACAACTAATACGGTAAAGTACACGGAGGGTTTAGCGGACTCCCTGCGGTTTGTAACCCGAACACAAACACTTGTAGCCCGCTATTGATCACACCACATACATAGAGGTACATACATACAGACAGGACTACACTACAATACACGGCTGAGACCAGGGTGCTGTTCACACCGATACATACAGGACTACACTACAATACACGGCTGAGACCAGGGTGCTGTTCACACCGATACATACAGGACTACACTACAATACACGGCTGAGACCAGGGTGCTGTTCACACCGATACATACAGGACTACACTACAATACACGGCTGAGACCAGGGTGCTGTTCACACCGATACATACAGGACTACACTACAATACACGGCTGAGACCAGGGTGCTGTTCACACCGATACATACAGGACTACACTACAATACACGGCTGAGACCAGGGTGCTGTTCACACCGATACATACAGGACTACACTACAATACACGGCTGAGACCAGGGTGCTGTTCACACCGATACATACAGGACTACACTACAATACACGGCTGAGACCAGGGTGCTGTTCACACCGATACATACAGGACTACACTACAATACACGGCTGAGACCAGGGTGCTGTTCACACCGATACATACAGGACTACACTACAATACACGGCTGAGACCAGGGTGCTGTTCACACCGATACATACAGGACTACACTACAATACACGGCTGAGACCAGGGCGCTGTTCACACCGATACATACAGGACTACACTACAATACACGGCTGAGACCAGGGTGCTGTTCACACCGATACATACAGGACTACACTACAATACACGGCTGAGACCAGGGTGCTGTTCACACCGATACACATTTGGAGGTCAATGTGAAGAAGACATTCTAAAGCTCCTATTATATAACATTAAAAAGAATCGATTCGCAGAGAAACATCAAGGGAAGGGTCGAGATTCAAGAAACATTTGACAAGGCTGAAGTCGAGTAAAGGTAATCGTAAATTACCCGGAAGTGTTGAGTAACACGATATCATCAGTGAGTTGAGTTCCTGTATTAATGTTGTTTGTATAGGAGCGTGGCCAAGCTCAGGGCTTGCGTGTCTCGTAACAAATAGCCCGCTGTCGTCATGTGGCGCTCACATCACCGAGCCGCCGCCAGCATCCCTCACCTGTCACACGCACACACACACACACACGCTACACTTATATCTCCGTCGGTTAATGAACACAACAACTCTTTAGCTTGATTATTCGCTCGGCAGATAATCAGCGCGGGAATAATAAATGCAAGCGGCGTCTCCGCCGTGCGGCTGCACAAAGTTTCATTAAAACTAATTAAAATTCTGTGTTGTTACGGCTTTATTGCAGGCCACTACATTTATATTCAAACGTTACAGATTAAGAGTATCGCAGTGCGCTAGCATTAGATAAAACATTAATTATATAGCGGCACATGTCAGCGTGCACTGTCTGGGACGCTGTGCGTGTGTGTGAGTGAGTCGCCTGTTGTCTCGCGGCGACGCTGCGGTAATGAATCGTTTGCGAAGTTTGCACATTTCAACTACAACTTCCACCATTATATCTGACGAGCTGGAGGCTGCTAACTCAAGTTTGAATAGTTTATAGTGCAATCGGCCCCTGTCTACCTAGCGCGTCACCCGCAGTGGAACTTGACGACGTAATCAATGACCGCGGCGCGTGCGCAATGTAACGTGTACATGTTGTGATCGTCAAACAGACTGCGCCGGAGCAATCAACTTGTCTACAACTGTAACGAGGAACAGCATGATGACGTGCTGTAATCGTTTGTTGTGACCCTTTGATGATCGACGATGCAAAGCCGTACATTCTCGTACCCGACAGATCGACTAAACATTGCGAGTGCGGCTATCAAAGAGTTCCACATAGATCTATAGGATTTGTTTATAGTCGGCGCGTTGCGCGTACAAACGCCGCCCAACGAATTCAATGTAACTGGTCGACATGGAATGTTTCCCGATTTAGCTAAAGTAATGACGGTAGGCGCACAAATATTACAATGAGCAGTAGCGAGGCGGGGGGAAGGGGGGGGACAGGTGGCGATCTGCGCGGACGCATCAACACAGTTTACGAGCGCGGGAATAGAATTCCTGTAAAATGCGATGTTTGCGTAAAAATGTCTGTTTGTGTAAGAATGCCGTGTTTTGATCTCGGAATAGATCGGCATCACCCCGCGTGGGAGCCCCCCCCCCGCCCCTCGCGCCGCACCGCCCGCGACAACTACTTGATTGAATCGGAAATACTATACTACGTGTACAGGCACTTGTTCTGAAGCTAATTGTGTTTTACTTTACTGACAGCGTTCTAAAAAAACACATCAATCATGACGATATTGAGTAAGGTTTCTCTTTCTCTTTATCTTTGCTAACCTATTTTAAAAAATATCGTTGCAATCATAATGACTGATAGGCAAGAATTTATGGCCAAACACTGAAGGCATAAGAAAAGTGTTTGCCAGCGAAGAACTTGACTTGATATTAACATGGTGTGCAGTACGCCTACAGGCCCCGGGTCCCGGCGCCCCGGGAGCGCTCGCCGCACACTCACATCACACGCGCCGACACTTTTATACAGATTATAAATCTCACACTTTAGCACATAATAATGCGAGAACATCTATCAAGATTTCGAATACCGAAGAATAATATAAATATTTGCAGATAATATACGGCTGTATTGTGATTTACCGACGCAATACATCAGCGCTGTTTATTACCGATATTATATCGCTCTCGTATAAAACACACTTTGACATTTTCAATCGGTGTTTTATCCGCGATACTGATGAAATGTGGCCGGATTAAATATGTATTTCTGCATTGTTTTTCCGTGTGCCAACAGGTTTATCAGTCAACTAGCTGAATACAAAACATAGTGAACCACAAGCGGTAGCGGTAATCTCATAATTGATTAATTATATTGTTTAATTTAACCAGCAAGTGTGTTCATAGTTGTCCTCTCTACGAGAGTCACACTTGCATGCTGCAAATGTGTGTGAGTGAAATGAAACGTCAGTGAGAAGTGGACAGATGGGAGTGTATCGGAGAATGAGCGCAATCGGTGGCGAGTGCTTACCTGTGGAGGTGACAGCACTCCGCCCGGGTTAATTGCTCTCCGGCCGCACCGAGCCGGCTCGAGCCGCCACAATCCGGCTCCCGGAGAATCAATTATGTTGTTAGATGGGTTCGGGATCAATCGCAAAGAAAATTAAGCCGGATAAGGAAATACACGAAAAAATACAAACCTTCTTATATACCTACCTACGCTCTTAATTGAAATTCGGAACGATGTAAACTGCTTCTACAAACTGTTTTGTAGCAAAGACTTCCTGTAATAGAACTCTAGTGGGTTATAATGAAGAGGCTCGCCTCCACTATCTATTAGTTAGTTTAAACTCATCGAACAAGTTGTTTGGTTACTGAAATAGTGAAGTGACTCAGTAATCACTAACATTGGCCGTGAACTAACTCCGCAAGGGCAAGTGGTTTCTTTCATCTTACGATCCCGTTACGGATTATTGCAAGTAATTTACGAGTATCGTGCGAGTAACACCACGAGGAACCCAATAAATGTCCGAGTAGTTAGTGTATGTACAGCGGATCGGACTAAAATTAGCATTTATTATAACGATCATCTTTTGAATTTTAATCTATTATTCGAAAGGTTTTGTAATCGTTATTCTGTTCTGTGAGGCTGTTCACTCTCAGTAGAGGTCGTGTGAGGGCGGGGGAGTGGAGGGCGAGGCAGCGGGGGGGGGGGGAGGATTAAAGCAAGTTATTTTTACGTGAAGCTAAATAATAGAGTCGGTGTAACGGCGGGATTACAGGCGGGAGCGGGTCCCGCGGCTACATGTGCGGGATTGTATTGTGAGTGTTTGTTCAGCGGCGATACAATGCGCCTATCATATCATAATGTGTTTCTAATGTCTGTTTGTGTTTGTTTGTGAGCCGCCAGTCTGCCAGTCACGCCGCGTCGGGGGAAATCACTCGCATATGGCTTCATTCTGTAGCGCAGCGTAAACGTGAAATAAAACACAATGAATTGAGTTGGCTAATCCGGGTTTAAGGGGCCGCTTAATTAGACGTGTGTCGGGAGCTTAGTGCGTCGCAATTAGCGCGCTAAGAGTGATTCACTTATGTAGATGTGGACACTCACTGCCGCCGCATGAATAATGCATGGCGCCCTGACTTACAGCCCCTCCCCTCCCCTCCCCCCACCTCATCGCTACCTCCCCTGCCGCACCGGAGTACAACATTACCCAGAAGGATATCCTCACAGAGTTTTAAACTGAAACTATACTACCCCATGGCAGATGCAAATAGTATCCAAACTTCAAGGTCGAGCTTGCCTTTCCATTTACTCGATTACCGAATATATTACAAAAGCAGCAACCTCGCCTGTCCTTCACTGCTGGATAACAATGACACAATGAGCAGAGTCCCATTCGGTCGACAATGGATGTAACTACTGTGTTCACCTGTACAGTGCTCCGAATAATACGTTTTTTAATTAGTGGTCGTAATCCCTGGCGGCTGCCGAGCGCTGCACCGCGCCGCTGCAGCGCTGCACCGCGCCACTGCGGCACTCTGACGCGCTGTCATTAATCGCGATCATCTCACAAAAACATAAGCTATCTACCTCTACGTACGCCACCTATACCTATGCTACGTCAAGGCTACGCTGATGCTACGTGGAACTACTCGAATTCTACGCGGTAGCTACGACAGCGCTATGGGCACACCAAAATCGCAAGTCAGCCGGATCCAGTCGGCAGAGCTCAAAGTGTTGATCTCGGGCGCTACACAGACAATGCTCGCGCTCGGCGTAAAGGAAAAAACGCCGCTCGCGACCTTTTAATTACAGTCAGAACACTTTGTGCTGCAAAACAGTGACGCGGCTGAAAGCCTCACATAAAAGAGTATTAAGGTATTATAAGAATCGCTTAGCTCGCTCTTCTAAAGAGAAATATGAATACTTTGAAAGCAGTTTTTATTCTCATGAATACAAATGAACACATAATATGATTGTACTCGGAGCTGTTTTACATTACTGCGGAGTGCAACTTTGTCGAAGTGATTGCATCCATCGGGGCCAGTGTGTCAATATCCGCTCCAAGCGACAAACGTTCGTTCCTTGTGCTATATTCAAAACGCTCGCTGGCACCCACACAGCATATCCACAGCTACAAAACATATGTAGTGGTATAGAACCGTGTGTGACAGAAATGAGCTTGGATGGAAATGTGTTTAATTAATTTTATGAACGCTTTTATTTTAGTTTATTACAGCGAGTGAATAAGAGTTGATAGACAAAGTTGAAAGTCGTGTGTTGAGCGAGCGCGGGCGGTCCCGCGGGACATTCCTAGCGGTCTGTCTGCGGCACTCCCACTGCGAGCTTTGCGCTTTGTTGTCGAACAGGAAAGGTGACAACATACACAAAACAACTTGTAACAATTGCAGACCGAAAATGTATTCAGCTTTGTACTTATATTGTAGATAATATTATCTTTCTGACAACATCACGGTTTTGACGAGCACTTATAGTATAAGTGTTTGTGGTGCGGGCTCGCAGGTAAGACGCCGCGGTTGCCATGGCGACGGGAGCGTCGGCACATATTTCCAATTTCCCGGCGCGGGCAGACGCCGCGCGGCGAGAGATTACAAAACTTCAAGGTGTATGTGCTGCGGATATGAGCGTTTTGTGAGTCGTTTGTCGAAACAATACAAACCGTTCATCACTTCTCGCGTTTATTGCTGCCATCAATTTCAGGCGTGCACGTTACGAACAGTTCTAAAACCAATTATTTACTGAGTAAGTATCTATTGTTACAAAGTTTGTATATATTTCCCATCAAAAAAGATATAAATCTAGTGGCTAATGTATTCAAAGTAATTTGATTTGATATTTGGCTTATGGATGCGTTTTGACGTATTAAAATACAACAGCAATTAGTTTCTCGTTGAATCGTTACGACAAAATATGTAAAGCAGCCTCTCAGGACGGAGATAATCGCTCCGTCAGCAGCACATTGAACGCGACGCGCGGCCGTGATGACGTCACGTAACGCCGCTCGTGACGTCACAGGCGGCGGTAACTCCCGGCTGATTGCGCGCTAACCCCGCTATCAGCCGCGACTTACAATACAAGGATTGGCCGCAGATAAAGCCATCCAATCACATACATTGTCTTCACTCGGAACATATTTTCCACTGGAAGAGACGACCGTGACTTACGTATATTTATAAACATTATTATATACTTACCTTCAAACAAATCGACACCGAACAATTGATCAGCAATGAGCCTGAAAATATGTAAATTCATGAGTTTCACCCTGTTCAGTCAATTGACATTTTGGCTCTCAAGTGTCGGTCTCACGTTTGAGCTAAAGAATAACTTAGAAGCAAATCTTACGAGGAAAATCCCAACAAATGACGTACTTAGTGCCTTCACATTTCATGAGTAGCAGCGAGAGCCGACCCACATTACTCTTACACAGGTGATGCTGATATTTAAGACGGACTTGGCGGGACTACATCATAACTCTCCCGGGAATAAAGAAAAGCAAATTAAAACAAAAACAATTTCCCTAAAACATGGCCCCGAAGGGTGACGCGGAATAATTGCGTCGAGTGAGTCGAGGCGCGCCCGGCCCGCCGCCGCAAACTGTAACTGCTCACATGGTTAGTACCATCTCGGAGCTTTTACTTGTTTGGAAAAATATGTACCTACAAATAGTAACTAATGTATTCTTTATTCTTAAGGATTCGTTCGCCTCCAGTGGGAACTATATCAACGAATCGTATAAGAACGATCGCGGATCAAGTACACTCGAAACAAAACAAATCACTTATCGAATAACATAACAAGATAGTAAAGCGACCGAAATAAAATAAAAACACGTAAAAAAACGTCATGGGATGTTGTAAACATTTAATTATAACACAGACGGATAAAAACACGGAAATAAAACCGTAATAATGTGTCCAAGTGTACCGACAATAACGCGGTGCTCCGTCCGGCCGCACACGGACACGACGTAACGACTGAATGTAGCAGCCCTCATTAGCGACGGCTAATTCATTAGCGAATGAAAGTCTTAATGTCGCCAGTGAATAGCTGCGAGCTTGTGAAGTGACAGCCGGCGCGTCGCGCGTCACGTACGTCATGCGATTAGACGCGGGTGATGAACACACCACCTCCAACGATCACGTCAACATTATGTTATATGAGCTTCAACCGAATATGTATGTCCCTCGCCTTTTGGATTTGTGTGCTTCAGCAGCCTTCATACGAGCAATAAAGCTGAATAACAGTTCATTCACATTGAAAACATTACAGAACGAACTACGAATAGTTCGAGACAGGGACGCCGAGTAGCTTGTATGCGGGATAATGCTAAAATTGTTGTTAAAAGAGTAGAGTGGTTTGGAGTGCAGCGAGCGAGCGGGCGCGGGCGGCGCCGGGCGCGCTTGTTAGTGCGAGCATCCAGTTACAATAACAATGAGAGGCCGGCGCACATCAAAGGGCCCGCCGTCGCAGTAACTCGAACACGGGCCATTTGCTTCACTAACTACACAATATTTAAAACTTGCTCGTTTGTTTACGGTGCGTATCAAATGCTCTACAATTACCGCCTGGATGGAGACACTCCTATCGACTATAGTTTCATTTCCTCAATCATGTTGCAGTAATATATCATGCTTTACTTATTGATACCAATAAAGTAAACCTCGACCGAGTGCCAAACTCATCAAACTAGTATGTGGCGGTTGGGAGCACAGCAGCGAGCAGAGCACTGTTTAGTGGTCGTAAGCACGGCGTAACCACCGGCGGCGGAGCCACTGCGACGCGTTATCGCCTCCAACTCGCAGTGAGACGCGCGCACTGCACTAACCAACATAGAATAAACAAACACTACTATAAACATATTTTCGAATGCAGTGCGGCGCCGATGTACTTGTGAATTAGGATTAACTGCAGACGAGCTTCAGATCCTATCGGTTCACCTATTAGCGTTCACAGAGTGATGTCACTCTGGATAAGCTATTTCGTTATAAATAATCATAGATGTAGCTACATAGCTGTGTACGTGCTTGCCTGTTGTAGTGAGATGTTCGTTTATTAGAATGGGAGCAGTTAAGGTGAGGAGACGCGATGCAGTCCCAGAGCTATGCATATTCAGGTAGCACACAATGCAGGCGCCTCCACACTCACTGAATATTTGAGCGCTCACAGCACGGAGCTGCTGCCGTCTCACACAATACTACTTAACATTTCATAGCTCCTGCCTGCTTACAACTTCCACAACAACAGGTCAACAGGAAGGTTATAATTCAACTGGAGTTGGTTTGTTTGTTTGTTAGCCATCTCGGTAAAAAGGCTGAACGAGATAGGTCGCCTGCACGTAGGTAAGTGCTGCCTCCATCAACATGATAGTGCATAGTAGCGAGCGAGGCGTGTATATCGCTCGGCTGGGTGTAGCGGCGGCGTGTAAGTGAGCGCGTGTTGACGTCGGGAGCTCGCTAAGTGGGTTAATGTCCCGCGCCCGCCGCCGCGACAACTCAGGTAAAAATAAATGGCGGATCCTCGCGCCCGACATGTTGTTTATTTCACGTCGGTTTCGCCACACAAAGCCTGTTTTTTACAAAGAAAATATAACGGCAGCCCAGTAGCTGTTATGAGTGACTTGCTGGCGGAATACTAATGTACGGAGCGTCGTGCACAGCTCACTCCTGGCAGGTTTGAGTGCAGTCCGCTAAGTTGCATAGTTGTGGTTAACAAGGCACGTTATACGTCGTTACATTGGAACACGATATGATACGAATTATTTCATAAAACTTCTACAAGCAGATTTGGCGAAACGATCCGATTTTTATGCTAGTTAGAAGATTGTGCAACAACTTAAAGCCATTTTGAAAGTTTCGTTATTTTCAAAGAATGTGTTTAGCTTGCAAATCGGGACAAAAGTTGAGACATACATATTTATAGGTAATATAAGTATCACAGAATGGGGAATGCACAAAATGAGGCGCTGTAAGTTATGTAAGACAGGTATATAAGTAGGTAAGTAGATGTGTTGAAGGATACTCCTTGTACAATACATAGGATACAATAATGAATCCGTCACATGTAGTGGCTTGTTTAAAATACTGTCTTTGACGTCATGATCCTATACGAAAAGTCTGTGACGTTGTGTTTATGCTATGTTCGATTTTAATCTACGTTATTATCGGCACCTTGTGCAACTTTGTTTCATTTGCCAATTAGATGCAATCGTAACCACATTACAGATACACTAAAAAATAAAAAAATAAAAATGAATCACTTGATATCTGGCGGATAGCTACACACAGCTACATAATCTCCTGAACGTTATAAGAACAATCGTTAGAGGTAACTACAGCACATTGTGGCACAATGGCAGGTCGCCGCGACTCTCTCCGGCGCAGTTCAAATCTCTTCCCGCGCCAGTCGCACTCCCGCAGCCATTGTGCGTCTACCACAGCACCCCGCGCCTCGCCACAACATGCCACGCACAAGTTCACATCGCTGTACATTGCCTGCCGCACTCGGCGACTACACACTCCATCTGCAGGACGCCGAGCAATGGTGGCCGACACTGTGACTCTGTCGAAGTAAATACACAGCTTTATTACACGAGCATGTAAATGAGTGTGTGTTTCATCGAAGTGTACAAACGACTATTGTGAGAGGATGGGATTACAATCGGAGACTATTTCCTACGCAAAACGTTTGGAGAAAATTCTATCTGGATAAGTACATAGTTAATTTATCTGAATAATCAAATATTACAAGAGATGATGGTGAGAGCAGCTGGTGACACGGGCCGACACCCACGTGCGGCGGCTCGCGTCCGTCGCTAACAAGGAGCTTCAGAAAAGGGGTAACATTTATGAGGTCGACACCCAATTTGTGTCAGTGAGCATTCGTGTGCGAATAAATAATGTAGTACGTGGCGCCGCAGACGATAATGTGAACAAATAAAGTGAACGACAGCGACATCAGCACGTCGCGGGTAGTGGAGGTGTGACTACAAGCTAAAAATATTGTCCGTCCGAATTATGTTCACTCCATTAACATTAAAGCGTATCGCGGTGACCTTTAGACGGTAGCTACCCGCGTGGCTATACGACAGTATACAGCTTACAATACACAGGTAAACACTTAGCGCGAGCCTCGAGCGGAGCGCTCTCTTCATTGTGAAGCAGTTGTTCGAGTGCAGTCAATAATTGATTGCGCGCCGAGTTCACCTGGAGCCTGCCTTAATTTATGTGTCTTTCTCCAACAGGAAATTACAATGTTTTGTACGCAGATTTACAACGCGTGAGTTAAGTACGATGAGCTATTAAATAATGCGAGTAACATTACGTCCTGTGTAGCAGTTAAGTAGTAAGTTTAACATTATTGTAGGCAAGGCATGTTGTACTTCACTCTACACTGTTTTGTTGATCAAAGACAAATTGTTTGAAATATATTTGGGGAATGAGGAAAAGAGTAAGTTTCCCGGCCATTGTGACTAATGGTCGAGACACAGCAGGGCCGGGGCGGCAGGTCGCCGGCTGTGCAGTCGCGTCACGTCGCCGTCTGTCAACACGAGTTTAATTTGCGCGCCTGACAGATGCCCTCTAATTGATAAAGGGCCGGCGCGGGACAGTTGCGAGCCAACTCCGCGGTTTTAATCACAAACTGAAGCTTTGTTTCCCGTGTCGCTTGTTGAATCTTCAATTGTGACACGGCTTCACTCACGGCAAACTTTTTCCTCGTGTGAAGTATTTTAAAGTAAAAGTAAGACGCTCGAGGGGTTCCGCACACGGCGCGAACACTTCACGCGTTGTATTGCACACTCACGTTGAAAGGTTTGAGTATTCTTAAGGGAAAAGAAAGTAGCTGGTAAAGGGAAGTATCTACAGCCGTTTTTTATGTGATTCGATGACGAAGACGGCGTGTTCCCTACGGCGCGGGCGTGAGTGATGATGACACGCAGCGCAGTTTATCATCTCACATTATAGACGTATTATACTGATGTGGACACAGAGTGACGTGACACCAATGTGTCTCCGTCACCTGAGTGACAGCTCTCCTCACGAGCTGCTGCCGGAGCCGCTCACCAACTGCATGGGTTTGTCTACAAAAACATAATTGGTTACACGAGACAGTGTCACATTGAGATTGTTCCTAATTCTATTTCTACGCTTCGCTACTAATTTAATGACCTCCTCTCACATACAAAAAATATATTCAAGTAAGTAGGTACCTAAGGAACGAAAACGACTAACGAAGCAAGTCAGTAGTAGCAACAAAAGTATCAGTGGTTTGAAGTTACAGCAAGCGGTAAGTTATAACGAAGCGCGAGCGCGCCCGCAGCCCGCAGTCCGCACCACTCGGGGAGTACTCCGCCGCAGCAAGCGCTCAACCGCTCCAGTGTTCACAACTACTTGCGCCACTCGGCTGTCTAACTAGGCTAACTGCGAGAACTCCAACATCTGACTCCCTCACCAATCGTATTTACATGAAACAGTAACCCACACTCATCCGGCACGTACAGTACATACACGCTCATGTTTGTAACCTCATTTTCCGCTTTCAATTTACTTTCTGTGAAAATACGAAACGGAAAAAGCCTGCTAAATAATACAGAACAATGTTTTTTAAAAAGTAAAAATCCAAACGTAAACGCTCGGTTGACATGCTCCCACTGAATACATTACGCTAATACGTTTCAGATACACGTAAACAATCCCCCGTAATACCGCGAGGCATCCCCCCTCCCCCCGGGTCGGTCCGGGAGCAACAAGTAGGTGAGGGAACATGTCGGGACACGTCGCGCGCCCGCGGCCTGCCACGCGGCACGCGCGGTGCAGTGCGCCCACTCCGCGCGCGTCGCGCTCACACTGCGCTGTGCACCACAGCGATGTTCTGCACCATTCAACTACTGTTATGATGATATTTTATTTTATATTTGACTTGGTTTGTTTAGCTGCATCAATCTAGAACAAGGAACACTAGGTGGGCTAGCGTTACCTCGCGAGTGGTACTGCTGGCGTGGCGGCGGCGTGGCGCGTCACGTCGGCGGTCGCTTGTTGTGATACTTGAGGGCGCCGCGACGCCTGTTACATTATCTGTCGCCACTTGCCCACGTTACTGCCGCGCCAATGAGCCCAATATTATGTATTATGAAAACGAAATCTCGCGAAGAATGAGGACAAATATAACTCAATATCCTGTTCAAACGAACTCCAATTCAATATAATTGACTTCGCTTCATTGCTACTGAGAGCCACTGAACTAAATATTGTAACAACATGGAAATCTAATTTTATACGCATTAAAATACGAGTATTTTAGGGGAAATTGTGCTGATCAGGTACATAGTACACGGACGTGCTTTAGATTCCTCCTTTGATAAGTTAATCGCTGGGCTGTAGCTGCCGAGCTACATGTGTGATGAAAGACAACAGTGAACTGTTCAATAAGCTCACAGTGTCGGCTCATGCTGGAGTCACGTTCAGTGTCACAAGCTGGCGGATTACATTATAATTGATTTGCCCTCCTTCACAACAGACTGTAATCTTCTTGTAATTATTATTATTTGTAGTGAATCTCATCCACGGGTCAAGCCGCGGTTCAGCAGTCCTTATCAAAGATTGTCGAGATAGCGACCTTTTCTCGAACATTACGAGGTAAGCGCCTCCCCCTCTCTCTTACCCCTCCCCCCGTGCCTGACCCGAGTGCTGATATCATCTCACTTGTACGGGAAATGCGACAGAATTATATTTACAGAACGCTGACTAAGGGATACCGAATACACGGAATGTCTGAAGGTAAACCAACAAGCGAGTACAATTTAGTGTTTTATTCGGAGTCGGGTCAGCGAGAGTACCCGCGGCGCGAGGTAGTGCTGTGAACTCATCTCACTTCAGTCAACGCGTCGTGTTATCATTCCGTCTGTTCGTGTGTGTACATAGTATACTAGTGTAATCACGTGAAACCTGACCAAATAATGCCTCCCAACCGAACATTTGTACATTTTCATCTTGTTTAAGTTCAAAAGAAACAACTTTCCGAATACTCACAATGTACATACAAACACTATAAAAACATATTGTTGTGAGTTCTCCAAACAGTAACAGTATATCTCACAAACGTTATTTATTTTATTTTGGCAACATTCCGACGCCCGGCCCGGCGTGTCGCGGCGTGTCGCTGCGTGTCGCTGCGTGTCGCTGCGTGTCGCGGCGTGTCGCTGCGTGTCTCGGAAGGCTCCCGGATGCTGCGTCAGCTCGGAGCGGAATCCCATTGTACTTGATTCAATATACTGTGGGGAGCTCAAATATTGTCTCACGTGCGCATTTCTACCGAAATGTTTTATCGGAGGGTTTCACTTCAAATAAACCGCTCTATTTACACAAACTGAATGGATTTAACCGAATGCGCTGCTCTAGTGCCCGCTAACATTGAACAACGCTCATTAATTTCCTTAAATCTATAATTTCAAGTATCCTGATTGAGAGCTTCCTGTATTGTCTTGATGAATTGACATCATTACGGGAACGTTCAATCTGAGCGCCTCATCTCACCGCAGTTACAGTAAACTTGTCAACTAACTTGGCACAGTTAAACTTGGCAGCTTGCCGACTGCCAGCAACTACCTGTTGCTCGGATCGCATATTGTTACTGCTATACATATCTTTACAAGTAAGTATACATTATTAGTCACAGCAAGTCATAGCAGTCGTAGCACGACTAATAGCACCTACATTACGAGCTACGTGCTACGCCGTAGCCGACGTAGCTGCGTAGCGCTGCGTAGCGCTGCGTAGCGACCCACAGCGAGTCGCACGTGGTCGAATTGGCAAATCAGTGAGCTCCGCGTATGTTTCATACGAGATACTGAAATTGAGTCTATTCATAGGAGATTTTTATCGAATAATGTTATTGCCTACAACCTGTTGCTAGGGTTCATGCCTACGGGTGATTACAATTTACTTTATTGTGGACATAAATGTACAAAAGAGCACAACAAATAAAACCTTTTGATAACAATTGTTTGATATAACCGCGACCTTCTCCTACTGTACAATACAATGTATTGAACGTGAATATTGTTGATAAATGACGGCGCGTCGCGTGGCACGTATTAATTAATAACGCCTAAGTTATTTGAGTCACATTTAATTACTATGTACATACATTTAATTACTATGTACATACATTTAATTACTATGTACATACATTTAATTACTATGTACATACATTTTCTGTTAATAACAGTAGCAGTTATTAGCTACACAACATATTTACTCACGACTTAAATTAAATACACAACCTTTAGTGTAAACTGTTCATCATGTCTAGAATGTTCTGCTTAATGTTTTAATTTCATTAGTTTGTATTTCGGTGTAAACCTCAAAATCTTACTCCGTACTTGTTACTAAACATATAATTTTCATTATATTAAACTTAAACACAGATAGCAGAATCATATTATGATTCGTAACTTTTGTTGTCTAAACAGATTATTCTAAGCGTTAGATAAAAACGCATTTAACTAACTTTGAAGAAAGTTTAAAAGAAAAAGATTGTCTCAGGTGCGCGACTGGCTCGGCGGGCGGCGGCGCTCGTGCAGCTGCGAGACATCTCAATGTTCGCTGGAATCAAAATTATAGTAACTCTATCCTCTCACCGACACTTTGTAAACTAGCTCAACTCGGTTACCCAAGATATTTCTAAAGCTTTTTCTTCTTCGATTATTGGTTTCTTTCGGAAAAAGTATCTACGCTGATGAGCCACGTGACACGATGTGTCTCACGAGAACATGTGCTGTGTGGCACTCTCAGTAATGTATTCCGTTCACAGGACGTCTTATAATAACAAGTAAACAGAATAAGAACATTACACAGAACTGCGAGAGTTAACGAGTTGCCAACATGGCGGGGTATTGTGTAATTATATTGTTATGCGCTGGGTTCAGCCGTCGCCGATGTCGAGTTCACTGCGATGTGTTTTGTTGTCACTCGTTTACATAGCATTAAATACTGTATATTTACAGCAGACAGTATCTAGCACGCAATCAAGCGCCGCATCCTCCCGCCGAGTATTAATCAGAGCAGATTACAGATGACAGACACCAAGATATGATTAATTACCGGCTCTGCTCGAGCGGGGAATGAACGGTTTCTGAGATCATTTACACTCACATATAATACGAGCATAAATCTCGTCCGCCGGTGAGAGCTCGCCAGGTCGTTACTGATAGACTGGACGACTGATGTCGATGTTATATAAACGTGGTGTAGTTGTATATAACAAATGTTATCAAGCATTAGCTACAAGATTAGGTTTATTTCCTCCTCGATGTGATCTGCCGCGCGGAGGTCACGCGTGATGCTACTACACAAACTTCGTTACACACACACACAGACACACACAGACACAGGTGTGAACACAGTAGGTACTTGCGCCGAGTTAGCACAGTTCACTACTGCTGCTCGACAACAGACCCCCCCCCCTCGCGTCGTCAGCTAGCTGTCGCTTGGCTATTTGTCGAGATATCTCAGACATTTCTTGTATTTGAGTGCAAACAATCCGAGCTTGCACTCGGAGCCAGTCTTCCGTAATAATAAACAGTTGGCGAGACAAGTGCACTCCGTATCAATTAATGCGCGAATGGTCGAGAATGCAAACATCTCCGCATAGAGTAGACGGCGCGACAGTGGTGCCGCTCTCCGAGAGTTCATTAAATAGTGTCAGACGGACGAGCAGCATCCCGCGTCCTGTGCTCACGTAGCTGCTGTACTCGCACGAGGATGCGACCCGCACTGAATGACAAGTGTCCGCCGGCTGCCCCGTCCCCGGGCGCAAGCCATTCAACACGTCCTCGCGCTGCATGCCGCTGTCCTTATTTATAAGGCAATTTGAAACAACCAACAAAGAATTGTAAGGAAAACTCGGGAATAAAGCGCGGCGAGTCTCCCCGGAGGACAATAAAAGCGCTCACATTGTAATTAGAATCCGTTTCGACTTAATTGTTGATTCATTTCAAGATTAGACAACGTTACTCTGCGTCGCTAACTCCAGTGATTCATTCAAGCGTTTAACGAAATCTGCCGAAAAGATTAAAGCAACGCTACAGGGCTTACTTACCTAGATTTAAGAATTTCAACTATTTTATAACTAAAATACTGCTGTAGACGGCTTTTCAAGTAAACCATTTCGCAGCTCAAATACGTAGTAACTCGCGTGGAAAAGTGCAAAGTGGCTCTGTGTGATCTCAGAGCGGAGAACAATTTTGTCGGAACAATATTTTTCAAGAAGCTCCACGAGTTGTAAGTTTGTCTAAGGGTGACAAGCTCCCGGCAAGCGTACCTACAGGCGCGCTCGAGTACAGGCGCGCTCAAAGTCTAACTTTAAGTGGAAGTTGTGTGTCACACCGCTCCTGTCACCGCGCTCACAACAACCCACTTACCAACACATTTTAATATTAACTTGTGTTCAACAACTAAATCTTGTCGGTGACATGTTGGCACGTCTCCTGCATTTCCTGATCACATCTATTATTGCTTGTAATTACATGTTAAACCTTTTCGGGCTTGAATTTCTCGGCTATAGAATTGTCTGAGCTTAGCTTTAGTGACGTCATGAGAGAGGCTACATAGAGTCGGCGTCGTTACGCGCACGCCGGCGAACAATTAGCGCGTATTAGCCGACGGGTGACGGACAGCGACGCCGCCGCCATTAACCTGTTACATTATAGGATCACTGATAGTTCGCCACAGATACGTCTTGCATGTTACTAACGTTCATTAAAGTCTGCCAAGCACGATATCATGTTGATAGTTCTCAGAGTACCGCAATACCGACATGTATTATTAAGCACTTAAATAGAACGAAAGGTTTCAAACATAAGAAACTAAGAGAGAATAACTTGTAAAGTCAGACAGAATACACAATGTGTAAGCTCAGACGGTTGTAGGATGAGGCTGTGGGCGGTCGCGACTGCCCATCTAATATTAACGGCGCACTTAGCAGGCGGGCCCGGGGCGCGCTGCACTGCGCACGAGGCTCCCGGGACAGACAGACACATTGCTTTGTGATGTTAACGGCCGCTTACACGCAGACAAGCTGTTTCCAAATCACAGCTCTCCCGTGCCGACCTCCGGCAGAACAATATCTATTCTCTTTGCGTATCTATTGGAGCACATTCAAGAAAGCGATAAAGTAAACTAAACATGTTGAGCGCAAAACGTAAAAACTCGCCATGTATCGAATATTTGCTGCTTTATCGAATTTGACTTTCCATTAGGCTCTCATACGCAAATACGAGTCAAAATATCGCAAGCAAATGCAATTTATGTAACAGAAAAGTAAACATACATGATGTATGTATATATGTATGTGTCGTCTGCTCACATACAATGCTAGTGCGCGCTCGCTATGTGTTAGCGACTGACAACAAGACAACAAGTCCTGCACAGCGACGCTTTAAATTAAACTTTTTATTTCAATCTTCTTAGACAGCGTTTTCTTCGTGAAATTAAACGGTAAACTTCCTTGTTTACAATACAGAAGTAATTGCAATCTCTAACGAAGCGGAATGCCGCCGCTGTGTTCTGGTGGCGCGGAATATTCCACAATAATATCTAGCGGTGGGTACTCGCACACACTTCAGCACAAAACGTCGTCAATGACCAATTATACTCTTGGGACTGTCCTCGAAACTCGAAATTAGATATCTTTGACGGTTTTGCACGAATGGGGATTTGTGACAATATATCCCAAAGTCGATAACGTCACTACTCTAGACAAATAACTCCTGTTAGGAGTCTACCCAACTCACAATGTACATATTTAACATACATATAATACGGAGCTAAATTATATTTTTCCATAAAGGCAGAAACCCAATGAACCGCTGAGAATAATTCGACGTCGACGCAAAACGTTTTATAATTTGCGAAGTTAATTTACAAGAGAGGGAAACTTGGCACTCTCTGTTAAGATCACAACTTCGCCTAAACCAATTTCATTTTAATTTTTCATTAAGTTGTACAAGAAGTCGGCTTTAGCGGTTAGTGTTCGCTGCGTGCCGGCGACGTGCCGCGTGCATGCCGCGGTGTCTGCTATATTTAGAGTACTACGAGTCCTCGGCTAATTTTATAATCTCTTTAAGCATTCTGATAAGTAACGTCTTATTAGCAAAAACATATGAAACTCATAATTACGATAAACATAAATATTACTGACTAGCTTCTGCCCGCGACTTCGTTCGCGGATCCTGTCCCTTATGCCAGCGACTACGTGGTCAACAAAATCAAAGATCTCTGATATTGAATTTTAAGGGCCCGTTGACTTGAAAACACCGGAATACGCATAACCATTAGAAACGTTCCATATATTTAATTTTTGTACTTTAACGGCAAAAGCACAGCAGACTAAACAAAATGCTGAGAACTAAACCGCAATAGACGTGACCATAGGGATAAAAGTAGTGATTCTAATTAGTCGGCATTTAAGTTGTGTGTGGCAAAAATATTACACGTATTACGTAAAAAATTGGTTGTCTGTAAAGTCGGTTTACTGACGATAGTTGAACGTGAGAACGTCATAAGAAAATACTGATGGAATGGTTGCATTTTTCAAAAGAAAATTTTCATTTTATTTGTTTGATAGATATTTTGTATGGATGTAGAGAAGGAGGTTAATGGAAATCATAATTGAACTGATCAAGTTACATTTATTTGTACGCATAAATACAATTATGTCAATTTTTTTTTTAATATATTTATTTATTTTTTCCTAAGTTCCCTAAGTAATTTCATACTGGCTCAGTGATTTAAAGAAAAAAAATATATTGATTGATTTAATTGAGAAATGGAAATTGGGATGGAATTAGATAATCAAAAGTGTTTCTAATTTAAAATATAGGTTAAATTTTCTGGTTTGACAAGAAAAAACTACTTCGTACCTTGGTACTTTTCTTATTAACATTTTTTACCTCGAATTTAATTTATTCTTTAATTAAATGAAAAACATTTTTTATAAAAAAGAAAAATATATTTTATAAAAATTGGTGTCAATTAAATTGGCCCGAAGTGTTTCGTCGTCCTGACGTACGTCAACCGCAGCTAAGAACCAATCCCGAGTGACGGCTATGACGCGATGCGCTGCGGGCCAATCACCGCTTTACCGCCGCCCCCGCGCTCCCTTCATACCACCAAAGGGACCCAATAAATCACTTCTGCGCAGGTGAAAGTCAGGGCTCGACTTCCGTGCCGGTAACTGTACTTAACTAGCAAACGACAAGTCAGTACATGAACGCGCGATTGATTATTTAAAATGTGTAGGTAGTTATAAAAAGTAATCTCGTAATCGTGATTGCAACTACAATTTGTAGTTATAGTAATCAAATTTTTTAACTGGTAATTTTTTGGTCAACGAGCTGTCAGCTGACAAGACATGAAATTCCGCACGATTGAAAATTTTATTGGATTTTGGAAATAAAAACACAATAAAACTGTGATTCATATTTGAATTTGTCAAACCGTTGGTGTATTTTGAAATTATTCCAAAAGTTATCTATATCAATACAGTTTAACGCCATAAACCATATGTCAATAACCATCATTCAACCAGAATACAAATCCAAGAAGAACGACAGAAACACAACCTCCAATCGCCCCAGCTTCCAGAAGCATCAGGCAACATCGGACCGTGTAGACGCCGGGGGGCGGCAGCCCCCTGGCCGTTCATATTGAAAATCTGTGAAGACTACAGTGTGTTATTTTTTGAAGACATTTGTGAAGACTACAGTGTATTATTTTGATTAAAGCTTTTCCATTTTACTGTTTCAATGAACGATGGCAGTAGCGACGCCGGAAGCAGCGTGTGTCAACCTTCCACATCGGCTGAGACCTCAGTAAGATGCCCCTTCTGTTCCCAGGCAAGATTTTTTAAAGGAGAAAGGGGCCTGAAGATACACTTAGGCAAAGTCCACAAGATGCAGAGTGTATCTCAGTGCCCCTTGACCCCTCAAGTTACTACACCTCCAACAAACCATCTCCTCTGGAACTCACTTTCAAAATTAAAAAGTAACACCCCCATACTCAAAAGAGTGCCCAGGGGTGCAAGGCGGACTGTTGCGTCAAGTCTGGCCCAATGCGTCCGCCTCGCAACCCTGGAAAATTCAGAAAGCGCCTGGGAACAGTTGCTCACCCTTCCCTACCGCATCCTACATGTTGACAAAACTCAGATAAATAAAAAATCATTAACCAAGCAAATTAAACTAAATTGCAGCCTTTCGACCTCCATTTTCGTCCCAGACACTTCAGTAAATTCCAAATTCACCTCCAAGGACTTATGTCAACATGTAGAGAATAAATTAAGCGAGGGTGACATAAGGGGTGCTGCTAGGATCCTTTTCAGCAGCGATGTGGTGGCGCCGTACTCTCCAGAAACACTTGCCGCTCTGGAGAGTAAACACCCGGCTCCCTCGGATGACCTCACTTTCCCCGACCCTCCAGATCTAAATTCCAACCACCTCACCGTTACAGCCCAACAAGTAGCTGGAGCCGTAGCTTCTTTCAGGACCGGCTCTGCCGGCGGCCTCGACGGCCTGAGCCCTCAACATCTGAAGGATCTTGTAGGTTCGGGCGCTGGGGAAGCTGGTGAGTCGCTTCTGAGGGAACTTACGGCTCTAGTTAATCTTATGCTCTCCGGCGGTGTGAACAATGCCGTCGTGGACGTGCTTTACGGAGCGAACTTATGTGCGCTCCGTAAAAAGGACGGCGGCATTCGTCCCATTGCCGTAGGGTGTACATACAGGCGTATGGCAGCCAAAATTTGTTGCAAGCACTATCATGACGTGCTTTGTGCGAGCCTCACGTAACCCACACAAGAAGATGTCAGAATGTCAGGGAGAATAGCTACGGGAAGTGTGCTTGTCAATAATATACGTCAGTACGAGCTAAATGCCTTTAATGCACTGTCATAACATAACTAATACATATAGGAATTAGGTCGGTTTCGTAATTCGACCCGACAATGACAAAAAATACTTAATGCTAAATTATGTATTTTAAATAATGGCTTGCACATATTGCCAACAACAACAAAAGACTATGCATATGAAAAAATACAATAAAAATAAAACATGTAAAAAGAGATTATATAAGTAAATCATAACGTTTCTAAATAGACAGTTGTATGAAATTGTAAATAGTCCACTACGGTTTTGGTAAGGCATCAAACTTAATTGTCCTGTTTAATGCAGGGGACGTGGCCCTGTCCACACTGAATCTTGAATCACTGATTTCGCGAGATATTGACATAGTAGTGTGTCGCGCACTCACACCACTTTCACTCACTGCATCACTCACAACACTATCACGACTCCGACTGCGTTTCAAGTCGGAACCTTGGGCTCGCTGTTGTTGCTGCTGCTGCGCCCTGTTGACATGCCGTCTTGTCAGCCATTTTTTCCCGAGTCGGAATATGGTATAAGCCATAAGAACCAGTACCACCAGGATCAACGTTGAATAGATAATTGTGTAATGCGTAGTATCACTCATCGCATCCATTTGTTGCAAGTTTTGATTTTTCAAGTCTTCTAGTTGCTGTTTTATAGATTTATACATGTCATTATGATTTTCCGTCTGATACTCTAGAGGAATCTGTACAAAAGAAGAATTGATGATATCATTCATCGGAGACATGGATCGTGCTTTAGGAATCTCAATATGTGGTTGCAGAAATAGTCTATTGCTATAATCATGCTCCGCTTGTATGGTAAATGTGTCTCCTTTAACCATGCAACCTTGACCTATATCCATCAAGCCACTGCCCTGCAATTGTTTTGTATTAAGACCAGCTGGACACAAAATGCGAACTTTGCATTCCCGGCAACATGAGTATAGCCACGCGCCGGGCGATTGTAATTTAATCCAGTTATCGGTACATTGTCTGAGCTTCGTCCGACAAACGGTGTCATTATTATTGTTGTATAAACTCATTGTACATATTGACTTGTCAAAGTGGACATTAATCATGGGAATACTTTCGTAGCATATCAACTTCTCATTCTGAGATCTCTGACATGTTTTTATGTCGTTTTCCGTCATTGGTATAATCACATCTTTTTTCATGTTCACTGCAATGTAGGGAGTTATGGGAATGTTGTAAATGGTTTTGTCACTAATTATTACTGGCAAAGATATAATTTTACTAAGTTCGAATTGATTCGGACTAAGTAGTGGAATTCTAATTTCTGTAATTAGAAAAGCTTTTGTTACTTTGGCACGCATTTGTATCAATTGATATAATTCTCTTCCAATAGTAGTGGGTACTATCAGTTCACCCTGTAGTCGTCCCGAGATGAGATTGAGCTGATTTTGTAATTCATTCGGCGATATTAGGTGTATGTCAATTCGCCCTTGGTGGATATTTGTAATAGTGTCAACTAACGTTTCTTGAACTCTTCTTAAGTTAGACAGTATAACATCGACAGACACCGCCGTTGTTAAGGTAGAAAAAGCTTGCATTTGGTGATTTGTTACCTGACGCACTTCGTTAAGAGCCGCTGTCATGTTCTTTAGGTGTTTGTTAATGTACTGGAAGTGACTGTTCATTATATCTTCATTGCGTTTCAGGATGTTATTTTCGGCCTCCAAAATCGATGTTTGATTTCGTATCATATTCAATAAATGCCCTTCATTATTTTTAATTGAAGTTATATCGCTTTCGTATTTTTCTGCAAACTTGTCATCTAGAACACCGAATAAAGAGTTAGCGATATTTCCTATGCCATTTATTAGTCCTCTTTTCACCCGTGGCGGACTCTTAGCTTGCAATAATTCATTGTAATAGTTAATTTCATTTAATTCGTGTTCAAACTGTGAAATTATTGGTTTAAACATCACTTCGTCCTTACTTAAATCTTTAAAATGATTAACATAATTTTGAATGTCAGCCATGTTCTGCCAATATTTTGTCATATTGTAGTAAACGACCATCTTCCATTGATCTTGGACGATTCTCATGTCAGCGATTTTGTCAAAATAAAGCGTGTTTGTATTGGTAAACATAGTGATATTAAAGCTTTGTTGCATAGAAGGAACTATCAGCGTCAGGAGCAAGGTTAACATAGCTACGAAATACGAGCGACTTGTTTGTTTTCTATTCCTATTGCTACGATGGGATCTTTCAGTAGGCGTGTTGTCATTTTTCTCTTCTTCATGTTTCCGACTGACGTCGCTATCTTCTGGGCACACGGGTAAGGGTGTTAGTTTTATAATAGGTCGTTTTAAGTATCCGTTCTTGGTTTTTAATGTCACTACACGAACACATCCATCTTTTCCTGGATGTACTTCCGTTATCTTCCCCATTGCCCATTTCGACGGTGGCATATTCTCTTCGTTAACCAAGACAATGTCATTCACTTGTACGTTTGGTTTACCGTGATGCCATTTACTGCGAGTTTGCAAACGGTGTAGGTATTCTTTAGACCATTTGTTCCAAAATGATATATGCATTTTTTGCACTAACTGCCAACGAGTATGTGGGTGATGAGGTTCTTCCGGATCTTCTAGAGGCGTTGATAGCAATGGACCCCCTACCAGAAAATGACCAGGTGTCAAAACCTCTTCTTCCATATTCTCTGTCAAAGCATACAGTGGTCTTGAATTGACGCAAGCTTCTATTTGTGTTAACAACGTGTAAAACTCATCAAATGTCAATTTTTGTTCTCCGATAACGCGTTTAAGATGGTGTTTGACACTTTTTACCGCGGCCTCCCAAAGACCCCCGGCACTTGGCCATGCCGGCGCATTGAAATGCCAAGTGACACCCATACTGCTAATGTCATCTAAGAAATCGGTGTTAATGCTGTCCAAAGCCTCCTTATACTGTTTGCTTAGAATTTTTGCTGCACCAACAAAATTGGTACCATTGTCAGAATAAACATGTTTAGGTACTCCACGGCGTCCACACATTCGTTTAAAAGCAGCTAAAAATGATGCACTGCTCAAATCAGTCACTAACTCTAAATGCATAGCTTTTGTAGAGAAGCAGACAAATACAGCTATGTAGCCTTTTAAGGTTTTTATGCCCCTGCCTTTACTTGCTTTTATATCCACAAATCCCGTGAAATCCACGCCGGTGTGTGTAAATGGACGTGATGGTGTCACTCTGGGCTCTGGAAGGTTACCCATGATTTGCTGTGGACTTCGCGGATTATGTCGCATGCATTGGACACATTGACGAATTCTTTTCTTGACAGTTCTGTTTCCAGATATAATCCAATAATGGTAGCGTGTATACGCTAGCGTAAGAGTGGCACCCCCATGAAGAGTTCCTTTGTGAGCCTCGTCAATGATGAGGCGTGTCAAATGAGAGTCTTTTGGCAATAGAATGGGATGTTTTCCGTCATATGTCAAGTTAGAATGTTTCAATCTCCCACCGACTCTCAAAATCCCATCTTTATCTAAAAACGGATTTAATGTCAACAGCGAACTTTTGGATGAAACAGGTTTATTCTTCATAATATTATTTATAGTCTCGCTAAAGTGTTGTGCTTGGACTGCTTTAATTATTCTTTGTAAAGCTGATTTCATTTCATTTGCAGTTAAGTAATTATTTAACGCAAAGTTATTTCGTCGCGCGCGCTGTATGAAACGTGATATCCAACAAATAATCCTCACGACTCGTGTCACGTTACTGTGTTTATTTAATATTTCAATTATAATAGACGGTGTAATTATTTGTGTTACACATGATGATCTGGCGTTTTTGATCTCTAAATTGGGAGGTTCAATTATTGGTAGTTCTGCATTGATATCATTCTTGAGCCACGAAGGTCCATTCCACCACAACTTGTTGTCCAATAGTTGCGAGGGATTTAAGCCCCTGGTAGCGCAATCTGCTGCATTTTCCTCCGACTTCACGTGCCTCCATCGTGACGCAGGTATTATGTCAACAATTTCACGTACCCGATTCGCAACAAAAGTTTTCCACCTTGACTGGTCGCCTTGAAGCCACCCCAGTACTACCATGGAATCTGTCCATCCGAAAATCTCTGCTATCACGTTTACTGGCAATGATGTTTTTATCTTATTTATTAGTTTTGTCAGTAGAACGGCAGCGCAAAGTTCTAAACGCGGTAGAGTAGCAGGCTTTTTGGCGGGCGCGAGTTTTGTTTTTGCAGCCAATAATGTCATTAAAATTTGACCATTCTCATCGTTTGTTTTAGTGTAAACCGCACATGCCATTGCCTTCTCCGAAGCGTCAGAGAATCCGTGCAACTGAATAGGTTTTTCAGTATTTCCTATCCATCTAGGTATGTCAAATTGCTCTATATTCCTTAAATCGTCCCGGATCTTGATCCATTCTTGTTTGATGTCCTCAGGAATTGTATCATCCCATGTAGTCCCTGTATACCACAGCTTTTGAAATAAGATTTTTGTTTTTATTGTAATAGGTGCTAACCAACCTAATGGATCAAATAACTTAGACATATCCGATAGCATCATGCGTTTTGTGTATTTGTCAGCTGTCTTATAATTTATTTTATTCTCAAATGTAAAGGAGTCTGACGTTGGTTCCCACTTAAGTCCAAGAGTTTTTGTCGATTGTGCACATTTAAAATCGATGCTTGTCATGCCTAGTTGATCTGGATTTAAGTGATTTAGAAGTTCATGTGTGTTGCTGGACCATTTACGCAAATTGATGCCTGCACCTTTTAACATGTCAATTAGTTCAGTTTGCGGTCGTTTTGCAATGTCAGCATTATTATTTCCTGCCAGCAAATCGTCGACGTATGCATTTTTTAATACGATGTTCGCTGCTAACGGATACCTATTTTTCTCGTCTTCCGCAATTTGTTTTAAGGTTCTTAAGGCTAAAAAAGGTGCTGCTTTTGTGCCATATGTTAACGTGCATAACTGATATTCCTCTATACTCTTCTTATTCCTCCATACGATTTTCTGCAGATGCTGGTCAGCTTCATGGACCAATATCATTCTATACATCTTCTCACAATCTGCTACATAGACATATCTAAATGTTCGCCAATTGATCAATAGTCCTTGGATGTCATTATGCAACTTTGGGCCACACTCCATCAAGTCATTGAGGCTATAACCTGACTTCGTTTTGGCTGACGCATTGAATACTACACGTAATTTTGTTGTAGTGGAATCTTCTTTATGGATGTCATGGTGGGGCAAGAAACATTGCGGGTTCTTTTCCTCCAAGCATTTCTTCATGTGCCCGAGTGCTATATACTCGTCAATGAATTTGCGATAGTCTTCATGCAATTTGTCATTCTTGGCTAATCTAGTTTCCAAGTGCTTCAGCTGTGCAATGGCTTTTGGTTTCGATGGACCTAAATGCGTTTCAAAGTTCTCTCCCATCGGGTAGCGCACGACATATTTCCCGTTGGGCAATCTCTGGGTAGTCGATGAATAAAAGTCTTCACACCACTGCTCTCTTTCTGTCAATGCATTTTTTTCAACGACCTCTTCCATTTCCCAGAACCTCGATATGTCGTCTTCTTTATTTAACACTACATGACAGTTAAAACTTGAACAATTAATGTTTCCCGACAAAATCCAACCAATTCTGGTTTGCTGAGCGATCGGCTGTTGTGCTGACCCTCGCAATAGTCCATTCATAATTATCTCGGAGTAAACTTTCACGTCAAGTAAAATGTCAATGGGACTCGAAATATGATACTCGGGATCAGCTAATTTTATATTTTGTAAATGAGGATAAGTTTTCTTTGCAAATGATGCATTTGGTAAGTTATTAATAACTTTTGTCATGATAATTGCTTCAGTTACAAACTCAAAGTCCTCGTAAATAGACTTGCAACAAAGTGTCATTTTGCCCTTTCCCTTCGTAGGGGCGACGCCTACACCACACACTGCTGCATTAATGTGTTGGCGACGAAGACCTAGTAATTGTGCGGCATTTTCTGTAATAAGGGTTATCTGTGACCCCTGATCCAGAAGAGCACGGAATGTCATGTAGGTGCCATCTGCTGCTTTTACCTGAATTTTAACGGTTGTCAATAATATTTCATCACTATCGCTGTCAACATGGTTTGCATTTTTGTTTACGTTGCGCAAAAATGAACTGGAGGTCGATGGCATCAACTCATGGTCACTAAGTGCGTCATGTAATAAAGAATTATGTGCTTTATTGCACATTTTGCAGCGTTTGGTCGAATTGCAAATACCTTTTTCATGTCGATACAAACAATTCTGGCAAATGTCATGTTTTGCAATCGATTTTAATTTCATTTCCGGCGACATACTTGCAAATTGTCTGCACTGATGTAGCGCGTGATCAAAATGGCACACTGGACACTTGTCACGTTTGAAATTGGTGTAATATGCCCTGGAAAAACCAAGCTTTTGAGATGCATTTCGATCTTTTCTGTCCGTTTTGTCATATTGTGTCAATGGTTTTCGAAATTTTTGTAATGTCAAGTCTTCTCTCTTGCGAATTGGTTCTAACGCTGTGAATTTAACTTCTAAAAATGAGAGGAAATCTTCTATTTTTGCCAACTCACGCGGGCTTTTCCTCTGCTCTTGGTAGTCTTGATAGGTGTCGGTATCAAGCTTCTTGGACAGTAAATGCACTAAAAGTGGACCCCATGTCGACGTTTCCACTCCTAAATTTTGTATGGCATGTAAACATTCCTTACTTACGTCATGCAATTTCTTTATTTCGTAGGCTGTTTGTTTCTGGACATTTGGCTGATTGAGGAAAACTTCTATTTGTTTGGTGAACAACAGTTGTTTATTGTTGTATCGTTGGCATAGAATATCCCATGCGGTATCGTAGTTATCCGCTGAGATATGGAGATGTTGAATGAGCCTCTCTGCTTCACCTTTCAGCTTACTCTTCAAATGCTGCATCTTTTGGGACTTAGACAATGTAGGATTTTGATGAATTGTTTCCTTATAAAGGTCTATGAATGTCGGCCAATCAGTGTAATTCCCGGAAAATATCGGAATTTGCATTTTTGGTGTCGAGTCCTTAAGGTGCGCTGTAGATGCCAATTTTCGATTCAATATCCTCTTGATCTCTCTGTATTTAATTTCATGCTCATTGTACTCATCTTCATATGCCAAGTCTCGCTCGTCCAACAAGTTATCTATTTGCCAGTGCAGTTTGTCAATACATTCCCAACGTGTTTGTATGCTACGAAGTTCGTCTTCTATCTCCCATTTTTCCTCTATTCCATCTACATTACAATATTGAAGCTGCCTACTAAATGCTTTAAAATTCGTCCTCTGTTGGCTTATTAAAGTATTCAATTTACCTTCTGCTGCTTCTTCTCCAATTTCCTTGGCTTCATACGGTCTAGGCATCTTGAATGACGCAAAACGCTAGTGGCTTCATAATATTTTAATGTTTCATCATATATATCTCTCACAAAATATTCATGTGATTCGTCTTTAAATGTCAGCAGTTGGTTATGGTTGAACTGGAAATCTTCCCAGAGTTTATCCAATCTCTCTAACTTCTTGACAATGTACTCTGAAGTCTTCCTGCCAGACGGATCTTTCTTAAAATTTGTATTCTCACGTTCAAGGCTCTTGATGATCGACTGTTGGTTGTTGAAAATGGCTTCCATGTTGCCTATGAAAAAAAATAATGAAACAGTCTTACTTGAGTGCAGCTGTCGTCACCTCTGGTCTCGGACGAACACGCCAGGCTCTGCTCTGTCACGGTGCAATGTCAAAAACTGTAGAAACTAGTGGAAACTTTTCTCCCTGTCAGGTATCACGTACTAGTCACGTGGAGAGATGCTCGTTGTACCGTATATATATGTATGTCACGAATTTGTCAAATGTTTGTCACTGTAACTATATAGCTGTTCTGCCAAAATGTCCAGAAAATGTCACTTTTCTTGTATTAAATTATTGCACTAATGTCACTTTATTAGAATGTCAAGTATACACTCATTTGCCGCGTGGCGTTCCGCTATGCAAAAATGAGCAATGTACTATAGTTCACTGTCACTGGTAACCTGACCCTAAACCAATCGAACTACGCGACGGAAGGTCCAGGACCGCGCGAAGGACCAAACTGTGCGAGCCTCACGTAACCCACACAAGAAGATGTCAGAATGTCAGGGAGAATAGCTACGGGAAGTGTGCTTGTCAATAATATACGTCAGTACGAGCTAAATGCCTTTAATGCACTGTCATAACATAACTAATACATATAGGAATTAGGTCGGTTTCGTAATTCGACCCGACAATGACAAAAAATACTTAATGCTAAATTATGTATTTTAAATAATGGCTTGCACATGCTTGCTAACAAATTTCAGCCCCTGCAACTCGGATTTGGTTCGAAAGGGGGCTGTGAGGCTGCTATACATGCTTTCTCCACATTTTTAGACTCAAAAAAAGGTGAGGTCATCCTTAAGGTTGACATAAAGAACGCTTTTAATTCTGTTAACAGGGACACCTTGTTGGCCGAGGCTAAAAAAGAATTACCCGAAATTTATAGTTACCTTTGGCAATGTTACAGGCACCCTTCTAAATTACTATACAAGGACCGAATCTGCAGTTGGATGCCAACAGGGTGACCCCCTTGGGCCGGTCATTTTCAGCTTGGCTATTCACCCCATAATAGAGAAACTAAATTCAAAATTTAACGCTTGGTATTTGGATGACGGGACCCTAGGAGGAGATAGAGAAACTGTTTACCAAGACCTCATATTCCTAAAAGAAAAATTTCATTCGATTGGACTGGATCTAAATTTATCAAAATGTGAAATTTTTGTTCCTGACATCCCGGACAGACAGACAGTCATATCATCATTGCACCTCCTAGGTTCACCTATTTTGGAAGAAAGTTTCACAACATTCATAGATAACAAAATTTCAAATTTTAATGACATTTCGGATAGACTTTTTAAAATTAATCTTCATTCGGCTTTTACCTTAGTAAAATATTGTTGTTTTGGCCCAAAATTTATATACAACCTTCGCTCCTCTCCCTTATGGAAGCAGCCACATCTTTTAGACAGAATTGACCAAATTATCCGTTCTACTTTTAGGGTGCGTCCACATCTGGCGAATGCGCCGCGAATGCGCAGCACGCGAGCCGATCGCGAGCTGTCCGCGAGCTGCGCGCGTGCATTTTTGTTCGTGCGCCGCTTCTGCGCCGCCCGCGCGCAGCTCGCGCGCGACCTAAGCGCCGCACGCGAGCGGCGCGCAGGCGGCGCGCGACGTCTGCCATCTTCGATAGTACTGAGCCAATATACGGAACTGTAAGGGCGAGAACTGATTGCGCGCAGATCGCGCGCCGCTCGCGCGCCGCTCGCGCGCTCTATACGAGCCTTGCGTGAGTTGCGCTAAAGAGGCGCACCGAACTATTGCAGTGACTGCACGCGCGCAGCTCGCGGACAGCTCGCGATCGGCTCGCGTGCTGCGCATTCGCGGCGCATTCGCCAGATGTGGACGCACCCTGACATCTTCGATAGTACTGAGCCAATATACGGAACTGTAAGGGCGAGAACTGATTGCGCGCAGATCGCGCGCCGCTCGCGCGCCGCTCGCGCGCTCTATACGAGCCTTGCGTGAGTTGCGCTAAAGAGGCGCACCGAACTATTGCAGTGACTGCACGCGCGCAGCTCGCGGACAGCTCGCGATCGGCTCGCGTGCTGCGCATTCGCGGCGCATTCGCCAGATGTGGACGCACCCTGACATCTTCGATAGTACTGAGCCAATATACGGAACTGTAAGGGCGAGAACTGATTGCGCGCAGATCGCGCGCCGCTCGCGCGCCGCTCGCGCGCTCTATACAAGCCTTGCGTGAGTTGCGCTAAAGAGGCGCACCGAACTATTGCAGTGACTGCACGCGCGCAGCTCGCGGACAGCTCGCGATCGGCTCGCGTGCTGCGCATTCGCGGCGCATTCGCCAGATGTGGACGCACCCTTACATCTGTTTTTAATTTGGCCTTGGACGACCGAGCGTGGCTTCAAGCCACCCTTCCGATCAGATTCGGTGGCCTCGGTGTCCGCAAAATTTCCAGTTTAAGTCTACCGGCGTTCCTATCCTCGGTCTGCGGCACTAAGGAGTTGACCAGAAAAATTTTAGCCCCTTCACTGGTCGATTCTGAGGTGCCGTGTCTGAGGCGATTATCACACTGCCCCGCATGATGCAGCGTAGTGCGTGGATGCGTTTTTTTCCGTTGTATGGAAATATCTCCGTTTGTATGGAAAACACGCATAGTCCAACACACTGAAAATGCATCCACGCGCGTTCATGCGGATCACGCACATACATGCGGAGAAACACGCACCCCCGCGCGTAGGTGCGGGGCGAGACGCAAGGTATGGCACACTGAATCCCGCAATGCCGCGCGTGATTTTGAATGGGCGTGACGTGTATATTTGAAAATGGAACTCGCTGTGCGTGAATTTACAAAACGCACTTACTCGCGTGAGTGCGTGAAAAACCCGCACGATGATGCAGATCTGCACTCCCGCAGGGACGCGCGTAGGTGCGTCGACACGCAAGATGCAGCGTGATGCGGGGCAGTGTGAAGATCACCTTACTGATGGCATGAACGCCTGGAAAGTGGCTTGCCCAAACACAGCCTTCCCTGACAACCCGGCTTCCCAGAGACAGTGGGACGAGCCGCTCTGCAGATTGACGAGAAATAAACTAATTGAAACATCTGTCAATACTGCTGAGCGTGCCCGCCTACTGGCTGTGGGAGAGTGGGAGTCAGGGCTATGGCTTCACGCACTGCCGTCACCCAGCGTTGGGACCCTGCTGGGTGACACTACATTCCGGCTCGCTACATGCCTACGCCTCGGCGCCCCCACTGCGGCTCCGCATCGCTGCCAGTGCGGTGAATCTGTGGACCGCCTTGGGCACCATGGTCTTTCCTGTAGCAAAAGTGCTGGTCGCATGGCACGACACGCCAGCATAAATGACATTATCCGTCGTGCTCTTGTCACCGCCGGAGTGCCAGCCATTTTAGAACCCAGAGGCTTGGCGCGCGACGATGGCAAGAGACCAGACGGGATGTCTATAATGCCTTGGAAGATGGGAAGGTCTTTGGTGTGGGACGCAACCTGCGTCGACACCCTTGCACCTTCCCACCTTCCCAGTACGGCGAGCTGTGTCGGTGCAGCTGCTGCAGCCGCGGAAAACCTCAAGCGGCACAAATATGTAAGCCTCACCGGCAATTGCATTTTTGAGCCGTTTGGGGTTGAAACTCTGGGACCATGGGGCCCAAGTGCCCACAGACTCTTTCGAGAAATTAGTAAGCGATTAGTGGAGTCCACTCGTGACCAAAGGGCTGGCCTATACTTCGGTCAAAGGATATGCATTGCCATCCAGCGTGGCAATGCAGCCAGCCTTTTGGGCACGATCCCAGCTGACAGCGATGCGGATGAATATTTTGATACTTAGTTTCCCTATAATAAGATCATTTTGTAAAACTATTGAATAAACAAAACTACTTTTTACGATTATTTAATGTAATTTGCAGTTTTGATTACTAACTACAATATGTAGTTGTAGTTAGTAATCAGTAGTTAGATTTCATTTTGCCCAACACTGGCTATGCTCCATAATTATTTCGATCGAATAGTAAAGCAATTGATTTTTTACTCATCGTGAAATAGTTCTATTACCTTATTATTATAGTTTTGTTATAGCATAATCTACAATCGCTGCACTAGCGGACTGATGCTATTTATTTTAATTATGAAAGCACGAATATTCGACAATATATCACTGAACATATATTTAATATCGAAAGAATCATTACCTTTATCGTCGCAATTATCGTTGCTATAAACAATTTACACCACATTCACTTTTCACTGCACTTCATACTTGACGAAAATATGTAAATATATTATTGAATAGCAGCTGTTTACGCGGACGCATCGCTCACTCAAGTGGGAGAGAGACAGATGTCGAACGCTGCCGAACGCGTAGGCCGATTGTGCGATGGAACGCCTCAGAGCGAGATAACGCCTCAGAGCGAGGTAACGCCTCAGAGCGAGGTAACGCCTCAGAGCGAGGTAACGCCGCATGAGTCATGTTTTTTCGTGCGTGCAGCCGGCTCCATCGATTTATAAGACGTTGTCACGTCAAAAAACATTAAATAGATGACAAAGTCGTGGTGACTTAGTGGAAGTCGTGGTGGTTTAGTGGGTAGAGAACCAATCTCATAAGTATGAGCGTGGGTCTTTAATTCCAGGTCTGGCAAGTACCTGCCAATGCAACTTTTCTAAGTTCGTATGTACTTTCTACGTATATTTTGGATACCAATGACCGTTATTTGGAGGGGATGTTAAACTGTAGGTTCCGGCTGTCATTGAACATTCTTGGCAGTCGTTATGGGTAGTCAGAAGCCAGTAAGTCTTACCAAGGGGTGTTGGGTTAAGCGGGTAACCGGGTTGTGGAGGTCAGATAAGCAGTCACTCCTTGTAAAACACTGGTACTCAGTTGCATCGTGACTGGAAGTCGACCCTAACATAATTGGACAAAGGCTCTTGAGATAATAACGACAATAATAATGAGATATAGGCACCGCAGGACATCTAAGGCTGATGACGGGGAGTAGCGACCCCGCGGGGCTATATATACTGAGTTCTCCAGGGAGAGTATACTGTCCCCCATCTCCGGCCGGTCAGAGTGAACCATGACGGGGGTAGGTCTCACGCCTCTGGCTTGGCTTGGCCGTCCAGAGTGGAGCCGTCGCTAGAGCAGGATTAGTAGCCTTGCTCGGAGGGTAGGTGCCTCATGGTAAGCACAGGGAGCGCGTAATCTGCGTTTAAAGTCCGCCGAGGTATCCTCACCCTTCAGCCGCTCATGTCCCTGTTGCCCTCTTGTTGCTATTCAGTGACTGGTTCCCGGGGGCCCAGTAAGTGAGGTGGCGAGTCTCCACCTGCCATTTTTACATGTAGGTGTACCTAATACACTGTCATCCACTAACATCCCATCACCATAGCCCAAGTAGTTTTCCTCCATAGTTAGCAATAGTTTAGCACAGAACCGGGGATTGTCCTTGGGTTCATTTCTATAGTGTATAAAGGGATAATCGTCGGTTTTGTGTCACCATTTCATTAAAGTTGTCTCAAAAGGGTTTCAGCGTGTTGGCTTCGGCCCCACGTTTGCCTCCCAAAAATTCGGAACTCTGTAGTCCCGAGGTCTGGAAGAGACATAAAAAATAATAATGAGATATAACGCAACAAAGTCGGAGAGTGGGGGCTCGTGACGCCACGCCTAGGTATGTAAAATTTGTACTAAGCAGTGACTTAACACGAAATTCAAGCGTTGGTGTATCTTCGTTATTATTTGTTTGTGAGAGAGAGAAAAGAAAAATACGTGTCCATTATTTTAGGGTTATCTAAAAGACGGACTAATTACTTTTTTTGATTCACCATACCTATATATTTTATAACATTCATTTCTATACATTTCAAGTGTAGTATTGCTCTTGAAGTTCCATATCAGGTGTTCCAGATCTTCAATTTTTATAAGTCAACAGAGAGTGCTTATCATATTGAACAACTTTTGCTAAAACGTCATACCTCTATATGCTATAGTCTAGCTGGGCCCCTGGAGTTCCACATCAGGTGTTTTAGATCTTCAATTTGTACAAGTCAATAGAAAGTGCTTATCAAATTGAACAACTTTTGCTAAAACGTCATACCTGTATATGGTACAGAGAAGCTGGGCTCTTGGGGTTCCACATCAGGTGTTCTAGATCTTAAAATTTATTATCTCAGCTAAAAATGCTCATCACATGAAACGATTTTTGCCATGGCACCATTTTTGTATCTCTTATAGTTTTGTTGATCTGTTGGAGTTCTGCATCAGGTCTTCAAGTTTCGAAGATAAATTATGGCCTATATGTTGACCAGGCTTAATACTGATACAATAAAGAAAAGATAATTGAAATCCGTTCAGTAGTTCGGAAGATTAGCGTGTACAAACAAACAGACATACAGACAAACAGACAGAATTTTTTTTTTATTTGTGCTCCATTACTGTTTCTAAGCCACACCCAATATTTTTTTTTTTATATATTCAATGTACAGACACAGTTTTTTTACAGATTTATTATATGTATAGATTAATTACATAATGCTTGTTATTTGTACATAATTATTAGAATTTCCCGCCGCACGGAGTGGCTCGCAACTCGCAAATGTAAATATTTGACCGACCGCTGCTGTTTGTAAATAATTGTGGGCGATATCGAAAGATAAATTGTCTTTCATCTGGTGAATAGATGTCTTTACTTTAAAATTAATTGATGTGAAAGCAAAATTAATTTAGACTAATCAATAAGCCGGGGCTCGGCGCGGGAACATAAACACATTCTTCACGAGCGATAGATTTAATATCAACAGAGTTGCCAACTTTACTACTCGCGGAACACACAAATACCGACTTCAATAACAATAAATACGTAATATTAAGTTGGTGACGAAAGCACAGTTCGTGTGTTTGTAGACCTGCGATGTGTGATATATCGCCGCCGACACCATAAGGGTCAATCCCCACTGAAAGAGCAGCGGCCGGCAGCGGCCGGCAGCGGCCGTAAATGCAAGTGATCGAGCGCGAGCGCGGCGGGCCGCGCTCTTACATTGTCCGTGCTCTTACGGCCGCTGCCGGCCGCTGCTCTTTCAGTGGGAATTGACCCTAAACCTGTCAGCATCGAGTGCGTATTGCGGTGCAGTCGCACATTAGCCGTGTTACTATATACAGAACCATACCGACTATAAGTGCTGTACAGTAGTCATAGTCCAGCAGCAGTGTGACAGCTAGTCAGTTATCTTCGGCATCGAGCAACATGTCGGCGAGTCTCTCCCCGAGGGCGATGGCGGCGGCGGCGGTGGAGGCGCGGGGCGCGCGCGGCAGCACGCCCAGGTCGGCCGCGCGCAGGCGCCGCACGCCGCGCACGCGCAGCCGCGCGTCCACCACCGCGCCCAGCGCGCACGTGCCCGCGCTGTGGAACACCGCGCTCGTCACGTGGCGGGTGTAGCACCTCCAGTAGCCAGACCTGTCCTCGCTAATACCAGGACATCCTGGCAACTCCAAATGAAGCAGAGTCGCATTCCGTTTCCTAAACAGCGGCGTCTCCATGAGCTGTTCGATTATACGTATGGAGAACATAATTTCGTCCACGTCCCTCTCGTCACTCAAGTAGTTGGGGAAGATGGCGGGATGAACGCTAGGGTCGGAGCTAGCAAGCCTGACATATCCGACTGAATGGGGACTCAAGAGAACTGGAGATATTACAATGAGCGCGTGGTTCTCATTTGCTTTTACTATTTGTTCCACGACGTCGTCATTAAAGCCTGTGATACGCTGGAACACATGCTTAACTGCAGGCAATAAGTTCCTTTCTATGTACGCATGAATTATTTGAAGATTTGGTAGCTCACAGTTGCTTCCATCAAAGCTTACGTTCAGTAGTTTTCTTCGTGTGAAGTCATAGCAGTGCGAGTTGATGAACACACTCACATCCGTTAATCCGTTGGAAGTGAGAGGACCTGACCGTGTGACAAGTAACTGGGCGAGCTGGTCTGTCCAGGTCGCCAGCTTCTTCACATCGTCGTGTATTCGGTTACTTTGATCAACTTGAGCCAAAATGAGCGGCAGCACATGATCCGTCATGTTCGCTCCTACGCCTGGCAAGTCCACTTTTACTGGAATATCTAAACTGTATAAGTGTTCGGCAGGTCCTACACCAGACAACATCAATATTTGCGGAGTTCCAATGGCTCCAGCACTTAGGATCACTTCCCTGCGCGCGTATACTTTTAACGTCAACAAACCTTGAACAACAGTGACACCACGTGCGACATTTCTTCTATCAATAATAACCCCCGTGCACAGAGCATTCTTAGCGATCTTAAGAGTTCTTTTGACATCATCTCTTGCTAAATATCCTCGCGCCGTACTCATACGCTCTCCGTCGTAAACGTACCCAATAAGTTGACTGACACCAATCTGCGAATCTGCGTTTGCATCAAGATTTTCTGGTAATCCTAGAGACATGTATGACCGTATGAGCCTGGAGTGCCACGGGTTTTGGGAATCATCAAAGAAACCGATGCGCATCGTACCTGAAGTGTTGTGATATGGCTTAGAAGAGGATGGCAGCAGGTTCAAGTCTTGTAAACCTTCGTACTTTAAGAAGTATGGCTTGAAGTCTTCCCAGGTCCACCCGGACACGGGCATGTCGTGGAAGTCCTGCCTGTTGCCGCGCGTGTACAGCATGTAGTTGATGGAGGTGGAGCCACCGAGGCACTTGCCGCGGCTGAACCGGCACTGTCCGCCCCGGGACGACAGACACGACACGTTGTTGGGGATCGTCTGGTACTGCCAGTCGAGCTCCGAGCCGAGCAGGAACATGGCCGCACTGGGGATCTAACGTAATTGCAATAAGCATTACAACGCCAGTACGTACTCAAGATGATATAATAATTGACACCTCTGACGGGATATATGGTGAGTAATTCACCTTGGAGATGTAACTGGGATCTGTGCCAGCCTCCACCAGCAGCACGTCAGCCCCGGCGGCGGCGAGGCGTGCGGCGGTGGCCGCGCCCGCTGCGCCCGCGCCCACCACGATGTAGTCGAACCGCTCACCCCCTGTGTTAGGCAAAATAAGCCACTTGAATGTTTTTTATGCGTAACTACGCTAAAACAAATTTAATACTAAACGAAAATTAAAGCCTTTTACTATCATCATCATCATCTCAGCCATAGGACGTCCACTGCTGAACCTAGGCCTCCCCCTTAGATCTCCACAGATACCTGTTGGAGGCGACCTGCATCCAGCGTCTTCCGGCGACCTTCACAAGGTCGTCTGTCCACCTTGCTGGTGGACGTCCTACGCTGCGCTTGCTAGTCCGTGGTCTCCACTCAAGCACTTTTCGACCCCGTCGGCCATCCACTCTGCGAGCAATATGGCCTGCTCATTGCCACTTCAACTTGCTAATCCGGTGGGCTATATCGGTGACTTTAGTTCGTCTACGGATCTCCTCATTTCGGATTCGATCACGTAGAGAAACCCCGAGCATAGCCCTCTCCATAGCTCGTTGAGCGACTTTGAGCTTTGAGATGAGGCCGATAGTGAGAGACCACGTTTCGGTGCCGTAAGTCATCACTGGTAACACACACTGATTGAAGACTTTCGTCTTGAGGCACTGAGGTATGTCGGACGGAAAGATATTGCGTAGTTTCCCGAGCGCTGCCCAGCCGAGTTGGATTCGGCGGTTGACCTCTTTCTCGAAGTTGGACCTACCTAATTGAAATACTTGTCCTAGGTAGATATATGAGTCAACAACTTCGAGTACCGAGCTTCCAACAGAGACTGGGGTGGGCTCAACATGGACATTTGACATAATTTTCGTCTTGTCCATGTTCATTTTCAGGCCCACCCGTTGTGAAACTCGGTCGAGGCCATCGAGCATCATACTGAGTTCCTCCATCGACTTTGTCATGACTACGATGTCATCGGCAAACCGAAGGTGAGTGATGTATTCGCCGTTGATGTTGATGCCAAGTCCTTTCCATTCCAGGAGCTTGAAGGCGTCTTCCATTGCGGCGGTAAACAGTTTCGGGGAGATAACGTCCCCCTGTCTTACGCCTCTTCTCAATGGAATCGGCTTCGTGCTATGCTCCTGTACTCGGACTGACATGGTGGCTTTATTATACAAACACTTCAACACCTCGATGTACCGATAGTCAATATGGCATCGTTGGAGTGACTCAAGTACCGCCCATGTTTCCACCGAATCGAAGGCTTTCTCATAGTCCACAAACGCTAAGCATAATGGCAAGTTATACTCCTCGGTCTTCTGTATAACTTGCCGCAGCGTATGGATGTGGTCTATGGTACTATAGCCACTTCGGAAACCGGCTTGTTCGGGAGGCTGGAAGTCATCAAGCCTGTGTTCGAGGCGGTTCGTGATAACCCTTGAAAACAGCTTATAAACATGGCTTAGAAGTGTGATGGGTCTGTAGTTCTTCAAAAGGCTGTTATCAGCTTTTTTGAAGAACAACACCACCCCACCCCTGCTGCATGCAGACAGGACGGAATTAAAGAGCTTCTGGAGGACTTTAAGTACCGGTGTTCCACCCGCTCTCAGAAGCTCTGAAGTGATTCCGTCCTCACCCGGCGCCTTGTTGTTCTTAAGCTGCTTCAGGGCCATCCTAATCTCGTACAGACTGATGTCCGGGATATCTTCGGTATAATGTCGGGACAGCTTGGCTCTTGGATCTCCTGCCAAGCTGTCAACTGGCTTTGCGACCGAAGTGTATAACTGTCCATAGAACCTCTCGATCTCGCCTAAAACCTCTGCCTTGGTCGACGCTATGCTGCCATCTTCCCGTTTCAGCTTAGTCATCTGGCTTTGCCCAATAGACTTGTCCTTTACGAACACTTTGGAGCCTTGGTTTCGCTGTATGGTCTCTTTAACACGATTCGTATTAAAGAGACGCAGATCGTGTCGCAAGGACTTAGATATTCGTCTATTGAGCTGCCTATATGACTTCGCGTCACTGGAAGACTGCAATTGCATAGCAAGCGTCGTTCAGCCATGAGGTTTAAGGTTTGGTCGGTCAATTTATGAGGTCTATTTTTACGGCAGGGTCTAAAAAACTTAGATCCTACCGTGCGGACAGTTTCCACTAACCCGTCGTTGATCTCGTCCACTGATGCTAGGTTCTCAAGGCAAGCAAAGCGATTAGAGAGCTCGAGTTAAAAGCTTTCTGGGTTTTGGATATGGGACCGAGTAGTTCGGAGCGTAGACTTCATCAGACTGGACCTTTCAAGTTTAACATTAATATTCAGCGAGACTCTTACGATTCGGTGATCGCTACCGGTTTTTACCCTATTGATCACAGAGACGTCGCTGAATACCCGTTTCTTGTCGGTCATGAAGAAGTCTATCTCGTTTCTCGTGAAACCATCGGGACTTAACCAGATCCATTTCCTGTGAGGCGGCTTCTGGAAGAAAGAGTTCATCATGAAGAGTCCCTCTTTCTCCAGAAAGTCGGCCAGCCTCTGTCCCCTAGGGTTCCGTTGCCCATACCCAAATTGCCCCACTCTCAACTCATCACCGCTTTTCTTTCCCAACTTAGCATTAAAGTCCCCCATAACAACAGTGAAGTGGGTTTTGGAACTATGTATGGCTCTACTTACGTCCTCATACATAGCCTCCACCTCATCAACGGAGTGTGACGAGGTCGGTGCGTATACCTGAATGACCTTCAGCGAATATCTTTCGGATATTCTGAGTATTAGGTATACCACCCTTTCCCCCACACTGTCGATGGTTGTTATGTTGTTCACGAGGGACTTGTGAACGAGAAACCCGACACCACCTTGGGACTTTTGGTCTCCCTCCCGGTAGTAGAGCAAGTTACCAGACTTCAGGGTTACGGTGTCCTCTCCCTCTCTACGGACTTCACATAACCCTATAATGTCCCAATGTAACTTGCTCAACTCCTCTTCCAGCTCGCAGATCCTTTCGTCAGTCCTCAGTGTGCGTATGTTGTGTGTTACCAGGGCCTTCGTCGTGGGGGTGGGTAGCCAGATCTCTTCCGGAGATTCTTAGCACCCCCTGCTCCGCCGTTACCTTGTCCGCTACCCGCGCCAGGGATAGCGGAGCTGCCGGGGACTGGGGGCCTGGTTTCTGTGTCTATCATAAGGAAGGTATTTGCCGTTAATCGCCACGCTTGGCAGGCGGGCCTTTTACTAAACTAACACATAACATTTTGACAGCGTTAATGACACAGTATTTATGTCGCACCACCCGGAGGCGACTATTCCAATTTACGAGCACAGCTACTCCGGTAATTACCGGAAATTACAATCAGACAACGTTCCTTTCAATTTTCAAAATGTAGTTTGTTTGTGCATTGTGTGTATGCTGATATAGTTAAATTGTGTATTAATTACTTGGTAACTGAACACGCGGCTCTGACACGCAGGTATTAATTGGAGGAAATCCCCACACGAAAATAATATTTTCCAAGATTGACTAATTACGAGGAACTTTATTTTCATAACAAAATAAACAGCCTTCAAAATAAAAAAAGCGCTCATAAAGAATTCTATAGGTGGATATAACCTGGATATATAATGTGTTTAATTGTTTACGAGCGCCAGTTTAACGACGGAACAGCGCACATCGAGTGACAGTTACACACTGGCACAAGGACACATTTTCTCGCTCGTTCCGTGAGTGAGCACTCAGCTCACCCGCCGGAGTGCACTCCGCCGAGTGTGGAGAAGGTCGAGCGACGCCACGCGGCGACCCACTGCTACTGTAGGTACCACCTCGTGAATAACATCCAAAGTGCTTGTTTCCTAGCGACTGCGATGCTTCCTGCTATTAATTACCTGTACGTGTGTGTGTGTGTGTGCGGTTAGCGCGGGAACGTTTCACAGAATCCCTTCATTTTATTATGTTATTGAGTTTGAGGCTGATTTTGTTCTTGTTGGTGAAGAGTGAGCATATCAGTGTAAACAAGTGTGCCTGGTACCTGTGAGGACGGTGCCCGGCGGCAGCGTGTAGGAGTGGTGCAGGAGCGCGTGCAGGCGCAGGCACGTCGCCAGCAGCGCCAGCAGCACCCTGCAGCAATACGACCACACGTTCAATAGCGTCAGTAACACAGGTTCAGCATCATGCTTAGTGTATTTATTTAGGTCTATTGCACATTAGGAGGTATCTCATCCCCTTTGGATAAATTAAATGAGATCTACATATAATAATGAGGTTTAACTAGCCTCAACTCACAAGGCTCAATCCTATCGATAAGTTTTGACAATAGCTCGAAAATAGCTTCGGATAAAGGAGCAATAAATGCCAGAACCATAAAATAGGCTCTTAACCTTTCTTATTATGCGTATCCTTATTATTATGTAAGTAAGTACGTATAGGCAGAGCCACATCTATTGTGCGCGGATCCGCCGGCCTGCCATACGAAAGGTTAATATGACATCATATCATACGTGCCTATCATTGAGTAGTCGGTTCATTTATCTTCCTTCTGCTATTGATATATAACAGTATGTATATGTATAGGTAGTTATGTATATTACAATTCTAAAATACATAGATACAGTAAAATGTTCAAAACTTCAAAAGATGTATAAACGCTGATATTTTTAGTGTTTTCAATATTTATCCTCCATCAGTTGGCGGGCGTATCGCGCTCTACTTTACGAGCAATACTCGTGCAGCACCGCGGCGATGCCTGCCGCGCGATTACGAGCAATATGTATAAATATAATGAAATCTCTCTCATACTGCTCGCATACACAGCTACATAAAGACTGAATGGGGTATAAACGAGTCGCTGGCAGATTAATGAGTAACACAAGCTTTTATCATAAGTGTTCCGAGTGGTTTTTTAGCACCGATCTTATGTTCCTCTCGCTTACCTATCTACGTCAAAGCTTTGTTTTCCGACGAGCACCATTTCTCAACCGGAGTTTGATATTTGCCTCGTTTATTTACCCTTACATAAACGCAGATGTGTATTGAATCCTGCAACAACAACACGAACACACTGCCTGACACTTGCAGACACGTCGCAGGTCAATGTTCAGCACTCGCCGCACCTTTAACTACTTACGAATGAAAACGTTATTTCCTACATGTCGCCCATTCATGAGTCACGATTGTCAAGTTTAACTCAGGTGAACAGTAATTATTTAGCTCGTAAACATATTATAAGTCATGACAGAGTGTTTATCAGGACTAATAAGTCAAAGTAGACATGATATTACAAAAACTGTTCTTGTTGTGAAGTTGTTCACTTATATTAATTAACTCGGCGACGACGCGTCTCACGCCAGACACAAATGATGTATTTCATTAATGCGAACACGTTCGTCTGTAAGCGAAGTTTGACTTTTAACTCCTAAGTTACCTGTTTCGAGCTAAAACTAAAGGTATTGTAGTCGCGACGTAGTGAGCAAGTTTCTGTCTTTGCCATTAGTATAAATCATGTTTATTTAGGAGTAAGGGGTATTTGTATGTACCGGGCGGCTGGCGCGACTCTCACTTCAGATCAATAAGCAGTTCCGGTGATTTATTTGACAAAGCAAATATGAGATATTGTGGGCGCGCCGCGTCACGCGCCCGCCACGCCACCGCCACGCCACCGCCACGCCACGCCGCGCCGCCGCGCCGACGCTCGCCCGCACACACTACAAACTGAATTATTTATTGATACGACCAGCCTTTTTGGGATTTGTGTAATATCTCATATCATACACTCTGTAACATCTCAACGAACCGATGTTCCCACTTGCACTGATATCTAGATTATTTTCTATGATAAGAATTAGCCACGTCATAAAATATCTTCGCGACAAAATCAGGGCGATGGGGTGGCAACTCTCATGTTTTGTAAAATAAACCCGTTGACAGCGAGTTATTAATGGTCGTAATATCGCGGGGGTGACAGCTGGGCGGAGGGGCGGAGGAGGGAAGGGGGGGGGAGACGCACACATCGCTAAAGACTTGCTCGATGATAATCAGGAAGTTTAAAAAAACAAATTTGTTGTCAGCATGACGCGGCACGTTCTGGCTCGCTCTATTCATGCTTCATAAGGATTTCAGATAAATATTTTCAGCTTTTCATAGTCAATCTGCAAACATATGTTAGACTGAATATATTCGCGATCGAACGTTACATTGAACATGACGTGGGAACTGAGTCCTAATTGACTAAAACCAACGGCTGGAAACTTTATTACTCCTCTAACTTATGAACAGCGCGATTACTGGCATCGTGTGTTATTCAGTGCTTAAATATAGTTTTCATGCATGATTGAGCGACTGCGCCGCGTGCACTACACGTTAGTTCCGTGGAATATGAGGCTACGGTAGGAAGCGCAGCCCATTAATATTACAAGTAATGCTCAAACACAAATAATTGCAAAATACAACTCCAGATATATTTTACATATTGCATGGTTTCTAGAGTGTTATCTGAGTAACAATTCCTAGCACCCACGGATTTTAATAAAACTTCAATAACAATGCGCTAGAGAAGTGGAAAATATTTTCAGACGCCCATTACTTACGTTGTAAACAGTTTTTCGTTAGTTTCGTGCTAGGCGTGCTGTCATGCCAACCCTCTCATATCTACTAAGGACCTATCGGACCTTTCTGCCGCACTGTACCGTCGTGTCAGCCGAAAGACGTCAACTGCTGGACTGCTGCCTCCCCGAAGGTTCGCACTTTGCTAGATGTTCAGCAACCCGCATCTATAGATCAGGTGGCGTTGTGAGGAGTGGAACTTTTTCATGTATCTCGCAGCGAACCGTACGTACCGCGTGTAGGCGGAAATTGTCAGGGAAATGGACCAAATTCAATTGACGTCATACACCGGTAATTTCCGGTGCAGTCGTGCATATGCCGCGCTATGCTATGCTATGCCACGCTGCAGGTGACACTACAAAAAGCGCGAGAGCGACATCAAAGCGAAGTCTCATCGAACTTGTACACTAATAACCAGATAACTAGGCGATGGGAGTGACTGTCACATAGAGCAGCTTGCCGACGTTGCCTTGTGACGTAGAGGCTATAAAACCACGAGCAAGCCATTTCTGCACTATATAAACACTAACACGTGTGGCTTATGGTTACTGCGAGTGTCGTCACAGCATCCCCCGGGCGCGTCAGCGAGGCGACCAAAGTATATTCATAAAAATCCCAAACGGCTTTTATTTCCGTTAAAATACTTGGACACATTTTTGTCACCACTCCTTGTTAAAGTTATGACGTTATTATCTCGATACAATGCCTCGAATATTTTCCTTTTATAATAAAAATACTCGGAGAGTGTTTCCACTTTCGTGTATTCCAAGATAAAACGATAATTATTTAATTTACAGTAAATGTAAACTGAATTTTGGTTTTCAGGCTGAAGCCTCTATACTTATATGTTTTTATATTGCTAACGTGTAATTTGGACAATAATCATACCTGTTTGTTGAATATTTGCAAAAAGTAATTCAAACATATGTACATAGGCAGCAGGTAGGCATAACTTACCACATGAGTGTGAGAACCTCTAAGCTTCGTGTGATAACTTCACCATGGTTCGGAGTCTGATACAACTGCGTACACTACATAGTTCGTGATCAGATCACTTAACGTTTACTGTGACGACATTTCGAAACCAAACTGGAGCAAAGTTTATCTGTGCGCTTTTATAAAAGCACGTCTTTTGTGATCCGGCGATGACGCTCTCGAATGAAGTGCTAACAATGTGTGACCTCCGGCGCCGGCTCCGCGCCGACCTTCACGTCATGGTAACGTCTCGAGCACACCTGGCACACTGCTATAGATTAACTACTTCTAATCGTAAGTTTAAGAAATCCGCCCCTAAGATGAACCATCTAGGAAGGTCGCAGCACCCGAAAAGGGACCACATCGTTCTGTTGATTATGGTTTCGTGACAGTGCTAAGAATAAGGCGCCGTCAGCGGATAAACGGCACGGCTCCTGTGGAGCTCAATGGAGAATTCGTGCCGCCAAGCCGAATAGACATCAGTTATACCAGATTGGCATTGTACCTATTTGTCATGTCATCAGTACCTACTTTATTTTTATTAAACGGTTTTATTTAGCTTACCCCGTTTGTTTTATTTATTATTTATTCATTCTTGGGTCAAATTTAGTAATTCAAATTTCACCCTCTTCCTGTCAACCGATTAATCTGAAATTTTGTATACACCTTTAATTCCGATGACAATACAATGTAGTAATATCAATAACATTGTAAATCCAATATGGCCGCCGGCACAAAATGGCGGATAACGTAGATTTTATCAATCCCATCAATATGGGTATCAAATGAAAGTTCTCAACCAGTAGAATACAATGTACTATATAAAATTAAAATCCAAGATGGCGGCCTCTACAAAATGGCGGATAACTTAAGTTTTATAAATCACCCATCAACATGGGTATCAAATGAAAGGTCTCAACAAGTAGAATACAATTTACTATGCAAAATTGAAATCTAAGATGGCGGATAACGTAGGTTTTATCAATCCCATCAATATGGGTATCAAATGAAAGGACTCAACAAACAGAATACAATATACTATAAAAAATTAAATCCAAGATGGCGGCCGCTATAAAATGGCGGACAACGTAGGTTTTATCAATCCCATCAACATGGGTATCAAATGAAAGGTCTCAACAAGTAGAATACAATTTACTATGCAAAATTGAAATCTAAGATGGCCGCCGCTACCAAATGGCTGATAACAATTTTTTATCAATCCCACCAATACGGGTATCAAATGAAAGGGCTTCACAAGTAGAAAACTGTCAGTAACTCCAGCGGGGCCCAACAGGGCCAAGGCCTGCCTGGGCTGCGAGATTGTTCGAAAGAGTTACCGCGGCCCTGGTACATAAAAGGCCTACGACGGAACAAAACGGTTTCTAGTCAAGAGTCTGACACTCCCTCACCGCTGCTGACCCACAGCAGGAGAGGTCATTTGGTGATTTTTGGGGTTGTTAAAAAAAAAAGTATCTGGAAGGGCTATGTATTGAGGAATTAGATTGTAATAAATTGTCAGGTAAGAGACCGTGTAATAATGATACACTAAATGAATTAGATAGAATGAGGAATATTCGGTACGCATTTTCATTAAATACTAAAAACTAGAAAATAAAAAATCGGTAAAAAAACTTTTAAGTTAAACGGTTTTATCTTATGTGCACTGAAAACTAGAAAAAAAAAATAGTTACTTACCTGTCAACCTACGTAGGTGGTCCCGGTCATATTAAACTAAAATAAAAACGTGGGGCCCCTGTGAAATCCTACCTATGGCAAAGCATATCTTTATACTTTGGTAGATCATGAGCTCGGCGTTCGCTGGTGAAGCCGCTACGGCTGATTATTGATTGTCAAAATCTCCAGTTACGATTATAGTAAGTCGATGCAATCCACACCTATTATACCTCTAGAAGAAAGTACTACAGCAATAGTTAATGGGCCCCACGTTTTTATTTTAGTTTAATATGACCGGGACCACCTACGTAGGTTGACAGGTAAGTAACTATTTTTTTATTTTCTAGTTTTCAGTGCACATAAGATAAAACCGTTTAACTTAAAAGTTTTTTTACCGATTTTTTTTTAAAAGTACTTTCAACAAGAAATGCTCTAACTACCTACTATATTGTAATATGTTTTTTTTTTAATTAGTTAGGAATATTTTATTAGTAACCAACAGTGCACGACTAAAACTAAAATACCAGGATAGCATAAATCCAGACAATTTAACGGACTATTTATTTTAATTCATTTATAGTTAAATATTCACATTTACTCATTTACGCCACATCGATGAATTGTCTGATATTAAATAATCTTTTGCAAATCCCCAAATAACGTACATACTTAGCATATAATTAAAATCGGCCAAGTGCGAGTCGGACTCGCGCACGAAGGGACCATTATTTATAAAACGGACAAAAAATCACGTTTGTTGTATGGGAGCCCCCCAAAATATGTATTTAATTCTAGTTTTCAGTATTTTTTGTTATAGCGGTAACAGAAATACATCATCTGTGAAAATTTCAGCTCTCTAACTATCACGGTTCATGTGATACAGCCTGGTGACAGACGGACAAACGGACGGACGGGCGGACAGAGGAGCGAAAACAATAGGGTCCCGTTTTACCCTTTGGGTACGGAACCCTAAAAAGTAAGGCAATGTAAAGATGAACATCTCGAACACGCTTGAAAGTGGCAGTTATAGAGGCTACTTCAATAGAACTTCGACACTTAGGTTTCCGAAGGCTTTAGGGCACAAACAAAAACATTTCCCTCTTTATTATAAATGTTCTCTTTATCATAGTAGTATAGAACATGTTACTTTGAGGTATATTAAATGGACCATGGCCTTGGCTATGGGCCATAATTGCCTAATAACAATAGTTTAAATAAATAGACAATGGTTTCCCGATAAGGCGGCCTTCAGTGGCCTCGAGGCTCTACATAGGCGGCTCCGACTGTAACAACTAATGAAAAAACCTTCACCGCCATATTTGTTTCAGGAATTCTACTTACTGTCATGAATTCGACGCAGATTTTCCCTAAAACAGTTTAGTTAAAAGCCTAGGCCGGGTCGCGGACGGGATGGCACCGACCCTCCTCACTATATAAATCAAATAAATGCGCTGGAACAATTCGCTCACGAAAAAGAATGAATTACGAATGTTAAAGTGAATTAATGAACGATATAATGAAGTCATTATTTTCTTTATTGAAAGGGACCGATCGGTCTATTTGTAATGCGGCCGCCTATACTTGTGCGTAGAGACGCGCACTTTGTAGGGAAATATGCGCCCGCGGTTTACTAAAGAACATAAATTATGCATGATACAGATGTGTGGCAGCAAAGTAGGTATTTCACTAAATGTTGAAAAATAAACTGCCGCCGTGGGTATGCTCGTGTGTGTGCCCTACCTACATTTGATATCATTGTGCGTTGATTATCGTTACATTTGATATGTTTGTTATCGTTACAAAAGCTCAGTGACACATACTTACACAGCCAGAGCAACAAAAAACACCTAAAAATAAAAGAAACCATTAACAATATTATTTCAACATCGGCTATCGGCACATTTCATGAATAATACATATAGGAAACACAAATCCAATAAAATTCCACCGCGGAACATCGCGGCCGGCTGACTACTGACACAGTACACACTGGTACACAAGTACACAACATGGTACACACACCCCATACAAGTATTTTACAATCCGACAATAAAAGCTTTTCGTACAGGATGTTTGTAATAATGTCAGAAATATTGTCGCCAGCGAGTAATTTACTTCAGCCGGAGCGCGGTGAGCGAGGCGAGCGCAGTGAGCGCGGCGAGCGCCACGCGACGCGCTCACGGAGAAAAATAACGAGGATTATGAGTTCTTTCACGCACAGATTTATTCGTGTTTACGTCAACAACAACGTTATTAAAAATGTCTGCGACATCAAAGACTACCTTTTAACAATGTATGAAGACAAACATCTCTTTGTGAGCTGTTAATTGTGCGGTATCAAGTTTATTTGCCGTATCGGGGATTGAGATGACACAAATTCCTTCATTGTTCCTTCTAATAGTTTTTTGGAGATAAATCATTTATTTCTCTCGCTTTCGTTTTGTACTTTAGTATCTTCACTCACCGAGCTTATTCCCTATTTAGTATGGGCTCAGTTGCACACTGCACGAGCCAATATTCGGTGAGCTCCTCACCTCACACAGATTGACGTTTCCAGCGTCACAGATAGCAATGGCTCCATTTGCATACAAATTGCATACAGACATATCCTCGGAAATATTCCACGTTCACGTTACAAACAAGATCCAATTTTACGGCTCTCTTTGAAACTGCTAGTTTTTACATCGTCATGCAATAGCGGATGTTTCTGTATCGCAAGTGATTCTGTGCGATATGATCAACTTCACAGAACATATTCAACGCTTGCTTATGCATTCATCTATTCAAACTAGATACAGTTCGTAAGAACTTCACAGATACAATATTAGCATTATCGTTAAAAATAGATGTTGATATTTTTATATTCGTTAGATAAAGTTCAAAGTATGTAACATAAATAAGCAGTGAGCACTCGGACGTAAAGGCAGGATCGCAATTATCGTCATATTCCGTATGGATTCAAATTGGGAAGTCAATTAAAAGGCCGCTAATAGCATACAGTTCATTAAAGTTCAATTAGGAATATTGTGTTGACCGCTCTGTGTAGCCCAACCTATCATAAAAACGAGGGTCGACATTTTATTTTTCTCTTATAAATGCGCAATATTAACAAGGGCCAATTTATAAAAGCTCAAAAAGACGTTTGAGGTACGGTTAAATATTTCCCGAAAAAACCTTTTCGTAATGTTAAGTAGCAAAACAAGTGGCGCACGATAAATGATTGTCATTTGTTTTTTAAGCATTAGCTGCGTTACTTGTTACATCCAGCCCATTATAATGGGGAACCGTTTAATACAGCATTTAAAACAGAGCCCGTTATAAGGAAAATATCCTACGGTTTCTTCTTAATAAACGTTCTTTCCTTAGATGCTATCGTAGAAATATTTTCATAATTACCTGAAATTATATAAAAAAACTATTTACAGAAAATACACAGATCTACAGATCTGCATTCTATAGTTTATTAAGAACCGTCTATAATCGTACTTGATACAGAATAACGAAAATACCCATTTAAATTAATATCAACGACCTGATTAAAAGACTCGTCTGCATCTGTATTACCAGCAGTATTACCGACGACACAAAGCAAATCGCAATCATAACTTTACACAAAAAAGCTATTCGAAACATTCGCGCAGTTAATGCGGAGTCTCTTTGTACGATATTATTGGAGGAACATCAGCGGCGCCACGCTCCGCAGTCACCGCGAGCTGAACACGACGCTCGCAATTAATACACCTGCCATGCCACGGCCGCCATTACAGCCACGATCGAACTCATCGTTACGTGCCATTACCAGTTTTATGACAACGTAAATAAGTAACACGAACAGTTCCGCTGAAAGCTCTGCAATCAAATAAGTAAAGCCTGTATGATGTAATGCCGCGAGTGTAACGTGTCGACAACAAAGATACGCGGCTACAGCCCCCGGCTGAACTCGTAAAGTATGTTTCAAACGAGGCTCGCTTTTGACGGCGAGAGCCGACAGACTCGTAAGCCGCGCGATATGTGGCCCCTGCCGGCTCTGTTCTTCTCAAGTAAAAATTCCAATGTTATGTTCAGGCACGCTTCAGGTATTCAGATATCAATAGAAGCAGTGTCTACTCACTTTTGTGTATTTGAACTACTTGTGTAGTAAGGTCGGTGATGCCAGTAATGGCTCCCGGCAATTAACCTGGGGCCCGATTCTCCTAAGTTAATAATGTCAAAATCGAATAGAAATCGAATCGCAATAGCAGTTTTAACCATATCGGGCATTCTGCTACTAATATAAGACCAATCGTATTCCAACGACATTCGATTGGTTTGCGATTGGTCTGCTATTTTGGTGATTTTGGTCTATACGGTAGTTTGCTCTACAATCATATGGCAATAGTTAATAATTTGCAGACAAAATTATTCATTATTGAATGACAGAAAAGGATAAAAACGTTTATTTCAATGAAAAAATAGCGGAATACCACATACGTTTCAATCGTAATCGAGTCGAGATTGGATCGCAGTCGAACGTGAATCGTATGTCGCTTAAGTAAACTTAGGAGAATCGGGCCCCTGATAGGTAAACTGTTATGGCCCCATTGAACTCAACTAACTGCCTTCATTGTACATAACGTTAAAACGGACGCTTTACATAAAACCGTTGTTCAAATAGCCGTTCTTGTAATTATTTACTTCTTCATTATAAGGGGATCGTGCAACAGGACACAATAATTAGCAAGCAGCCTCAAGTAACTTATAATTAACGAGATTCTAATTATAATGAGAGAATCACAACAAAAGCGCTTTCATTTTAATGTTCACGAACAAATAATTTTCCAGTTCACGAAAGAAGTTAAAACGGAACAATATAACAAGTAGCTAATTTGGAGCGTTTGTTCAGAACAAGTTATACTGTTACCCAAACTAATATTGTTAATGTGAAAGTTGCTGTCTGCGGGTAACGTTGTCAGGACCAAGCCGCACACAAATGAGCTGCTTTTTATGCGGGAAGTGAAGTCAGTTCGTTAGGTTCCATGAAAACGGGCGTAACTTCGTCAAGCCGCTGAGATTTCACTGAACTGAAGCGATTCACTACACTGATACAATTCCACGTCCATTAGCTTCCTCTGCATACAGACATAGCGTTACCACTGACGTGACGTGACGTGCCACATCTCCACGAAGTGACGTCTGCCAACAATCGATTTCTACTTATGTCCCAGAATAAATTGGGCTTATAATGAGGCAAAACGTTTATATCTGCTTACGTAACGGGTTCGCAACCTGTTGCTACTTACTGAGGATTAAGTAGGTATTACGTACTGGAGATTATCGACTGTGCCGAGCCCCGACTTACACCAGAATTAATAAGTTATCGAGCTTGATTGTTTCTCTTAAGAAAGCAATCAAATGCTAAAACAGTATCTCTATAGGTACAGTATGACATTAGAACGGAATTCTAATATGGCATTAGAACTGAATTTTGTATGTTCCAGGATATATCTAATCATGATCTATGTTTACGCAAGCAAACAATTTGTAGGAGCGGGAGAATAGCGCGATGATTGATAAATATTTGTCGAGTTCGCGTTACCTGTAGTTGGGTATTCTCTGGGTAGTGACCGCAGCAGGTCCCCGGCCGCTGCTGGTCGTCCCCGGCGGTTGCTAAATAGCCGGTGTAAACAAAGCGTGTTGTTTGCACGCGGGTCACGTGCGCGCCGGATTAGCTACGCGAGCCACAATTAAACGTCGCCTTGGCCCGAATTCACTTCTTGTTCCGAGTACTTGCCTCTTAAGTATTAGAAATACTATTATTACGGCTAATTAGAAACGGTAATAAGTAGGTACCTACTCTTATTTACAGGAAAACCGTTTCAAAAGCCTTCCTCTTTGTGTACGTTCTGCAGAAATACGTTATGTTACAGCCAAACTTAAATTAATATTTAAAGGTGCCTGGTTGCTTGCTTGCGCCAGTGGATTGATACGCATCCCACGGGAACTTCTCCGCACACCCGGATTAAACATAGCTCATACGTACGTAGCCTTCCTTGACAAACATGGACAAAAAAAAATCCAGAGATTAGCGTGTTCAAGACTGGTGGTTCAAGAGGTGCACTACCTATACTAACGCTACTCTATCTACAAAACGAGTACTTACTTTTATCTGAATTATTTGGTACCTATCTTTGAACTTTTGGCGAAACGATTAACGCCATGACCTTCTGTTATTGCCATTATCTAATACCTTGTGCAGGTGCGCGAACAAAGCGTACGTTCTTAATTACTTCGCCGGCTATATGGTGCGTATCCCTCGATGTTTCACATCTGTGGTGTACCGTAATAAACGCATTTGCGAGGTTTCGACCACGTTGCGCCATCTCGCGTTGCCACATCATGTAATGCAGAGTCACCGCTCGGCCTCTATTAATCGGTAACGTGTTTGGTAGGTTGGTACGGCACGCTGATAGGCCTCGTGAGTCCTTGCATTACTTCACAAGGCATAGAGGGCGTAACTTGTAGTATCGTCTTTATGCTGTATGTGTGGTGGCGCCCTCTATCAGCTAGAGGCTCACTCCGTTAGCAACCCGTGAGCTTCTACAGCGAAGTACCTGTAGATGAGGTACCTTCAGAGGTACTAACAGGCAAAGGGTGCAAAATTTGGTACGCCGAAGTAGTGTGTCGCTGTGGTGAACGTGGCCAGAACAGCTCTATTGACATAGTACCACGTGCTTGAGCTTTAACAAAATAAGGGTCACTATAGTTCGGCCATTCAGAGAATGCGTTCCTGACACGTCGCGATTGAACTGACGACGTAATAACATTCATTGATTATTGATATAATAATGTTGTTTTAATGCTCCTCAATTGTTAAAACGGTAAACAACCAGCAAAAATATTTTTATCGTAACTGCAACGCCATTGCAAAGTTACGTCGTCAGTTCAATCGCGACGTGTCAGGAACGCATTCTCTGAATGGCCGAACTATAGGATAACGTGATTAAATAAAAAAAAGTTCAGTTTAAATTTCTACATTTATTATATGTTACAACATACAAAACATAGTAACAACAATATACGATCATTTGATTACGCCGATGCGATCGGAGCAGCGCGGTACTGTTAGTTTCTTTATTGTAAACATCTATTTGGACACGATTCAACAGACTAGACCAAATAATAACAACGGTAAAGCAATATCAAATATATCTTAGTACGTTTGTTCATAGTTATAGAATTTGGGTCTATATTGTTCAACAGCTATTCATAAAAATAAATTATGTTTTTTTTTTGCATTGGAAGGAGTTGCGTACATACTATACTCTAGAATGTAAGCATAGCATCCGAGAGACTGTGGCATCCTTCAGACACTAGTGAATCGATGGAGTCGATTGCTACACTGACAATATGGACAAACAAACACAATCAGCTACATGTGTGTGTGGATGGGGAAGCTCTGTGTACGTTAAAGCTAGTAGTTAGCGTGCGACTCCGCCCGGGGTTCTCCGTTTCATTGTACCTCGACACGACGCGGCAGACACATCTGCACGAAACCATCAATATACATAATACACTTGTGTGCAAAAAAACCCGCACACCCTGTACGCTTTCATCTTGATTTTTATATATCGCGTTCTGAAGGAAAGCGTACGGGGCGGGTCGATTTTTTTGCACGCAAGTATATAATAAGTTATACATTATAAGTGAGCAGATATTTCCGTCGCTTCGTTCGCTTAATACTAAAGTATTTTAAATAATTAGCAAATAACACGATGTGGCGCAGCGCCATCTATTGTTGGACAAAGGTAAACAATTAGTGTGAGAGGTTACACGTGATATAATAAATAAGCTATGACAGTTTCTAGCACAGAATTCAGAATGCACACAAGGAGACGCCGAACTACGATCTATACATGAAAATTAACTATTTGGTGATTTTGCGTACCGACCAACTCATCATTACAACTCGAGCTAAAGCTTCTAAGTATTCTTAACTTCAACCAGGAAAAAAACTTATTATTATTTCAAAAAATGAAAGTCTGGCGAAGACAGACCGCTAACCACTTAGGCTATAACTTCTATATTCTGTGCTAGAAGACAAGTGCGTGTAAATCTATCGTAGGCCTAACATTACCTATTGGAACACTTATATATTCCCGAGTTCAATTCCTTGACAGTGACTTACTAGCGTAACGAGTACTTACGTCTAACGTGATGTTCTCTGCAGACACACCACCGACAATACTCCAGAATACTTGGAAATTATACCCTCATAGGAGTCTATGTAGGGGCTCAACAATATCATCTACATCTAGGAAGAATACAAGATATTATGCTGAACATTTATGACTAGATACAGAAAGGATCACAGGCAAATTCAAACAGTAAAACGTTGTGTAGGGGTAGCATGTCCGCAGTAAACGACACAATTGGAAATAAATCTTATACATAATTTATAATATATGTGTGAAATGATTCAGCCTTAGTGTTATGTATGGGGCTGTGCACTCACTACTGTGCACGTACTGTGTGGGGCTGCCAGGTACACAACAAACATCTCTGTATTTATTGCCCTGCTATAGAGCTTCATTTTGAACGTCAGAATACATCTTGTTTTATTTTCAATTTGTGGTGGGCAGGAATCTGTACCAGACAACCCCAAATGTGTTGCGTTGTTACAACAATGTACACATACAATGTCACATTAACCTAATACATAAACCTTTAAACATTCAAATATAGTCCTTATGTCAATAAAATTAAATGCTATATCGTTATAATCTCTTTGGTGTGAATGTAACAAATGCATAGTTGGCGTCTTGTCGACTGTCTGTAGTTAGTGTGGGGTCAAGATATACACATTGTATACATTTGTGCAGTTCGCGTATATCTGCTGAGCAGTCAAGTAGTTCAGTTTATTATTGAACATTAATGTTAATGGGGTTTTGGTCGCGATACTTCCTTACTCTATGGACACTTACTGAGCTAAAATAAATGCTACGCATTGGTACGTGTTACGTAATAAATCAAGTTAAATTAATTTAATAGATAATACATATATTTTATCGTCTAGGAGACGTAGTATTCAAAATAATAATAATGTCCGTAAAATCCGATACTATTCTGTGACAAAAATCGGAAAAATATTTGACTTTTATTTGTTGGTGAATTTAATTGTACATGTTATGCACACCAACTGAAACATGTTATGTATAATTTATAATTCATAATATGATATTCTAGCCATAACTTACAAAAATATGATAAAAATACAATAATTTATTATGCATTTAAATAAAAAGTCTATACATTTGTCCGCAATAAACATATTTGTGCAAATCACATGCGAATATTTCAACAACATACGAGGAATAGCGATTTCATTTTCATAGATTACACGATTTCATATTGCATCAAAAATATAAGTATAATCTCTCTTTGTAATAACTGATTGGTAGCATGGCACGGCTGTCGGCTCCGTGGGTGTGACGTCACTGGAGCCGACACATGCGCGTGTGTGTGTGTGTGAGAGTCAGAGCAGTGCACACTTGCCGAACTTGCGGCGGCGGCGCTGCTTGTCCTCCTGCTGCGGGTGGTTGCGGATGATGCGAACCAGCTGCCGGACAGTACTGCCAGTTAGCCTCAAACAACCAGGTAGCACGTGCAACATCACAAGTGTGTATACTTCAAGCGCATTATAAGAGAATCTAACAAAGACATTTAATAGCCACTGGGCCCTAACATTATTATGCAAGGGTTAGGAACTATCATAGTAAGGACCTCGCTAGTCCTGCCCACACGGAGTGATGTGGATGTGGATTTACTCTGTAACCCCTAGTGTACTGTACCTCATGGAACGCGGCGTCGATGTTGAGCGGCGGCTCCTTGGCGCTGGTCTCGATGTACGGGGCCCCGAGCTGCCGCGCGAGCTCGCGGCCCTGCTCCTCGCTCACGCCGCGCACGTGCACCAGGTCCACCTTGTTGGCCGCCAGCAGCATCGGGTACGTCTCCCTAGAACCACACACAATTATTCATCATCATCTCGCCTAACTAAATATTCATAAATCGCGAAAGTTCAAAAATCTTAATTTCGACTTCTCTGAGGTGATCAAAAGTCAGAAAGTCTGACAAACTTTCGGAGGTCAGATGGAAACCGTTACACGTAAATAAAACACGCAACGTAAACGGAACAACTTATGTAGCTACATGCTGTAAATAGTGAAAGTTCGGTCACCTATCCTTGACGCGCAAGATCTGCGTGTGGAAGTGGCGAATGTTCTCGTAGCTCTGCTGGTCGGTGACGGAGTACACCAGCAGGAAGCCGTCGCCCTTGCGCATGTACTGCTCGCGCATCGCGCTGAACTCCTCCTGCCCCGCCGTGTCCAGTACTGAGGGGGGGACTTCATGTCAGTACGGGGACATTCTTAACATAATGCTATACACGTCATAAATAAACAGTCCCTTTTTTACGAATGAGAAATTTATTAAAGGACAAGGACTCGGCCAGTTTTTGCTGAAGCCACGAAGTGTGAACCTATTACTGAAGAGCTGAAGGCTGCAGCGGGCTTTAATTATATCGCATTATCCCGTAGCCTTAACAGCCATTGGATCAAGATTTAGAGCCTACCATGAAACAGTACCTAGTTCAATAACTTTGCCTGCTAAATACTACTAGGTCAAAACGACACCCACCGTCGAGTATGCACCATTGTCCGTCGACCTCGGTGTGCTGTATGTAGGAGTCCTCGATGGTGGGGTCGTAGTCCGTCACGAACAGCTTCTGGAAGAACTGGATGGTGATGGCGCTCTTGCCCACGCCGCCGTCTCCCACCACCACCAACTTGATCTATAACCACATACCACGAAATCACTACGAGCCTCCATAGCTGTAGCTGAATATCATGGGCTATAGGGTTCAAACTATAGTGAGCACAGATTCACAGAATATGGAGTAAGGGTGATGATAGAGTATGGGTGTCAGGGTAGATTGCAAATAAAAAGTTTTATTGGAGATAAAAATCTCATTTGAAACATTTGCAATAGAGTTAATCTAATTAGATTGCAAAAAACACAAGGTCAAATTCTAAGAATTTTCGTAATAATAACGCTGTTCTGGATAACACTTTTACATGAAGAACAATAAAATTACAACTAAGGAAAATAAAACTAATAATTACGACACATATAAGTGTTACCCAAAAACACCCAAAATAATAAAAATAAAACAGCAGTACACTAACACTGTCACTGTTTTTGAACAGGGACATACTTCATAGGCATCTAGCGGCAGCACTGCAAACAAATTGATACAAGCTTAACCACAAAGCATCACATACAACTACATATAGATAACTACCTCACAACTCTGACTGCTGCACAGAGGTGCCACTCAATTAAACTTAATTGTCTCTTATTAGATTTGATCAAGTGTAAAAATTGCTGCACTCTGCCAATAAAAATTTAATATTTCTACAAAAAAATACTAGTCTTAACTAAAAACCTAAGAGCCGAGATGAGTTGTAAACTGTTTGAGTTGACTATCTAGATTTAGGATATAGGAAATTATAATTGCATAGTTCTGTTCCACCAAAACAACAAATGAATTTATTAAAATACAGGAAATAATCTATTTGCTTCTTGTTAAACTGAAATTAACACCTTTACCGCAGAGAACACCCACAATCCTACATCAAAGTTGTATTATCTTCTATATATAACGTTTTAAATATATAAAAGCATTTTTGAAAAACTTTTTGTAATTAAAATGACTATCTATCCAATACATATGTAACCTGTTTTGCTAGGAACATCCTCAGATATTCACAGTCTATGGTCTGCGGGTGTTTGCCAAACTGATAAGTATTGAGATTCCATAACTTTTGCTATGAATCATTATGGTAATTGTGATTGTTAGCTTACTGCCCGAGGCCAATGACTGACTATTGTTTGCTGTCCAATAAGGAACATACACTGATAGGAAGTAGTTACTAGTGAGTACACACACTGCATATTATTATGCAATAGGAAACTGCCAGCTCTATCCTTTCTAATTATACATACACTGAAATGTACAATGAAAGCTCATCATGTGTACAATTGTAATTTGAAATATTACATTCTTTTGCTTTCACCTCTTTCCTCTGATATATTAGTTGTGTTTTATTATTTAGACAACTCAAATTAAGATATAAGTCACAATCAAATAGCCTATGACAAGTATATTAACTTTCTTTGCAAAAACTAAAGCAGTACAGAAAATTAAATTGCACAACACAGCAAAACAATAATGATATGTGTCATAAATCACAGAGATCTGATTAATACTACTTGTAGGCTTATCTCTCTCGGGCATGATTGATAACATAGATACTGGACATACCATATAAATCTACAACATATTAATGAGAGCTTGGAACATAACATTACACTGCAGTTTAACTTGTCTAATCACATCCAGTAGTGGACACTGTATTGTTTGTAAGCTGAAATATTTTCCATCAAACTGATAAGGAAGTGTATGTAAATGAGAGATATAATTATCCTTGTTCATATGTATACTTGTGTTATCAACTGTTGTATACCTGCTTTATTGTACATACTAGTTATATTAAAATAGCACACAAGTCACAGCATTGACTGGTATAAGTATTAAAATCATTTAGGAAATTTTATAAAGGCTATCATATTCAGAGTTGCTCAGATTTATTCAAAAAAACCTGTACAGTTTGTTATACAAAATATTGAATGATGTGTATGTCTTTGAAGTAAATAATAATGTAAATAGAACCAGATTACATCCTGGCTTATCTTCACATGCCCACATAAACATTGTTCTTTGATGAAGCTATAAAATTAGCTTGCTTATTAATTGAATGCTGTGCCTGAGGATGCTGAGGATAAAGCCAGCTGTATTTATTGAGGCAAAGGAAATGATCACTTACAGTGGGCAGGTTCTCATTGGGAGGGCCCGGGCGCGTCATGTCGAACCAGCGCCGCTGCGCCCCGCCACCTCGCTGTCACCGCTGGATCCACGCACATGGAATATTATCTGCGGAATTACCACCGGGGCTCATCAACACTGTTTTCCTCACATATTATCTGCATGTTGGCAGTGGCACTCAGTTCCCACACGCCCGTCACCGTCAGCGGAATAAAACGGTTCATGATCGATAAACAACTAAGTACTTACCTCATTGTAAACAAATATCAGTGCCGTAAACAGTGCTTGAACGGAATGTTTGCAGATCCGTTCAATAAACAGCGAAACTTAGCACAACACATAAAACGAAATCTTGCAATATTATTCTTCGATTGAGAATTCATGAAATCCGACTGTGTAAAACTGTGAGTGTGACGTTTGTAGTGATGTGCCAGTTGCGATAACAAATAGTGACTATGCTTGAAGAACATGGAACAGGTAAGTGATTCTGCTCAAAATGCACTGTAGGTATATTAAATTATTAATCTTCCCAAATGTTCCATGGTAGATCCAAGAATGTATTTCTCTATTTCAATGTTACTGTTTGCACTCTACATATTCATTCAGAACATCAATATTTTTTTACTTTGTTTTTCTAAAGAACACTAAACATAGGTACTTTTACATTATAAACATCAGAACTGTACGTTTTTCTTTTTACAGAGAAGATTACAAATACATAGTTCCAAACAGTAACTTTTGTAACGGTCGGAACAAAAATATCTTCTGTCAGTATAGCCGCTTCACTAGAACTGTCAATTTTCAGGTTGGCCAACATTGTGCTAATATTAAGGTGCGTTCAAATACACAGTAATGATCATTGTTAGCATTCTACATTCTAGATAATACCTATGTACACACAATGAAAATCGCACATAATTTTGTGTGGATTCTAAAGATCATTTTTTATATGGTTATGACACAGGTCCAAATAGAATCATCACGATGAAGGGGTGGATCAGGCCCTCACTAATGATTGTGGACACATCCATCCGATATAGTTGAGAATTCTGAATCTGGTATTACCTATGGCAGCTGTTCCCAAATGGGGTTCCGCGGAACCCTGTGGTTCCGTGACAAGCCCTCAGGGGTTCCGTGGAAGATTTCCAAATGGTAAATCGTTTCACTTTTGACAATATTTAATTATTGTTAATTTTCAATTAAATTGTTTTAAATATTGCATTCCAAAATTCCATTTAGGCACCATGTAGGTGGGTACCACTCGAGAGTGTAAGTACGAGTTCGCGACAAGTGGCGGGGGAAGGCCACGGCAGCAGATAATTTAATTCCATTTTTTACAAATTGTAGATAAACTTAATACCTCCAGGTCTTCGGCAATCGGCAAAAGTAGGTAGCGAGTCGGCCAAAAATCACCGCATTTTTTGGGCTTATTTCATCGCCAGGATTATACGTTTTCATACATTTGACAGGACGTGAAATGACACGGCATACGAGTATTTCTAGTGGCTATTTTTACCACGAATCAAAGTGTGACATTATTTCCAATTTTTGCACCTCCGCGAATCCGAAAATTTCGCGCTCGCTTCGCTCGCGACTCCATGTTACGTGTGATGCTTTTATGTTCGTTTAATTGCTCAAGTATCCAACACCGAAAAAATTTCGCGCTCTTCCGTCGAGGATTCCTTTGATGTTTATTTTTTATTCCTCTGGTTCAGAAAAACCAATAGCGCTTTCTTCGCTAGCTACTCATTCATTTGCATTTACTTTTTTGTGTGGATATTGTACTTTTTGAGACCTTATTAATTTACAGTGGTTTTGTTTATTTTGTGTAGGTACTTAAACTAAAAAAAATTCGCGCTCGCTTCGCTCGCGATACCGGCTGCCACAGGGTGCTTGGAGCTTCTTCTTTTAGTTAAAAAAATCGCGCTCGCTCCTGTACAAACCCAATCTATTTCTTTTTGCGTTTACTTTGTCAGTCTTTAAACTGAAAATTATTCACATAATACACAAAGTCAAGGGCGGCTAAATTGTTTTCTGGCCCGTGTGGCCATGCTACGCCCGAGTATAATGAAAATGTCTCTAACCATATAACCATTTGGTGCGCTACCACGCGCCACGAGCTGTACCTAAGTGTATATACGTCTTTAGTTTACTTCTTAAGCTAAGGTTCCGCCGAAAAATGGTGAGACGAAAAGGGTTCCGGAGCCTAAAGAATTCGGGAACCGCTGACCTATGGTAAACAATCTTTTTTTTATGGGAGTAACTGGGAATAGAATATGGGAGTAGGTACATTATGAGAGTGTATAGGCCCTATACTATAGGCTTGATCTACATAAGAGACTACACAGGAGGAGTAGGTATACAGGGGAGTACATATAAGTAAAGGGAGTACCTATGTAGAGCAGTATAAAAGGGAGTAAATAAGGGAATATATTATACTTACCTACGTATATTATTGCAACAATTGAATTGTAGTCAAAAATAAATAGTACCTAAGTAGATACAATTTTACCAAATGACATGAAATGACTTTTAAACGGCTTTATTTTGGGAAGCGAAACCGCTGAAGATGTCATCGATAAACAAGTTAACATCTTTGTGTGGTAGGTATAAATTAAGGAAAGCTAGCCCGAATAATCTCTTCTGTTGTATTGCGTCAAGTAACTAAAATTTTACTCTACGTAGAGTAGAAAACCTCTCTGCATAGGCTTTACTAACCTGGAGTTTCCAGTAGGTATCTACATACCTACTTATTTTTAATATTTTTTGTACGTTAGATCAGTAGAACGAAAAAACTAGGTTTCACGTCCTTTGACGAATACGTAGACAGGAGAATCAACCTGTCGATCTCATATTCTCGCTACCAACACTGCGAAAGGAGTTAGACGTCACATATAAATTAGACATAGAAAAGCTTATAGTGCCCACTGTGGAAGATCAGCCACTGACATGATGAGCCCTTTGATACGCAAATTATTGCAGAAAACATTTATTTTCTACGGCGTACATTATCTATGTCGTCTCACAGCCGCACTTGAGTAATCCAACGATACTGTAATTGTTGGTGAAGGTAAAAAAATATGTTTCATGCATAAATACGAGATACAGACATAACCTTTCTTTGCAGTCGGGTAATAAAAAAATACAGAAACTCACAAAAGTGTTGGCCGTAAACCGGGTCCCGTAGACATAAATCAGGTATACTTATGCGCGGGCATGCGTATACCTTCAGAATGAGGGAACACGCAATAAATACTCTTGCACAACCCTACGTCAGGGATAACCGACCTCTGGCACGCGATTATCACTTTTTTACCCGATTTCTTTTACACACGTACTTTAGATTTAGATACTTACTTCCTAATTATTAGAGTAGATAGGATTTAGTATGGATATAATAATAACTATTATTGTGCTTGAGACCGACAAAATAAAAAAACTCTTAAACCATTTTTGCCAGCCCTGTGTGACGTGATTGTACACAAGGTGTTTTTCATCCCGGGCTCATCTGTAACGCCTTATCGAGCTATTATTTATCATGGGGAATATATGGGAAAACTTTGCAGACGTCTGAAAGTTTTATGGCTGTTTCGACGCAACATGTCCGTAAAGCTGTTATGGCACGGTTATTTTTGATTTTAAAAACTTTAAGTATTTACTTAAACACATGATTTATACCCAACTTGAGCAAAGGAGCTAGGTAGTACCTACCTTGATATTGTCTTACCTAGTCATTTTATCAATTAGCAAAACAAAATAGACAACCACGTCGACTTTTGTGAACACTTAAAAACACACCATTATTAACAATAAAAAATTTATATAATCATGGCCAAAAATTCTAAACCATATTTTGGGAATTAACGAGTGACCGTCTGTAACGTCTCTACAGAATAAAACACTAGATGATATTGTTCGGATTGGTATATCTGACCAACATCATGACAACTGCAACTGGCTCTATATCCGGCCTTACGGTACCTGTTACATCTATTCTTCTCGATAGTTCATTGATGGACAGTCCGGTGCATTGAATCACATCAAAGGTTCTAATAGCTCCCACATTTATAATTAGCGCTTCGGACCTAGGACGTAATCAACTATTCAACCGTGCAGTTTCCTAGCCTATGATGCTGCGATCCGACTATACTTTGCTGAGGCTATTGTGAACACTATGAATCTATTTAAAACTTTCTTTTGCGAGCACTCTATGAGATTCTCAGTTTCGGTTAAGTGGCTGACAACAAATACATTTTATTTTGATAATGCAGTTATATAGAATACCTGCTTATTCTATACGCTTAAGTATTTTTGCTTACCTAGTCCTAAAATTAAAAACCCTCCTGTGCTGGTTCTCCTTACACCTTACATTGTAATGTGTCGACGTAGTGCGGACTCAAAAGTTCTTAATTTCGGACCAGTTAGAGGCACACGATGCCGTGGTGGTCGCGTGATGGGCCGCACCTCGCGGGTCCCTCCGTGACCCACTTCGGCCCCTCATGGCCCGCAGTCCGCCCCTCCGGTCAGACCCACTACATGTAACCACAGATTAGTATTTTACTGCTGGATAAAGGATACCTCACAATATACTCAAGCAAGTCCTTAAAATAACATCGGTAAAAACACGCTTAACTTAATTTTGTTCTCTTAAAGTTTTTGGAGTAAAACTATCGTGAGTTTATCAACACAGCCCGTTAGGTACTTCAGGTACCATTGAGAATAGGTACCTGTATGGAAAGCAATTCATGCCTTTTATTTATGTAACAAAGAATTTAAAACATTAATTCGGGTTTTTCTCGACAAGTGTGCAGTGCACTGGTATCTAGTCGAGTGAAAAAGCGCGCGCTTACACTTGGCGTGACATCTCTCTATTGCCACGGCTGACGGCCGATTCAAAGGGCTGCAGCTTTTGTGTGTGCCCTACTTACGGAGATTCATTATGTCGCTGTCGTTTGACTTGTTGTTCGAGGAAAAAACACTGATGTTCTTGCAGGTTTTACAGCCAGCGATACGCTACTCAGCTACTGGGTGTCTTGTGCAAGCGACTTCTAAGCTACAGTAGACACAAGCACGGATCATGCTAATGAAGAGATTTTATGTATACTTAGATATACCTGATTATTGGATTATTAGTCTTATGTGTCCTATAGTCAGGTCATCATCGCCCAGACAAAAATATTTGGAAACACTTCATCAAAGATGTGTTCCCCCAATCCCTTTAACAGCACATAAATAAGTAGGCAAGTGTTCTCTCATTAAGATTCCCCCAGCTTGCAGTCACCTGAGCGCCACGCATGCGAGATGCTAGGGCTCAGCCCCACAGGTGCGAGGGAACCCTCTCTTATGATACACATAAATATTCGCTAAGTAGCAACAGATAGGGTACTGATTCTAGAGATTTTTTATATATATATATATATATATATATATATACTTCCCTGCCGATTTCGGCTATGGTGACTGCTTTCAGTTATCATTGAGAGAAGAGCTAGGATGATCAGCTCTTCTATGCGCCCTTTGATGGTTGCAGTACCCTATTTTATGTGTAAACGTGCGCGAGCATTGGCTGCACGTTAGGATACCGTCCACGTAGTTATAATGAATGGCTGCTGGTGTTTTAGCCTTAAGAGCATCACGCTTCGCATCCAGTGCGGATTTCCTTTGCTCTTCGAAATCTTTGATCGCATTTTTAACTAGGCCTCTCCATTCAGGGCGGCAAATGGCTTTTGTCTCCCAGTACTGAGGATCAATGTTGCACCTTTTCATGTGTCTTTTCTGAACATCCTTGAAGCGTAAGAACTGGCCACCTTGTTTCCGTCTGCCGTTCTGGAGTTCAGAAAAGAAGATGCGTTTGGCCACCCTATCATCATCCATGCGTAAAACATGACCGCACCATCTGAGCTGTCGCCGCATCAGGTACGCTTCTATGCCGCAGACATTCGTGCGTCGTAGCACTTCGGTATTTCTAATCCGATCCGACCATTTGATTTTCAGAATGTCTCTTATGCACTTTAGATGAAATCGATCCAGCGCCCGTATATGTTTCCGATAGAGGACCCATGTTTCAGCCGAGTATAAAAGATTTGGGAGCACTATGGCCTTGTAAACGGAGATCTTTGTCGAAAGCTTCAAATCATGTGAGTGTAAGACCTTGGCTCGTAATTTACCGAAAGCAGCTGATGCAGTGCCAATGCGATGGTTTATCTCGGTATCAAGGTCACACTTGGATGTAATTGTGCTGCCCAGATATTTGAAGGTATTCACTTGCTTCAGCTCAGTATCGCCAATGTTTACCTTGATAGGTTCTGTAGCTCCTTGAGAGTCGATTGCCATTACCTCAGTTTTCTTAACACTGATTTTTAGACCGAAACGACAACAGACTTCCTGAAGGTTAGTCATCAGGTTCTGGAGCTCTTGTGCAGAGTTGGTAACAAAACACAGATCATCAGCGTACATGATCTCCGTTATAAGAGCATGAGATACTTTAGTATATGCTTTTAATCTGGCCAGGTTGAAAAGTCCCCCATCAGTCCTGAAACGTATTTTGATTCCAGCAGAAGTTTGTTTGAGTGCTTCACTGACAACGACAGAAAAGTAGAGAGCAAACAGTGTTGGCGCAAGCACACAACCTTTTTTGACCCCACAGGTGACAGGAAAGAACTCTGACTGGTCACCATTATAGGTAACACAGCAGGTCATCTCGTCGTGCAGAAGGCGAATCATTCTCACAAACTTCTCAGGACAACCTAATTTTGCCAGTAAAGTCCAGAGGGCTTCCCTCGGCACGGAGTCAAAAGCTTTTTCTAAGTCCACGAAGCACATACACAAAGGTTGGCCTTGTTCTCGGCTTTTTTCCTGGAGTTGCCTGATAGAAAAGATGGCTTCAAAAATTAAAAAAAAAAATTGGAAAAGATTTTTAATATACAACGTTATTTTTTGTTTGTGCGAAACCTGAATATAGTTTGTTCAGAATCAGTAACTGAATCGATTCCAATAGTTTTTACACCATGTTATATTTTTTCCCAAAATTATCTAAAAAACTTTGAATGTTGGACACCACAAATAGGCATTTATTCTCGCACAACGGCGGTCACGGCGAGTTCATAGCGGGCGCGAGCGCACAGTGCTACGCGTTGCGCGGCATGTGTGCGTTTTGTGGTGATTATGTATTTTTACGGACAGTCCCGTAACTTAACAAGCTTATAACTTTGTGATTTTTCATGATACGGTTTTGAAATTTCGTACATAGATTCTTTACATAAAAATACTAGATAGGTGTATCAGGTTTCGCATAAACAAAAAATAACGTTGTATATTTTGCCGCAGTCAGGCGTATGTTACCTATGTCTTATTTACCGCCTTACCGCCCTACTCTAGTTTATCTAGACCTCTGATAGAAGATCAAGTCTATTTTTATATATTTTTTATACAGGGTACTTATGCATAATCTACTAATGCACTGTGTTGATATTGTGGAAGATAAAAAGCGAGGTAAGAATTGATCCTGTAATTTATTATACTCTCAAATTCATGGCCATTGCCTTGCAGTGCTGATCCCTGAGCAGTAAACTGAGCGGAGTGGCCCGTGGGACTCTTTGTTTCAGCAACGTTGCTCTGATGGGGGCGACGCGGAACGCTTGTTCACGACCCCCGGCTTGGGGGAGCGCTTCCTATAAGATGTTTGATCATTCATTAATACACTGATTCGTAATGACAAGCGCAGTAGCTTCTGTCGACGTAATTTTAAATCTAATTTGCTTTTGTTCCGCCTGTGTTCAGCCTTGCAGCTTTCAAGCTTTATTTTTTAGACCTAGAAAAAACTCATTAGTGACTTCTGCCTCAAATGAAACAGTACTCAAAAGTGACACAAATCGAACAACAAGATTTTACGATAGATCTCTAGGCACCTTCTGGTTGCCATGGTAACGACAAAATGGCGCGCTGCAGGGCTTCCCGCGTTTTCCTCGCTTTCCCGCCACCGTCATATTGATCCAAAATCCGGGAGCGTTCAGAAACTCTTCCTGCGAAAATTGAAACTGTTGAAAATTTTATGAAGAGGGCAGTTGATAATTAAGGGAATATTTGGGGTTTATAAAAATATCCCTTGGTGCGTGTGCGTGCATAAATTTTTAATTTTCTTATACAATATTTTACAGGTGAAATTACAGCGACCTTCGGTAGCTGAGATTTTGCCTACTGTATCTTTATTTTTGAGTTAAAGTAAACAGTTTTATTGCCTTTTTTTTAAACTGAGAAGCTTGTATCCACAGTAAGGCAATAAATCCAGTCGTCCTCCAAATAGTAGCAATGAACTGTGGTGCTAAGCAGTCTCCGGGGTGCAGGTTCATCGGCCGGCTCGGCCTTGGCACGGTTGCGTAACTTGCCGCAAGTACAATGCCGTGATTGTTCGCTCGATTCACGCTCTTGTACGGAATTAGAGTGACAACCCTTTTGGGTAAACAGCCTAATTGGCCGCTCACAATTACAACAGAACCATTCTTCGAGCCAGCCTTCACTCGAGTTTAATTGTTAATTTTACCTACCCGACCAATAGTAATATTCGGAAGTCTCGTTATAAAAATTATACTGTTTGGGGATACGACCCCTCACTCTACCAGGCCTGGCCCCTAATGAGGTCCTTGAGCGACAATTAAATGCCCCAAACAACCGGCCGATTTCCTGCACACCTTGTGACCCATAGGTAGGTACACCACGTACGACGAGGAAATATGTTCCTGTGAATAGAACATAAAAGTCACCGTAAGTATTTTTATTCACTGAAAAACCATGAATATGTAATTCAGGAAAAGTATATTCGACATTAAATTAGTCACTAACCGCCTTCACATAAATGTTTTGAAACGATTGACCGTTGATGACGTGTCGCTGGTGTCGTCACACAGTAGTCAGAATCACGTCGTAACGTCGTCATCAGCGTCACGCTGGGGGCCACAATTGAACGACCTCGGGCCGGAGTGTCCGGTGCGCTGAACGCACCCTCGCGCCCTCACACGCCACCGGGTTGCACGGTAAACTGCTACCCTGAAATTTGGGAAGTACTCTTTGCTTCTTTAACTAGGTGGCAAAAAAAACTTTTTTTGCCATGTATAATAATTTCGCTTAAGAGAATTTAGTTGCGCTATTTCCAGACTCCACTAAGTTAATAGGTGTATCTCGTAATTTTGGGTATCCTATAGAACGGAATGGGATAAGTATGCTATATGTATAATATACAGGTTAACCATCAATGAGAAGAAACAATATTATTGTGTCCACAGTTTAGTTAAATACTGAATAATACATCCTCCCTGAAAATGTTTATTCCCAAAGTCGGGGAGTCGAGGAGGCACCCCCGTCAACACCGCATAAGTTCGCCAGTGCGTCGCGCACCTCAGCTGGGGACACGCGTGTCGCGTGCGGAGAGTGCAGTGTTTGTTTGTTTGTGTCGGATGATGCGCCTGACGAGCCGGTGAGTGAGGCGCGTGCCGCCGCCGCAGACATCTGTACTTTTAATTGGGATAAAAGAAGGGACGCTTTTTATAGGGCGCGAATTGGGGCTCTATTTATATTTGTTTGTAAATTGTAGCGACAGGTAAATATTATTTATGGAGTGTATCGGTTTTTGTTATCGTGATGACTTGTATGTGTTTCCCGCCGAGAGAATGCTGTTGGAGCAGGTGTAGTGCTTTTTGTTTTATAAAGGTCAGATACCTAAGTAATGAAAAATAAGAAGACACTTAAAACAAGAAAAATAAGTTGATTAAAGGTAGTCATTGCAACTACCGTAATCCTTACAGACTATAAAAACACGCGCACCAATGTTGGGTATTATAAAAACATGAAACAGCGTACAGACACAGAAAGGCTTTGTAGGATATATCCAACAATGGCCTTGTGACCCGGTTCTCCACAAAGGCTTGTATCATTGACCCCACGTTTTTCATTTACTTTTTAATTAAAACAGTCTAACATTTCCGTTTCCGCAGAACTGCTGTATTGGCGCCCAACGTGGGGCTCGGGTAAATCTATCAATATTAATTAAATCGTGTGCTATTGGAGCAGGAAGGGACTCTACTTTCTTTTCTTTCTAACTGTGGGACATAAACTAACGTAATGTAGGTAATAAACGCAGGATATAAACAAAGCTATTGCTGCTTACGACTCTATGCATCGGTAGGTTAACGACGTCTAAGCGGACGAGTTCGGCGGTCGAACTTTCTTTTGTTCAGATAAGGATAAAGGAAAGAGAAAGTGAGGCGTTCACTCCGTCCGGCGCCAAAACTAGCCATAGATAGTTAATTTATCGTTAATCTTTGTGACCACTGTTCACGTACGTATTTAACCCAGATCTCACTGCAGAGGCGTCTAATATAATATTATGTTACAATCTAAGCAAAGCATCATGCTTGCTTATTCTTGTAAACGCTAATCAGTTGCTGAGCTAAAAAGTTATTTAGTTTGCGCTAACATTGTTTGAGCTAAATTCTCACGGTAAACTTTATTTCGTACCTGTGGGAACAAATTAATGCAATTGTTACATAGTTACCCACACTAACGGTATCCGAAAACATGTTTTTGCTGTCCATTACTGAACTACGAAAGTTTATTCTGAATCTACTTATAAATTATATCCCAGTACTTTCAAATTATCTTCAAAATCTTCTTTAAGACGGATTCGACTGAAATAAAAATAAACCCTAAAAGGTAGAACGATGATTGTAGACGCATCAATGAAACGCTTGTCGTACGCGAACAGCTGCGTGACAGACATTATGAACGAATACTTAAGTTACATGTGTTGGCATTGCATCGGAAACATTTTATTTTATTGTTATATAGCCCAAACATGGCAAATAAACGTTGCTGCATGGCATGTAAATGCTCTAAGTAGGTATGGGGTATTTTTGGTACTATTTTCTATTTCTTGCGCCATTTCTTCCTCTCAAAAATAAATAGGTCAATATGTGATTTTTGTAAGGCTCCCAGTCAGTAGCGGAACTCAAACAGACAGAAGGATAAATTATCCAATACTCCTTCGTCGTTTATTTCTTCATTTTCCAGACTCGGAGTATAATAGAGCAATCCATTAGAACAATCACAAACCGCGAGTATAATAGACGTCACAACTCATGGAAAGTGAAGCATTATCGTATTACTGGCGGTAACGGGGCCTCGCGAGCAATCACTTTAAAGCTTTCAGCGGTGATTGGCTTCCATTGATTCATATGCATCGGCATTTCATATTCTCACACTACCCACCATTACGTTGTTATAGCATGTCGACGTGACAGACAGACGGACATTGCATAACGGGGGTGGCGGTCGTTCACCCGCGCTCACTAGAAACGGTAAATAACTTTAAAACTACCCTCGCACGGCGCTTATTCCTGCACAACTTGATTCGACTCTTGCCAAGGGAGTCGTTGTACACGTGTTTATGTTAAACAGACCTTATTTTGAATAGCATGGAGTTGATATTAGGCTGTTTAAATATGTAGAGCTTTCTCGTTTTCAGAGAGAGTGAACTTGTTGTGAAGGAATATGACGAGTATTTGCAATTTCATATTTTGATATTCAAAGAGGATTTGTTTGAAATTTGGGTTCAGGTTTTGTTGTATATTTCAGTTAATGAGCGGGTCGTTACTGCTTGATTTTGTTTAAAGAGTAGGAGTACTTATTTCAAAATGGGTTTAGTACGCAATTAATAAAGTTAAGTACCTGACTGTGATTCTATTGCTTTACGTAGTCATCAATCTGGCATTATTTTATGAGCCATAAAATCTTGCTGTCATAACTAGACAGTATCGATTTTTCTTTGGATGAATAATAGAATGAGATGAGTCTGTCTCCCGAGCGCTCAGCATACGTATATCTGTGGAACCTTGACCGTCCGCGCGGTCAGGCGGAACTTACGAGCTCCATGTCGCCACCAGACGCTCGTTACAGACATGTCTGACAGACACCTGCAGAAGTTCCACATGGCATTACGACCTAAATGGAACTGTTACGATATATTCTAGCCTTTCTAACCCTTGTCGTTGATGATTGCAAGAGTTAAGAGACATTTTCAAGTCATGCTACAATTGCATATTAATACATATACTTAATTGGTTGAGACAAATAGCTAAATGTAGCTATTGCTAACGAGTGTGAATTATAAAGAAGAGCCAGTTGCCCTCAATTAAACTTATTCGTTTAAATAGTTTAAAAATGTTCAAGATCTAAGAACGCTTCTATTCATTTAGCAATGTAATCAACCTTGCAAAATTGACCAAATGCCCAATTCGTTTTTATTAGTTTTCGTCATAGATATTAAGAGGGAACCATTAAGGTTTTTATGATTTTCTCGTTTGACTTTGCATTAAATTCTTAAAAAGCTTCTGAAATATTTCTCAAGATTATCTATTCATACTAAGTATATCGTCATACGGTTATGTGAAGACACTATCCCGTCATAAAACGTTATGACCGCGCCTTGTCTGCCCAAGGACATCTGATCTATGAATTCTGCAGTACTCTGCTTAGAATAAAGACTTTGTTATTCTGCAAGGTTATTCCAACTGGCTTTCTAAATCTGCTATATCTTCGCCACTAACTTCAGTATCAAACATTTAGTACCAGTCACAATGGCGACTTCAGCTGTTTCCACCCACGTTCCGAAGCAAAAAGCCTGTCATTAGCATTGCAGTGCTGGCTAGACAGCTAAACGATAATCAATATTGTCTTAGTTAAATGCCAACGACCGTCTCCTTCCGCCGCTTAATTATGATTGTGGCTTTCTCTTCTCGATATTAGATTGTCAGTAACATTAGATATGTATGTGTGCCACCACAATTAACACTTGTCGTCTGACAGAATCATCTGTCAGACGACATTGGACAGTTGCACATTCGATATTTTTTTTCTTTAGGAAACGAAATAGAGTCTTCAGGTCATCTCTAACCTTCTTCATGTTGATGGCAATCCGCTGGCACATTAGGGCGATAATTTTTTACTTGGGTACAATATCTGTAGCGAGTACCGTCGTCTGCTGCAGGACAGTGATTAATGAGAGGACACCAGCCCTCGTTATCTGGCGCGCGCTCCATTTGCGCTTAAGTTCCTAGCGTTCGCACTACCTACATAATAACTTACTATTATATGTTATCAGTTTCAGACTTATATTATGCTGTAATAATCACCCTGCCCACTGGGTCTAAGCCTCTTTTGAAGACGTTGATTATAAACACTGCGGACAGGTTAATAGAGCTTTCCAAATATCGTTATGCATTGATCTGAATCAACTGCATCTCAGGGGTATTTGATGCATTGTGCTCCACAATGAAACTTGTTAGCGGTTTGCTAAATTGCAATACAAAAACCGGGACATAGCCCCAAACTACTGACTATGAATCTCCGGAAATCCTCGTTCAATTTGACCAATATGAAACATAATGTATCTACCCCAGTGCTCGGGGCTCGCTCCAATAATACTAAGCGCCGTATATACCAGTTAGTGTAAATGGAAATCATAACACGCCTCACACAGCCAGACAGCCCGGCGGAGGGGTGCGGGGGGGGGGGACAACAATTACTGTTCTAAGTGAACGAGCAAACTGCAGCGCCGTCACACCCCCGCCGCTAACAATCACAATGTAATTAATAAAACCTACTTAGCTATACCGCAGATTCTAATTTGCGTCCATTCTCTACATTTGAGCTTGTTATTTTATGTTTTAGGAGTAAATTCAAGGGATTATTCTGATGTTTCTGCCTGATCTATCTCAATAAAATAGTTATTTTTGGAATGGGTGACCTCAATCTTAATTGCTTATGTAATGTCTATTAAATAATGGTTTGAGTCTAGACTACTTACTTGTATAACGTGTGGCTTCAAAGATGAAGCATTTCGGTCGGTTATGTAATCTTTGTGCTGCACCTGCAGCTGTATATAACCTTTACAATTGACATTGGCTTGACCTAATATCTATTTGCTTTAATAACGTTATAATTTTCCCAGCAATATTGTTTGGTATTGACTCTTAATATAAAACTTACAAGCTCACAATTGAAAAGCGAGAACATTAGCATAGATGCGCTATCTGTAATCAGGACACAATGTGGATGGTATCAGGGCTCCGGCGGCGGCATTGTGGCGGCTCATCAGCGCCCGCCATTGTGACCACACAATGACGCTCACGCAGCCGCCACTGCCTGACTGACGTTACTGTTTGTTGCGATCGATTTCAGTTCATTCGGCTAAGTAAAAAATGAATTAGCCTTATTATTTAGGTATATAAATTATTTAGGTATGATTAAACCTAAGGACACTAATATAACACTGCATCCAGAGAAGACAAAGTTAAGTAAACTCACTTAGAGTGCGAAGTTGGAAAACAAGCTGCTAAGTTTTCTTCATAGTGGAAAAGTGTCCTCTATCCACTCACGTACTTCCTGAACTAGATAAGAAAAGCTACGCGTTACTTGGGGATTTTATTTACAATTTACGAGTCAATCCGCGTAGGTTTAATGAAACAACAATGTACATAGGTCCAATAAAACTCGGATGGACGCAATATCCCCGCACGCTGGCCGACAGTGTAATCTCTGCAAGTCAGCATGTAATGCAATACAGTGTAACAAACACAGCTGAATGCTGAACAGTCAGTGCACAGCATTTGTCCAACAGAGCGATCCCGCTGATCCCGGCGAGACGGGAACACCGCCCCGTGGCGCTGTGTAGATGTAGTCAGTGCACACTGGCAGTGAGGTGGCCAAACGTGATCCCAAAGCTGAAACACGAAAAATAAAAGAAGCTATTGAAGGTAATTACAAGAATGCATCACCTGTAGACAGAGTTAATGAAAGTCATTTAAAAACAACAACGTTTGCATAATTTACAATTCGGAACCACGTGAACAAATAGATGTGTTTAAACTGCAACGAGACACTTTAGCAAACGGCAATATCAATGAATTACACTTAGATGTAAAGAGGCCGGTGATCTGCAGTGGGGCAATAAGAAGGCAGTTTATTATTAGGGACATAAAACATAAATGAAATGACGACATCTTTATTTCTCTGATTGTTCGAATCATGGCGACATCGACACCTCCCTCACCAGACGTACGCAACAATTTCGCGCCAAATCCAATTTGCTTCCCCAGCTGCAGCACCCCTGCACCCCGCACCACCCCTCCCCCTTGCCGACACCTGTCTGCAGACACCCTACGGAGGCTGTCGATATAATATCATATGTTGTTCATAAAGTGTTGATAGTAAGAACAGACAGAGTAGAGAGATCTGCGTAGAGTGTGTTTGAAGTAAATTTTGGGAGAAGGTCATCTTTAGACAACTCGAATGAATACTTAGAATGTTAGGTTCAAATAGTACCTACATAAAAAGAAAAACACTATTTATTCGTAATTTCTTTCCGAGATCGTTAATTTCTACGGTCGTGTGACACCCTATATATTGATGTCCAAATTCAAATTATCAAATTCAAATTCTTTATTTGCAGAATATGGGTAAGTATACAAAATGTTCTTAAGATGTCCTGTGTAGTTCAATTCACCTAAGACTACCAGTTAGGTAAACATCAAGAATAAAGTTCACTTTTATTATTGTACATTGGATTCATAAGTTTAAAAATGAAAAGCGACCTATCGACCAATTCCCCGTATCCCGAGGGAACGCTCGGAGCTCAAAAAGGTGGAGAGCCCTTCAAGCCTCCAACCCGGCAAATGTAAAAAGTTTAATAAACCGTGAAATTATGTATTCCATTGCTATAAATATTTCTGCATTTTCGGAACCCCTGGCTGATCTGTCTTCTTACTTATCTACAATATTATTTATGTTATCCTAAGCAGTTAAGTCTGTCTTGACGTCAGATTCCATTTCCACACTGAATGAGAAACATGTTTAACTGTCGTTTTCTCTAAACTCAAGTTTATCCTCTTGATCCTCAAGTTAATCAAGAGAATAAACTTGAGTTTGTAACTCAAAGACAGTCAAGTGCTTCTTTACATGTAAATCTCACCCTTTCCCATTATATATTTGGGTCAAATCCTAAAGTATGGTTGGGTATAACGCCTTTACTAGCTCTTATATAATGGTTTCTGGAAGGATATATTCTACATAAATATCCTGAGCACTTACGTACCTTATATTTTAACAGGAGACGTTATTTTAAGAACTGTGCATCAAATAAATCATCCAAAATGAATCATGCGAAGTCCTTCAATCAAAAATCTACCTACGCATTTGTTCACCTAACCAAAAGTCTAAAATGTAGGTGTTGTAACGTTTGTGGGCGTGAGGGAAAAGATGCGGTAACATCGATAAACTGCGACATTTCAGAAAATAGCTCAATGACCTTAGGAGTTTAAATAGTGAACAAATACCCTCTTAAGATCATCGCAATAAGTGCAGATGAAGGTGTCGACAAGTGAGCATCGCGTGTCGATCGCTCAACTCTAATGCCCTCCTGACACGATGTCACGTGCTGCTAACCCTCAGCCATCAGGTCACAGGTTAACGAGCAGCGTTTGGAGATACAATGCCGACATAATACCAGGAAATTGTCGTAGTAGATGCAGTGTAAACATTTTGATTATTGGATCATTGGATGTCTAATTTAACAGGATAAATAACTTAAACACAAGAAACAATATGTAACTATTAGTCATTTTTTATATAAATAAAGAAACTTAGACCACGACCACGCTAGCTAGATACTTCCAGACAAAATAAACTCTACAAACGCGTAGGACTGTCAGGATTACATCAGATTAGCTGACTTAGCTGTGGGTGTGTACAGAACGAAAATCAATCCAATTCAAAATACGGTCACATCAATTATTGCTCTTTTATCAAATCAGCTAAAGTTTCGCTGAATGTGTTTCCGCGTGGGACGTAAACAAAACATCGATAAAGCGAAGCCGACCCATTTTGAAGGGTATTGATCCGTAGAAGGTGGATATGTCTCGAGATAACGCGGCACGTCATGACGACGTCGCCAGCGCTCCCAACACCACTGATATCATCATCTGTGAAGCGAGACAACTTGAACAACTTGTGCGGAGTTTCTCGAATATCTTTTATATCATTATCCTTTGTGGCGAAGATTTAAAAGAAGGACATGTCGAAGCATCTATTATTAGGTGAGGTCAAGTCACAAAAAGGAAAAAAGTATTTAAAATTCCTGATGTCTAACCTTGCCACGTCCCGAACAATCAACCTGTGTGTACCATTGAATAGATATCTTTATTGAATAGTAAGGGATTCGTTAAAACTATATCGGCTGGTCCCTACGTAAGCCGAGAGTATTTTCGGATCACAAGTCAAGCATTGGAAACCCCATGCATTTCAATGAAAAAAGAAAACAAAAAGAATTGAAAAGTAATTAAAACCCTAGCACGGTCTACAGCGTTTACGTGAAGATTATGCAGGCGGAGTCACGGGACGCTCTGTATTCACGGCGCGCGCCGGGGCAGAAGACGCGGCCATTCGCTCTGATTGCAGCCTCATCACGACTTATTACTTCATGAAAGTAATGAGATGAGCTTCTGCCTTCTCTAATAGGATGCTATAAATTGAGATTGTTTAGCTTTGATTTTCCTTTCCGCTTCCTTCATATTCGTCCATGGCATTTTCATTCTTGAAAGTCTGAAAACACCACAAATCAGACTGTTATATACCGTGTCTTTGTAAGATATTGCCATACCAATACGGCCACTTTGTATATCACATTAACATCCATCTGCTCCCGTCATGTCGTCCATTAGCAATGATAAGTGAAGATCCTACGTTGCTACATACGAGTATGTCTATAACATTACTCATTAATAAGGTATCAAACTGAGAGGTTCCCGGGATGTAAGTCTCTGACAGATTAAGAGCACCTTCCGAAGCCACTTCGCATTAGGTCATCCATTTATTATGACTTATTTATGGCTTTTGGTGGAAGAAAGAGGTATATCTATGTTATCTCATCCACATTGCGGAAGTAACAAGTGATATTAAGCCGAGTTCCATGATCACATTTATTATTTAGGACGAATCTAATTCCCTAAATGGTTGAGAAGCTGGCAAGTACGCAGCTATGCGATATACCTATGATAGTATGAATAAATAGAAATAAGTATATTATCGAAAAGATGTATATATCAAACATGATTAAAGAGAGCTGAAGAATCTCCGAAATTTCTGCTCTGTTACGCAATACGAAAGTGTAAAATTCAATCACTTTACCTGCCTGGTAACCTAAGTACTTAAACATAATACAAACATGACTTTGCAATTTCGATAAAATTGCGAACTCACTCATCTACTAAGTATATTTTCAGCTTTTTGCAAACCTGCATACAATCTGCGGAGACCCAACGACAACATACAAAGCGTATGTACAAACAGTTTCGTTGGGTCCGCTTTCCAGCATCGTAATCAAAGTAAACAACAACATGATCCACGTATAGGAGAGTTCGCTCACGTTAAACGCTTTGGAAAGTGCCGACGTGTGGCTGACGCCGGGCGGGTGTAATCCGCTGGCTCGGCACAGGCTCTCGATGAGCCGGCGATGTCGCGCACTCGTTAGCCACCGCCACGAGGTAATGCCCTCTCGGGTGCCCTCGCCCCTCACCCCGCCTGCCTTCACTGTTCACAGGCCATTCCAGAGCTGAATAGACGAGGAATGGGGCTTCCGGATAAATGGCGGATAATAATAACAGAGAAATGATATGATTTACAGACAAATTCAAGTTACAAATAAGTAATTTGTTTTGTGGTACGAACTTATTCAATAAGATTTTCGGAACTTTCAGGAATCTGGAACATAAATTATGTAATAATTTCTCTAAGTTCTGTATGTTGAATTCAACTTGTGGAAACAACAACGCACCTAAGATATTAAAGTTATTCAGTTATTAAATTATCTCTTAAACTTCAGCAATTCGCTCTGACCTCGGTACCGTTGCCAACAACTTTATGAACTTACCTATAAGCGAAGAGATAAAACATTGCAGTGTAGGCTTTAGTATGTAAGCATTTAGCAAAACACATAGAAGTGAATGTGTCCGTCAGTGAGTCGTGATTACTCTGTGCGGCTGCGTTCACCCTCGACAATCGTAGTGAGAGCCGGCTGATCTCCCCCATGTTTTTGTTTTTCGCGTACAAGTGTAGCAACATGTCGGCAGTCAGGGGTCTCCGCTAGATTGTCAAACAGGCCACGTCATAAACAAAGGGTTGCTGCACGGGGACTAATTGTGGGGCGATCGGACTAAATACATATCTCATGAAAAAATATACCGGCCTTTAGGAAAACGGAAGGGCATTTATGAAGCCATAAGTCTTAATTTAGGAAGGGTTGTGGCTTTGTCTTGTGGAAGGGGTAGATAATATTATTACCCTGAAGGATAAGATTTATCTGAAAGTGAGCCCGGCATTATTATAAGTACCATTCCACGCAGACGTTGTCTTATCATCACTTAGATGCTTTATTCACAGTGTGTCGCTGAAATATTTTTCGATCTAAGATAGTTTCTTAGTTCTAAAAAGAGGTTGCAGAATTCAGAGACAAGATAAGAAGGCTATTTTTTGAACCGCGACCATTCGTTATCCATGTATTGAACTCGCTACAGAGCGCTTGGCTGCCTGCCAACTGAGGAAATTGTTAAGTTCTACAAAGTTTTAATCTATTTAATGCTGTGGCTTCCTACAAAGTAACCGATAGCAGACGTTATACACTGCTCATTAAAACAAAATAAAATATATTACATAGTTTATTTATCTTAATACCTACAACACACCATATAATTTATGTTACATCCCAAAAACAAATAAAAGCTTCTTGATTCTAAGTAATATTTACACATTGTAAACGATAACTCCTGAGTACGTCCCCACGCGAAACAAGGAGGGATTCATTCCCAATAAGCAATACTTATAGACGTTGAGACGGAGGGTCCCGCGGCAGCGCCCGGGGGGACGCCGGCATTTCATCTGCCCCGTACGACATACTTGCTGATTTTTATGCACATTGAAGGGGAGTAATGCAGTTTATGCGAAGGGACACGACTTTGAAATCGGAAAACTTTCGATTACAGAGGAGGGAAAGACGCATGTGGTTTCACTTTACGAAAGCCTTGGAGCGTGCAATTATGGTATGTTTCGTTTTTTTTTTCAGAACATATTGGGGATTTTCTTTTGATATTGTTAAAGAAACATGTTTTATAATTTTTCTTCCCCTTTAAGATCCAAAGTATTTTCTAATCTTTACATGAAAAGATTTGCAGTACAGCGCACCGGAAAATGTCTGGCCAGTACCTACCCGATAAACAATTATAAAATACATTCAATATTCTTTGTTACATCTTGCTGACCGTAGGTATATACAGAAGTAGGGGATAGGATGTAGGGAATTACATAATTAGATGTTATTTACAACAATGGTTCATTCTATTCAGCAATCTTAGCTGCAGACGTATCGTACAGTCTATTGATCGGAAGGCCTAGACATTACTGGACATAACTTGATATGTATGTGACAGTGCTATCTTGCTGAGCACATGTTTATCCCTGCTTCAGATGAGATGTGGAGCTCGGTGGAGAGCGGCGGCAGCAACGGCCGTGCCGTGCCGTGCGCGCGCGGCAAGCACTCGGCCACGCTGCTGGGCGGCCACGTCTACGTGCTGGGCGGGAGGGGCGCGGGGGGCGCGGTGCCGCTGCGGGACTTCTGGAGGTACAGTCTTGGTGAGTACCAGCTGTTTGGTATTATGAAAGCTTATTGAAACAATTTTCTTAAACAGTATCTATGCAGAAATCAAGCTGAATCACCATACAATTTATTGCACCGAGAATACTTATGAGAGTCGTTGTAGCTTACAATTTATTAACGAAAATGATGCACACAACACATTACTCCATAAGTCATAAGCAACACTTCTACATCAAATGTAATACATTATTAAGACACAACACACAACACAACGACTGGCATCGGCCTCAATACACCACTCGAAGTCAATCGAAGAGGCTGTCGTCAGCAGCGGCGGAGGGTGCTCCGCGTGGAGTGGCTGGTGCTCCTCGGCGCGTGCTGCGACTGCCGCTTAATTAGGTCGAGTCTCATCAGACGCTCCGAGCTAATTACAACGCACAACTTTTCGTTTGCTGCGGGAGACGCCTAATGAATCTTGGGTCTTTTCTTCATTTCATTTGTATTCGAATTGAAATGTTAACAAACAAAGATTTTAATTAGCAAGTTATAATTAAAACTGTGGACCGGCAATGATCCTTATTTGCATTTCATTTATAAAAACTGTGCAATAATAGTTATCTGGGTCGAGGACTTGTTTTCTGTGTCACATCACGTTGTACCTACAAGTTTATAATTAGCTAACTAGTGGTTCAGCCTTTTCTTTAAGTGCTGTTTTATGCTCTCATTATTATTCAAAACACAGTTAACTAGAACACTTTTGAAAATAGAGTTTCAGCTTTTAGATAGGAATTAAGTACTTTGATTCACACACGACAGCATATTTAATCCTCATCAGCCAGGTTCCCAACTGTGGCTGTTACCAGTATAACTATTCTGGAGGTCGATAGTGGCCAATGGTTTCCGTAACATGCATCATTTTGTAAGAGCGTGTATTATCTTCCAGCAACGGGCAAGTGGGAGAAGCTGGAATGCCGCGGGGAGCCACCGCCGTCGCTGCAGGAGCACAGCGCGACGGCGCACGAGGCCAAGCTGTACGTGTTCGGCGGAGAGGCCGGCGCGCTCTCCAACGAGACACCGCTCTGGATATACGATACTGAGGTACGAGTGATAAAATCCCAGGTATAAAGGAAACATTTACAAGCAAACACCCTGTTTGTCCTTGAAGTGCTCTCCACAGCTTGAGTATTTAGCATAAGCTCGCGTGCACAATATTGTCGCATTGCATTTACTGGCGGCGGATCGCGGAGAGCACGCGATGCCTACTCGGCGTTCTTTTACAAAATAAGATTATCAGGAAACTTATTGGAGTATATGAACATAATAAAATTCTTATTTTCATCATTGTCGAACAACTTTGTTGCTGTTCGACAAGACGCTTTGTGATGCGAAAAGTATAGATTACCTAGGTACCTACTTAGAGTATAAACACTCTCACGCTTCTAATATGTCGCGATCGCTGATAGCACATAGGGCTTCGGCATACTTAGTAACACGCAGTGAGCTTAACTAGACAGACCTTTTACATTAAACGGTACCTATCAGGCTTCCTATTTAAAGTATGTTGGTGCCTAGCACCGTCACTTGTTGGAGTTGGAACCTAACTGTTTATTCTCAAAAATGTACGGGAGTGAAGTTTCCACTTTGGAATATATTTTTTTTTCAGACTGGAATTTGGCGCAAGCTGCCTGGGCAGTCGAACTATTCATCGACGCTGCGGCGGCGCGGGTCGCGAGAGCCCCGGGGCGCAGGGCTGGGCCCGCGCGGTCGCAGGGGCCACTCTGCGCATGCGCTGAAGGACTGCTTGCTCATATACGGAGGGTACAAGGACCTCAGGGGGTCCACGCATGAGCTGTGGGCGTTTCATTATGGTAAATAAATTATTGTAGACTAGCTTCTGCCAGCGGTTTCACCCGCATCCCGTGGGAACTTCTTCCCTACCGGGATAAAAAGTAGCCTATAGCCTTCCTCGATAAATGGGCTATCTAACACTGAAAGAAATTTTCAAATTGGACCAGTAGTTCCTGAGATTAGCGCGTTCAAACAAACAAACAAACAAACTCTTCAGCTTTATAATATTAGTATAGATAAAAGCTTACAAAAGGTTTTTAAGATCCTAAAAAATTCGCATTGATTGACTGCCCCAGCATGATGATTGCCCATGTACATGTAATGTAATGTCGTGCAGAGTCGGAGTCGTGGCACCAGGTGCGCACGGCGGGCGCGGGCCCGGCGCGGCACCGTCACGCGGCGGCGCTGTACGACAACCGCCTGTACGTGCACGCCGGTCAGTGCGACCTGCGCGACTGCAGCGACCTCTGGTACTACGACACCAGTGAGTATACGCTCAAACATCGCATTACAGAACCTGCCCCCAACATCGTTGAGAATAGCCTCGGAAGAAGACACAACCTAGCCTCATTTATATGATATCTCATGACCTTTTGGGTGACCTCACATTTGGGTGGTGGAGTCAGCTATTCAAATTTTTTTTGTCAACTTCGCATCATTTCGTAGGTACTTATGTAGGTATATTGGAAATAGCTATCGAATCATTCATTATTTCTTATAAGTAACTAAACTTGCACTTAAATTCACAATGCTTCTGTTCGTAATGATTATCATAATGTTGCATCGCTAGTGTCGCGCGTGTGGAGCCAGGTGCGCACGCCGGCGAAGCTGTCGCCGAGCGCGCGCAGCGGGCACGCGGGGCTGCGCGCCGGCGCACACCTCTACATCTTCGGCGGCGAGACGCACGGACACTCCACCAACGAGCTCTGGAGGTTCCACTTCGGTATTAAACCTTCCTACATTATCTTTACCTCTTTTACACTTAACTTTATAATTTTATTAAGTACATCTTTTAACTTTCCTATAGCTACCGAAACCTGGGAACGGATAATCCAAAGTCTCAAATGGCCCTCTCCCCGCGTGGACAGCTGCGCACTCTTGATCCCGGCCGCGCCGCCGCGAGTGCGCTCGGCGCCCACCAACAGGATGAACAGCAACCGCCACTCCCTGAACGCGAGGCCCGACCCTCCCGCCAGCCTACTCAAGGAGATCTCCAAGTTATCTTCCTTCCACATTCGAAGAGCCGCACGTTGCTCGTACAGCGTGCTAGCCGGCGAGAGGGACTCCACAGAGAGCCTCGTCAGACAAGAGGCGGCATTGTCTAAGTCTCACTCGGCTTACGTGATCGACAAGCGACAACCTGCAGACGGAGGCGAGAGTCCGCGAGAAGGTGACGTCCCTGAGTTCAGAACAGAAATGTCCCGTGAGCCAATATCCGTTCCTGATTTCGCTGACATGATCCTCCCTACGCCAGTGTTATCGCCAGTAGAAGCTACGAAGTTGGTATACCTCGATTCAGAAGAAGAGGAAGACATTAGACGAGAAATAAATAGTATCAAGAAAAAAGATGGCATGTCGTCAGTCAAACTAGACGGCAAGGTCACTGTCGTTACGATTCCAAAGTCGGCGTCGGTTAGGTTCACCAAAGACACGATAATAACCGACGAGGAAGACACAGAACTGTCTACTTCAGACTACGCAAGCGCGGAGCGGGTTAACCGATTGTCGGGAAATTCTCTAGGCTTTAGCAATCCACATTACTTAGGGCCTGACGTAAGGAACTTGGGAGCGGCTCTGACTCCCGACTCGGGCGTGGGGCCCGGCGACATCGAGCTGCAGGACCTGAGCGAGCGGCGCGCGCGCAGCGTGCCGCGGACGGGCGACACGCAGCTGCACCTGCTGCTGGTGGGGGGCAAGGAGCCGCCGCACCTGGCATTGCTGCAGAACCCGCTCTCCATGTGGACGTACCGCCTGTTGTAATAGTATTATCTTCTCAATAGTATAGATCTTCGTCCATTAGCGGAACTAGGCTCTTCCCGGGCGCAACGTAGCCGTCGACTTTTTCAATTAGATTTATTTTTGACTCTAATGTTTAAGAAAGTGATCTTTATAAATGAAAATAAATTTGAAAATCATATGAATGTGCTTTTCGAATCGTTGACGTCCAAATTATTGATGTAAAAAAGATACTTATGAGACTTTAGTTTAAGTAGTTACGAAGTGTACGTGTTCGCTTGTTCGCATTCATAATTCTGATATTGGTACCGGTAACGCAGGATCAATATAACTCCAGTCTAAAAAAGAAAAATATAGTTTCCTGTGCCGTGTTTATATAGGTTTACTTCGAAAGTGCGACGTTACCGATGCCGTAATTCCTATTGTGTAGCTAAGTAGCCACTGTGGGTACAACGCGTGCCAATAAAGTATTCCTAAATGTAACTGACGATATTATTATGAAGAAGCACAAACTAAGGCCGCATTGTTGCTGTCTACATGAAATACTTTGGAACTAGAAAATGTTGAATATTCCACTGAATGGGCAGTGATCGATCAGTCAGAGAAGTAGCCCGTGATCACTAGGAAGACCCAATGCCTTGATCGCGAGTCCTGCGTTATACCTATAAGTTTGTAATACGCCCATCGTTGTAATTAAGCCCACATAGTTACCTATGTTGCCGTGTTGTTATTCAATTTGTTGTATTAAGTTTTTTATTGTTAGACCATGGGTTATTTATGATGCATATTTTTTTCTGTTTTCGCATATGTAGCAACCACTTTGTTTTAGACTTTATGTACCTACCTAGTTGTTTTTTTAACTGGAATTATGAATTCAAGAAATGTCAACGTGTTAAAATAATATGTTTAATGTGGCGACATTATGATTATGTAGTTAAAATAATATAGAAGAAATACCAAACAGTTGTCAAATCAGAGGTGTGTTCATGCAATATCCTGCGTGAGTCGTGTTGCAGTGCACACCAGTCCACTACGATGCTAAATATCTATGAAATGCCTAAACTGATAATTGATTGATCAATTATAACAATTTGAATGTACCTAGACATTTAGGTAATAATCCGTTGTAATAATCCATTTGCAGCAGTTTGCTAAATGTGACCATACTTTCTCTGACACGCATTTAGCGTCCATAACGTGACAGAAGTTTCTTATTTCATTTTATCAATTTGTACAGCTCTTTTTAGGTCAGGCTACTGACTAGCAAAGTAACAGTCAGGCTAAGAATTTGTCGTATTCCATTAAGTATTAATTTTATATTGAATGTGATTTTTTATTCTACAAAGGATGACGAGGATGTAATGTGTTTAAGATCAATATTTGTAGTATAGTGACCTGTAATTGTTTTTTTTTGGGATATGTGGTGGTGAATTTTTGCTACATACATATTACCTTTAGGTATGTTTTGTTAGTGTTTAGACCCGGTAATGAAGTACCCGCGTCCACATGATCGCCTCTTAGCGACCGGCCAGTAGCTTAGCTGTACGTCTACTAGACGTGCCTAGCATTTGCTAAGACTGAGTAGTGTGTAGCGGTTACATTGTGTTCTAAAATTCTAATCATATTTCTGATAGACAAATTCATCTTTCTTACACACAGAAAAGCTAAAAAAATGTGTAATTCTATATATTAATTTAGAGGTTGTCTACAGACATAAATGGTTATGTACAGCTGTAACGGACTACTTTATATTTATTTTATTGACAGTGTTATATGAAGTACCTATGTGCGTATCTGATCGGGTTCCACGTTCCCCGACATGTTGTAATCTGCTGCCAATTTTATATGGAACTTGATATTATTGTGATTACGTGTTTCGATCTTAGTAACTACAATATTGGAAATGTTATTAAATGTAGTAATGTCTTATCTTGTTTTTATTCATTCAGTATTCCCAACTTCTTCATGCATAAAGTAGGTACCTACAATTCGTCGAGACCAGAAACTGACATTAAATAAAACAAAGTTTTAGTTGAGATGTCCATGTATTACACAAGGCTACAGTTATTTTAATATAGATAACATATCATTAGTCGACAGAAAGTTACATTGTTTACTTAACTAAAGGATTACTTAACATTGAAAAATACGCTTATTATCATAGAGCTACACTACGTTTACAATATCAAATGATAAAATATAAATTGAGATACATGTTTGAAATGGTTGATTAGTATACAGGTAAAAGGTAACAATACCTTGGGTTAAATGTTTCGTAAATTCAATGCCAGGATAAAGGCACGCGTCATTCAGTTTGGCAACGCGAGGGCTAGGCGTATACCTAACCTGTGTCGATACGATATAGAATAACTTCTGCTTATCGTTGTAAACATTGCATTAAAAATAAAATAATTTGCCAAACCCAGTAAATAATAAAAAAAAAGAAAGTTGTGTTTTTAAAGCAAAAAATAACCGATGTCGATGAAAGAGGTACGTGTTAGATGGGCACTTCGGCCCCGGCCTCGTACTCTCGCAGGAAGTCGTCGATGTTGTCGAGTATGCAGGACTCGAGCGCGTCGAAGCTGACGTAGCGCTCGCGGGTGCCGCGCGGGCGCCGCACGTCGCGCGGCGGCGGCGCGGCGCGGAACTGCTGCAGCAGCGCCGTGAAGCGCCGCAGCGTCGGCATGAAGTGCGCGTCGAACGGCACGTAGTGCGCGCGCAGCGCCGCCGTGCCGCGCGACCGCAGCGACAGCAGCTCCGCGCGGAACCGCCGCAGCAGCCGCACGAACTGCCGCCGCCGCGCGCCCGCCACGCGCCGCAGCGCCGCCGCGTCGTGCCAGCACGTCTGCTGCGCCGCTGGGTGGCTTTGCGACATTGCCTGCTGATATTGTTGCTGGCTTTGCTGTATGAGTGGCTGCCTTTGCGACATGTACTGCTGCTCGTTTGAAAAAGGATGTAGCGCTTGTGACATAGGATGTTGGCTTTGCGGCCTAGCACACTGTTGCATAAAAGGAAGAGATTGTGAGATAGGATCCTGGCCCCGTGAGAAGGCTGGAAGAGCTTGTGGAGCCGTATGCTGCCTTTGCGACATGGATGGCTGATAAGGTGGAACAGAATGCTGTCCTTGCGGCATGGGTTGCTGACTTTGAGATACCGAGTGCTGCACTTGCGAAATGGGTATCTGCCCTGATGAGCTAGGATATTGGTTTTGCCGTATGGCTTGCTGCCCTTGCCACAGGGGAACCCGATGTTGAGGGACAGGATGCTGCTCTTGCTGCATGGGTTGACAAGCTTGCTGCATGGCTTGACAACCCTGCTGCATGGATTGACGCCCTTGCGGTAGTGGGAGCTGCCCTTGTGTCATAGGATGCTGTCCTTGCTGCATGAGTTGACAACCTTGCTGCATGGCTTGACAAGCTTGCTGCATGGGTTGACAACCCTGCTGCATGGGTTGACGCCCTTGCGGCAGTGGGAGCTGCCGTTGTGTCATTGGATGCTGTCCTTGCGGCATGGGTTGTGAACCTTGTGTTATGGGTTGCTGACCTCGTGGGATAGGCTGCTGACCTTGTGGCATGAATTGCTGACTTAGTGGGAAATTTTGTTGCCCTTGTGATACGGGATTTTGACCCTGCCGCTGGCCTTGTGACAATAGTTGTTGGCCTTGTGATAACAAGTGTTGGCCTTCAGCTTGGAGTGTAGGATCCTGATCCCTTGGTACAGTATGTTGAGTTTGAGATTGACTTTGTTGCATAGCCTGCTGATATGAAGGCATGCGCGGTCGGCTGGAATAGTTTTGCATACGTGGAACTGGTTGTGGTGGCGCGGCTGCTCGATTTTGGGCCGGCGGCCTGGACGGGTTTGGCTGGTTCGGACGTATGGGTTGCCGGGGTTGGAGTGTGGACTGCTGAGGAGGCGGAGCAGGCTGAGGCGGATGTTCGGTGTACTGCGGAGGAAGCTCGTCGTATCGCGGTGGGAGGTCAAGTTCTGGGACCCGAACGCGTACAGACGGCGGGTACGACGGTCGTTGTTCGCTAGACGGCGGGGGCTGCATGAGGTAGAAGTCTAACGGCAAATGATGTGGATCGCTTGCTAAAGACCGACTTAAGAAAGAGTGAAGCTCCTCTGGTGTAATTGAAGGGAATAATGATTCTGCATCTATCACAGGAATTCCGTCATTTGCAAATAATTGTGAGTCTAAATACAAAGCGTTTGCGTCTATCAGACAAGCAACAGGCTCCATCCGAATGAGGCGATTCTCTGTCGGTGCGGAGGCGGAGGCGGGGGGTGGCTGCGTCGGCGCGTCTTTACCAGGCGGCTGGCTTGAGGTTGTCGGCTGTTGTCCCGGCGGACGGTCTCCTGACGCTTGTGGCACAGCGGGAGGCGTAGGGGGAGGCGGAGGAGGAGGCGGAGGGGGCGGCGGAGGTGGACGCACAGAAGGAGGCGCAGTGGGAGGCGCAGTGGGAAACGTAGTGGAAGGCGCAGTGGGAAACGCAGTGGGAGGCGCAGTGGGAAACGCAGTGGGACGCGCAGTGGGACGCGCACTGGGTGGCGCAGTGGGAGGCGCAGTGGAAGGCGCACTGGCAGGATCTAGCGGCATTTGCTGCGGCTGATATGACATTCCATTTATATTCGTCGCCAATAAAGGAGGATCTACAGATGCTGAATCAGGGTCTACTTCCATAACAGGAGCTTCTGTCGGGGGCAATTGACCTTCCATAAGGTTGCTAGGAAAGTCTGCTAGAATTGAGTAATTTTCTGGAGCCCTACATTGTGAGCTTGGCAAAATCGATTGTTCAAGCGCCGGTGGCAAATACGAGTGTGGGTCGTCATTAGCGTGTATCTGTTGTCGCTTCAGCATTCGATAGGAGCGAGCGAGCACCCGCAGCTCCCGGTACTGGCGGCGCATCGTGGACACGTGCTGACGCATCACGTCCGTGCGGGTGTGCGGGTCCAGGGGCTCAGCCGCGTGAGGGGACACGGGAGAATCCAAAGATCTCGACACTGATCTTGAAGAAGAGTGTGTCACTGAAAATTCAAACAGACTTGGCGAAATATCCCGATAATTGGGCGGTGGATCCTCTTGAGTGGGCGAAAGCTCCCGCGCTGTATTTGATACATTGGGAAGTGCCGAGATATCAAGCCGCGGCAAGTTGGGTTCGGTGTTCCTAGCATCGTTATGTGTTGTACGGTTCTGGTTATTAGACATACATTCCTGATGAGACGAGTTTTGCCGATTAGTCGTAAGTGAAACTCTTGGATGAGTCGAGGAACGCCCCACGTGAGTGGGTGAGAGCCGGGTGGGCAGCGAGGCGATGTCCGCATGCGACAGGCGCGAGGGCCGCACTGCGGGGGTGTGCGGGCGGCGGCTCGGCGCCGAGCACGGCGACGCCAGGCCTCGCGCCGGCGTGCTGGGCCTGCCCGCTGCGGGGTGTTGCGATGTGGACGAATGTCCTCTAGAAGAAGCTTGTTGCGTTGCTGCAATGGGTGTGGGACATTGCGTGGTGGCGGAGTGTGGAGCTGGGGAACCATCTGGGCCGGGTGTAAGCTGTCGAGTTGCTGTAGAACTTGGTGTGCGACGCTGCGTAGATTCAGAACGCCGAGTGAGGGACGAGGGAGTTGACAGGCGTCTAAGCCTGTGTGCAGATTGCCGACTGGACGTGTGGCTCCGTGTGAGCGAGTGACTCCGGGTGGGCGAGTGGCTCCGGGTGGTCGGGTGGCTCCGGGTGGTCGTGTGGCTCCGGGTGGGCGAGTGGCTCGGGGAGGGCGAGTGGCTCCGGGTGGTCGGGTGGCTCCGGGTGGTCGTGTGGCTCCGGGTGGGCGAGTGACTCCGGGTGGGCGAGTGACTCCGGGTGAGCGAGTGACTCCGCGTGGGCAGGGGAATATGTGACAGTGAGAGACTGAGTGTGGGTGAGGAGCTGCGTGTGGATGAGAGAGTCAGTACGGGCGCGGGGCTCCGTGCAGGCGGGGTTACGCTCTGGACGGATGTGGAACTACGTCGGGGCGTAGACTTACGCGTGGATGTGGAGCTGCTTGTGCATGTGGAGCGGCGAGTGGCTGCGGAGCGGCGAGTGGATGCGGAGCGGCGAATAGGCGAGCGACTTCTATCGGACGACGTGGAACTCTCGGAGGATGTGGAACGCGTGCTCGGGGGACTCTGCCTGGGTGTGGTGGGACTCAGAGGCGACGCATGCCGCGTGGAGGGATTGCTGGAGTGCCGCGAAGGCGTTGAATGGATGGTTATCGTTTGATCCTGCGGTTCAGGACTGTGCGGAGACGCGGAGTGACGAGCGGGTGTACTGTGCCGCGTGGTCGGAGGAGTTCCTGTCGGCGTTTGGGGAACAGCGGTTGTCGATGGAGGTAGAGTAGTGAGCTGTGGAGCGGACATGGTGCGTGTGCGCTTAAGACATGTCTGTAGTCGCTTGAGGTGTCGGCGCCGCAGTAACGACGCGGACAGCAGCTGGTACCAGCGCCGGAGCAGGCGGGGCGCGGGGCGACGCCGGCGGGCCGCGGAGCGCGGCGGTGGGGCCCGGGGGCGGGGCCCGGCGCGGGGCCCGGGCGGCCGGCAGGGCCCGCGGGCGAGGCCGCGCTACTGCGCGGGGAGGGGGGTGTTGGCGGCGGCGTTGGGCGCGAACTGTACGTTGAACAGTGCCTGGCACGCCGCCTTCGCCGCAAGCTTACGAGCCTCCTTCTTGTTGGAAGCTGCGATGGGAATATAATAACCATTTCTTACATAATCTTGTAATTTTTGGTATCTCAAGAATTGCTATTTTTTTTAGTTTTACTGAAGTTGTCACAAGTGCTTCTGGCGGTGGGCGACAAGCAATGAACTGACCTTTGCCGATGTAGGTCGCGTTGTCGACATCGACGCCCATGGTGAAGAGCATGTTCTGCGGGCGGTCGCCGTCGGCGGCCAGCTCGCGGTACTCGAGGTGCGGCCGCATGTAGGTGAGCAGCATGCAGGGGTGCATGTGCGCCGCGTTCAGCGGCAGCTCCTTCGCCTTCTTGCCGGCCGGCTCCACGCTCTCCGACGTCTGCCGAACAAGCGCCACAAACAACATCAACAACCAGTCCATACCAACTGTAAAGTGAATCGTGTGCTGCTGTAGAGGTACGTACCGAGAGCGCGGACGGCTTGAGCTGCGGCACCTTGTGGCCCTCGTACTCCCACTCGGTGAAGAGCTTGTGCAGCGCGAAGCTGGCGAGCTGGATCATGGGCAGCGCCTCGTCGTCGCACTCGCCCGACGCCGAGCCCGCCTCGCTCGCGTTCAGCGACTGACCTGCACGGGACACTCTAGTACAAGCCGCCCACGGTTGATACACCACATCGTAAGTGTACTTGCTGGGTACTTGCTGTTTCCAGCTATTCCCTTGCTTCATTATGAAGTTTATTCCAGCTGGTTAAAAATTCCCTTATGTCCAGATGTACTGTTTCAAACAAAACTTTGGGCTGCTTTTCCACGATGATAAAAAAGTAAACGAAAGTAAAAGACATTTATTTATTTATTTAATACTAGCCGTTTTCCCGCGGTTTCACCCGCGTCCCGTGGTAACTACTGCCCGTACCGGGATAAATTATAGCCTATATTACTCGTGGATAATGTAGCTTTCGAATGGTGAAAGAATTTTAAAAAACGGTCCAGTAGTTTTTGAGCCTATTCATTACAACCAAACAAACAAACAAAGTTTTCCTCTTTATAATATTAGTATAGACTTCTTGCACGTATAGTACAATGGCGGACATAACACCTTAGGCGTTCTCTACCAGTATACCTTTGGGTGGCGGAGAGAAAGCGTTGGTAGGTGCAAACAAATCCGAACAATTATTATGACAAAAGGTTAAAAACGCTAAACCCTATAAAAAGCAAAAAATAACTTTTAACACTACGTAAGTACCAACTAAAGCATGTCAGACTAAACTAAATTTTGTCGTGTCGGGGGACCGCTCTAATTTATTAGCCTAACGTTAGAAGTAATTATATACTACTACATTACATATACTTCTTATAACTTTTTATACAATTTTGTTTAGATACGTGTTTTTTTTTTATACGAATGTTGTAATTAAGTAGGTATCATTTGATTTATGTAAGTATTTTTAAAGGTAAAAAGCGGTCCCCCGACACGTCAAAATTTAGTTTAGTCTGACATGCTTTAGTTGGTACTTACGTAGTGTTAAAAGTTATTTTTTGCTTTTTATAGGGTTTAGCGTTTTTAACCTTTTGTCATAATAATTGCGTGCTTTTTTTTGGGTCGGGGGTTTTTTTAAATTTATAATTTAATTTTATTTCATGCTTTTTGAAGGAGCTCCTTAATTTTTCCTTCTTTCATTTAATTTCTGTTATTTTAAGATGGGGTCGCTATATGCGATCTCGGCCAAAAGAAGCTGTTTAACAATCCTCATGACAAACCAGCTCTGGGAGAATTGCACAGATTGCGAAACAACAAAGATTAACCTTTGGTCATTCTAGATTTTCAGCAAAAATATAAATCGGTTTATCCGTTTCATTCCGGCATTCCAGGGTTTCATCCGCCACATCCCATTTCCAGCATCAGGTTCTCGTCAATCAGAAACATGAAGAGAACTCGTCAAGACAAATTCAACGAGCCCAAACTCGATGGGTTTACTAAACGGCAGTTCAGGGTTACGTCTCCTATCTTCGTGTCCTAACAGCAGACCAGCTCAGTGGTTCCAGAAGACATTAGTATTTCAAATTTCAGATCCCACATATGCTTGCAAGTAAACTGAGCGTGTAACATTCCTATCACACCTAACAAACGAGCTGATGACCTTGAAGACCTGAACCGATTTCCACCAAACATAGCTAAGAACACTCCCGAATGACATTCCTTTCAAACAAAAAAAACCGCATTACAATCGGATCATCCGTTTGGGAGCTACGATGCCACATACACACACACACACACACACACACACACACACACACACACACACACACACACACACACACACACAGACACGTCAAACTTATAACACCCCGTCGTTTTTGCGTCGGGGGTTAAAAACTAGTATGAAACATAAACCTACATGTACTTATTACAATACATAAATAAATCTTAACTAATATTATAAATGCGAAAGTAACTCTGTCTGTCTGTCTGTCTGTCTTTTCTTCACGCCTAAACTACTGAACCGATTTGTGTGAAATTTGGTACAGACATAGTTTGAAACTTGAGAAAGGACATAGGATAGTTTTTATTACAAAAAATAAAAATAAAAAATAAAATTTATTCCGGACATATAGCGCCATCTATTGGTCAAATCAAAAATTTGCCGGAAGTCACTATTCCACGCGAACGAAGTCGCGGGCAAAAGCTAGTGAATAATAATATATATGTATATATATAACTATATAAATATGTACACTACATACAATACTAATAACATATCAAGAAAATATAAATATCATAGAAGACATAATGTAGTTACAAATGCATACATACATACAAGTAGAGAAAGATAATGGGTACAAAGGCACTCACCGCCATCACTGTTGATGACTTTGTTCATCTTCTTGATGATGAGGTCTCGTATGGCCTGCTCGGCCGCCGCGTTGCGCGCCATCAGCTTGTTGTCACCTGCACAACTACTCATGTACACTTGTCCCTTACGAATGTGTACATACATAAAATAATTACTTTTCATGGTAGGTAAACTTACCATATCCTTTGTAGTTGTTGCCGTCTATAGTGAGGTCTGCACAGAAGTTGTGCGCATTTGGAGTCTTGTAGTACTGGTTCGTGGCAGACGGCTCCACTTTGAATTGCTGCCAAATAATAAACCTAGTGAGTATTGTTGAAATCTGAGGTATACCTACTACAAGCAAATACTAACAACTATACTAATTACAACGCGAGTATTTTCAGTTCTATATGTTAAGGATAGAGTCGACTTACATTAGCGACCTGTTCGTTGGGCATCATCTCGTTGAGCACCATGAGCGCGTTCTTGGGCGTCAGCAGGCGCCGCAGGTTCTCATTCTGTCGACGCCGACGCTCCTTGTTGCTCACTTTCTTCACTGCGCAGAATATCGACAATATTGATCAACATATTTCAATGACGATCGTAATCAGCAATGTCAAGCATAGTGTAGTTATTCTGGATTAACCTGCACCTTCAATACAAACATGGAATTGCAAGTAAGATTGTGTTGGCTTGGATAAATCCTTGTTACCTCCAGGCAGCTTGCTCTTCATCCAGTGCGGGCGCACGGGGCCGCTGTCCTCGTTGTCCTTGGCCATCGCTGTGTTGTCGGTGTCCATCTTCACCTCCTCGTTCTTATTCTGCGGCTGAGGCTGATTCTGAGAAGAGTAAACATTACAGTGCATTACTTACAAATCATTACTGTATCTTGAATACTTCACAAATTGTTGGAAAGAAATGGCTAGATAATTACATTAGTCATCTGGCTGACCTGCACTGGTTGCAGGTTCTGCTGCTGCTGCTGCTTGCGAGGCCCGAATGTCTGCACACACAGTATGAACCTTGTCAAATACAGATCTTTGTCGAACTACACTCCACAACCCACATAACAATTCAATTAAACCAACTTATAGAACCCAAAGCGCTTATGCACCGGTTCCCATCCGCAATACATATAAAATATGCTGAGGCATATTGGAAATTCTTGGCTCAGGAACTGAGAGGGTGATGAGTGATGACGCATGTTGCAGAGTAGAGCCAGTGTTCAGTATTCAGCGCAGAAACATAATGTAGCGTGCGTACTCACAGAGTCAGAGAGCTTATCATGCGCCGGCCGGCCGCCCCCCGCCGCCCGCGCCGCGCCCGCCAGCGGCTGGCGTCATTCAGCCCAGTGGGAGATGCGCTCCACCATTCACTCACACAGACACACGTGCACTCGCGACAAACTAAATACGGGATACACGGGATTGGGATACAGCTTACTGTTGAAGAATAGTTTGTCAATAAGGAAATTTGCGTTGAAAGGAAAATAATGAGGAAATTGCAGGGGCAGATTTTGAGGAGCAAACGTAAAATTGTAGAAGATATGGCATTTTCAGGAATAACTCATTTTTCCATCATCTCATAGGCAGTGATGGTGGTTCCACATCACCCATCAACATCCATATTCCTATCATGTCTGTCACCCAGTAAAATTGCAACCTCAGTGTATGTCCAATTGGAAACCCTATAGCATTATCGCATCAAGGAATTTTTAGTTACAATTTCAGAGGGTTGTCACATGTTAGAAATCTGGAGCAGCTTATGTCTACTTAAGTCTAGAGAATACCGTATGTTCACGAATTGTACTCTTCGTGACCATACTGCTTTCTCAAACCACCGAGCTACCCTCTGAGAGTCTCGCGTCGACATCTCAGGAACATCACACCACAGGCAGGTTAAATAGTAATTGTGCAAGCCTTGGTATGTCGACGTCCAGCTACTAAACATCGTAAGAGACAGTAAGCAAGTGTGTGCACTGCGTCTCATCTCATAGGATGTTCAGAGATGTGCAGGACTTGAGCCCAGTCAGAGGGTAGCTGAAGACTTTGTGTGGCCAGTACCAGCGCTTCCGGGGCTCGCCAAACCACTGTGGTAAAAGACATCACAATTTAACATACATTATTTAATAATTAGTTCATTCTTGTTCTTCTTCCTTGTTGCTCCAGTGGTGAAGATAGCAATCAGTGGATTAGTGTAAGTGACTATTGAAGGCTGTCAATGCATGTACAGGCGTTACATGCCATGTATTGGAATAAGATTAATATATTATATTGATTTGCTTACCTGGAAATAGTTTAATATGGTAAAACATTAAAAGCTACTGACATTCTTAATTCACACATTCCGTAGATAGTTTTAATACTGTGCAAAATTCTTGTTAGCTTCAATATCATGATTATTTTTGGAGATATCCAATTACAGAGAACTTTGTATTTATTGATGTTTCATATGTATTGACTGAATTTATAACTTTCAAATAATATTAATTTAATAAACAGCACATACACACTTTTTAAAGTAAGATCAAAACTAGGCAGTCTTATGTGTATCAGATTAAATTGTTAATCTAGCAAGGCAGGAGGTTTCACATTTTTGAAAATGTTAGAGCAACACAGATTTTAAATGTAAACTCTTAGAACTTTGTACGTAGTACACATTGATAATAAGTTTACCTCAGCTGCAGGTACAAATTGTCCAGGCGTGTTGTACCGCCCCGCGAATCTTGTGTTATCTGTCAACAACAACCAACAATTTAAGAGTAGTTCACATGAAATGCTGACGAGGTGGGTGAATTCTTTGTAAAATGCCTACAAATTAAATTAACAGATTCTCTGGCTTCTTTAGGGTTCCATACCCAGAGGGCAAAACGGGACCCTATTGTTTTCGCTCCTCTGTCCGTCCGTCTGTCTGTCACTAGGCTGTATCTCATAAACCGTGATAGTTAGAGTTGAAATTTTTACAGATGATGTATTTCTGTTGCTGCTATAACAACAAATACTGGAAACTGGAATAAAATAAATACAACAAACGTGATTTACTCATTTTATAAATAATGGTACAGAACCCATCGTGCGCGAGTCCGACTCACACTTGGCCAGTTTTTTTATAGCATAATGAAATGCAAGTAACAGTACAATATCATTGAAAGCCATGTTACTTGGATGAAAACATTCACCAAACTGTAGCAATCAGTTATATTAATTAGGTAACTGTTGCATACCAGGTCCATATTGTTCCTGTTTAAAAAAAAATTACTCTGTTTAACATGTGCAATGCTAAAACAAAGAATTGAGTATTAACATTACACATATTAGACTACACTTATTAGATCTTGCTTTCACTGAATATGCACTTTTTTGTAGGTACTGTTCATTTAACATACATTGTCTCTAAAATGCTGAAACAGCAAATAATACAATACACAAACAAATTATTTTTTATATTCCATGTTGTATGCGTACTTTTCATATCTACTGCTGATCCAGGTAGCAACAGATAGCAGAGTCCGTCAATCACAGAATAACAACAACATAAAGTGCAGCCGCGGCGCACGCAACAGCCGGCCCAATCAATACGTCAGTCGATACCGCGCATGACCTATAACTATCGAATATTCTCCGACTACATAATAACGCTCAATATCTAAATTAATCATTTCAATGATTAGTCAACTTATACTTTTCGATACGCATGCAATATCAATGGCAAAGCAAAGAGCGCACAAAATGCTATTCTACCTGACGATGCCTGATAAACAAAAACCTAATTCCACATTTACAAATTGCTCATATACTACTTACGTTGTTTATTGTAGGACATTTTAGTAACTTGTTGTAACAATTTCTACGGTATAAAAGCAATTTTTATCACATAAAACAAAACTGATAGGAAAATAACAGACGCAGACCGCGATGCACGCAGACAATGCCTGTCTATAGTGTACTGACTGTCAATGTCAATTCATCAATTGTCAAACAACAAAACAAATGTCATTAAAATGGCGGCCCCTAAATGTATGACCTAATTTATAAGAATAGAAATATAAAAAAGGTGGTATTTCTATTATAGCTCGGGTATATGTTTACAAGCCAGAATAATTGTTACATACGGCAAAATAATGAGGCCCTTACAAAGCAATGAAATGTCCTTTAAGCTCTTAATATATTTTTGTCTGCGTATTAAACATCCTCGTATACATCAAACAATATTTTGGATAAATCCTTCGCTAACGATTTCAGCAAATGCTTTAATACTTTTTATATGTATTATTATATTTCTTGAATTTATTTTTATATTTAAATTAAGTATTATAGAAACCATACATATTTCGATGATGGTATATACCCCTTTCTGAACGCAACCTAGCTTATGCTGCTGTGTGCCAGTGCCAGTTCATAACTGTCACTTCAGATAATTTACTCTCAATAAAATTGGTTTCGTTTAATCAGTAATTAGTTAATAACGCTTTAAGAGGAAAACCCTTCAGTGCATAAAGAATTTGAGTGGAAACTTGGAAAAATGTGTTTTAAGCTATTGCAAACATTACCTTCTCACAGGAAGGAGACATTATGACCAGTAGCAAGTGGTCGTTGTTTATAGTTATTCTTTAGGAAATGTAATCGAATACTCAAATATCACGTAGCAGTCGGCCAATACGGATTGTTTGGATGATTTAGCGACAACAGTGAGCACTCTTTCATTATTTTACGCGGAAAACTTGCACCTTGTATAGTTGATTTTATAAGTGACACATAAGTGCATCAGTGTAAACATTCTGATAAACTATTGGAAAGAAACACCACGCCGTGTGGTTCGAGTACTTGCAGCGTTCACTAGTATATGCTAGACGACAATGTTCAATATTTACATTGAGTGGAATCTGATGTTATTATAAAAGTGGGCTGCCATGTTTACATATCAATATGGAAGAGTAGTCCACTTGAACAATGGCTTATCTCTATATTACAAATTTATAACTTTTCCAGTTATTGCCTCCAGTATACCTACACTATCTCAATAAGTTATTCACATCATCACATCACAGTTATGTGGTATTTTCAATACATTTGTAGATCTGTGTGAATCAGTGCCTTATGTTAGCTTATAAAGAATTAGGTGTCACTGCACAGTAAACTTATAATATGATAATGGCAATATGTAAGTGTTACTAACAGTAAGTTGTGTTTCAGTCCCGATGTCATAAGAGAAGATGTCAGCAGTGCACTGTGTAGTGGTGTGGGAGTGGCAGTGCAATGGACAGTGGCTGCCGCACACTCCCGGCGTCACTCGGACACTGGAGCGAGCACATGCCAAAAAACTGACAAGGGTGGTGCTCGCTGATGCTGATCCCGCACTCAGAGGACATTACGTGAACCTCAGAACACTTACACAGTGTCTAGATACACCAGGTATGATGACATAAGTTATTAATATTACAATCTTTATACACTGTGTGTGCAAGTTGTAAAATGTGATAGTTTGTATGCCACAAATAGCCATAACATGACCTTGGAGGACAACTGAAATTGTTCTGTTAGATACCTACATGTTACCCATAATATGATAATTTATGCATTATGTCGATAGCAGAGCTTAAAAATGAGAATTTTAATGATTTTGATCAGGTTTCAAGATTAAATTTTTGGTTTATTATTATTTTATAAAAATATTATCTTATTGGTTTTTATTTTTAGATACTAATACTAAATTCGTTTTTTTGAGGGTTTTTGTGTAATATCTGGGGCGTTTTATTCGCTAGTTCTTCATCCCAGCAAAAACATGCGTGTTTTAGGGGATGTATTTTGTAAATTCCGGACGTTCAACTAGTGCTGTCTTGCAGCCAAGTTTGAATAAACGATTTTTCATTGATTTTGATTGAATGAGAAAAACGAAATAAAAGCAATAGTAATGTATTTGTTTTGTATGTACAGAGGGTGGGAGTGCAGAATGTCACGTGCGTCGGTCGTGCTACGGCGTGACGTCGCCCGCCGGCCGCGGCCTGCGCTGGGAGTGGGCGCCCTTCGTGTCGCCGCCGCTCGGGGGAGAGCTCAACTATGAACCGTTGCCTATGGAGGTACCACTCTTACATTCTCCATACTAGATTGAGACATCTTCATGTCTCTTTAGTTAGATGCTTATTACCTTCATCACTTTACATCATCATCATTATCCTCTGAGTGTTTTCCCGACTATGCTGGGGTCAGTTCCAGTCTAACCGGATGTGGCTGAGTGCTAGTGTTTTACAAGGAGCGATTGTCTTATCTGACCTCCTCAACCCAGTTACCCCTTGGTTAGACCTTCATCACTTTTAACCATGAAAGATGAATTAAAACCAACATGAACTTAGGGATGTTTGTGTTTTAAAGTAGTATGATTTGTTGTGCAGGTGCAGTGCCTGCTGGAGGAGGCGCGGGCGCGGGGCGCGGAGTCGGCGGCGTTCGAGGGCTGGGTGGCGTCGCTGCCGCGCATGACGGCGCGCGGGCCCGGCCTCGCGCTGCTGCGCCGCGCCGCCACCCCGCCCTACCCGCGGGCGAGGCTGCCGCCGCCGCACCCGCCGCCGCCGCCTGAACGACAGCCTATAGACGGTACTATACCCTCAATTGTACAGACAGCAGGATTGAACTTCGTGACGATATGTCACTTTTGATAAATACCTCACTCACTCCAGTACCCTACTGACCAAGAACCCAGGAAAGAAAATAGGTTAGGTAGAAAATATACATATTTGACCATTGACAAATGACAACTGTTAATTTTTAGAAAAAAAGAAAAAATATACATTGCGAGTGTAAAGGACGCATATAAAACTTGAACCATACAAACATATTAGAAAGAAAAAAAAAATTGAGTGAAAATATGTGTCTTAAAACGCGCAATACGGTTCTCGCTCAGCATAATGCTGTAACCTGACCAGACATTTAAATACTATTAAAATAATATACTTAGGTACAAATACTTATACGTCACGACGATTTTATCAAAAACATCGTGGAAGGGAACGTCGAAGGAAAGAGAGGAAGGGGTCGTCCAAGATATAGCTACATGAAGCAAATTAAAGATACGGTGAAGGTTCTGACGTATAAGGAAGTTCAGGAGTTGGTGCTTGATAGGTGTAAATGAAAGAAGCTGCATCGACAAGAGCTGGGCTCTTAAATTAATGATGACAAATGCATAAATTAATGATGACAAATGCATAAATTAATGATGACAAATGCATTGTCAGACATGCTACATGTTTATTGTTCGCGGATGACCTCAAGTTGCTGCTCGAGGTGAGGGACGAGTCGGACTGTACGCGACTCCAGGATGACATTGACAGAGTGGTGAAGTGGGGTCAGGACAATAAACTATACTTCAATGTATCCAAATGCTCGGTAATATCCTTTACACGTTCGCGAAGCCCTGTCTGCTATGAGTACAAAGCAGAGGCAACACCCATGACACGAGTGACGCAGGTGCGTGATCTGGGGGTTCATCTAACTCCAGAGCTCACGTTTCGCGAGCATATTATTAACATATGTAAGAAGGCGTATAGAAACCTAGGCTTTGTACTTAGGCAGTCGCAGGGCTTTACGAATATAACAACAATAATGGTATTATATGACGCACTAGTTAGGAAAAAAAGTCGTGGTGGCCTAGTGGGTAAAGAACCAACCTCTCGAGTGTGAGGGTGTGGGTTCGATTCCAGGCCAGGCAAGTACCAATGCATCTTTTCTAAGTTTGTATGTACTTTCTAAGTATATCTTAGACACCAATGGCTGATAAAAAGGTGAAGGAAAACATCTTGAGGAAACCTGGACTATAGTCTGAAATCACCAACCCGCATTGAGCAAGCGTGGTGATTAATGCTCAATCCTTCTCCGTGTGAGAGGAGGCGTGTGCCCAGCAGTGGGACGATAAAAAGGCTGTAACAGTAGCAGTAACTAGTTAGGAGTCACTTGGAGTATGGTGGTGTCATATGGGCTCTACACGAAGCCAAGTACTCTGTCATGCTGGAGCGCGTGCAGAACAAGTTCACGCGCCACTTGTACTGGAGGCTGTACGGGGTGTATCCGCTGTACCCGCTTATGTACCCCACATTGTTTGTGCTGGGTATGGTCGGGTATAGGGCTGCCATCTCGAATTTCGCCAAACCCGGACAAACATAAAAAAACCCGGACATTTGGCTTAAATCGCATTTTTTCCCTGAACGAGTACGGTTTTTTTTAAACAAAATAATACCTAATTTGTAACCCATTTACTATTACCATACACTTAAATTCAATGAGGTGCTTCCTTACATGAAAAGTGTCCGGGTTTTCCCCGGACACTTCTAGAAACCCCGCCCGGACGGCCCCCGGACGGCCTCCAAACGAGGACAAACCCGGACGGATGGCAGCCCTAGTCGGGTACAACCAGTTGAAGGTGAGGCGAGAGTTTGCTCTTATAAATTATCTAATAAAATTACTCCGTGGAAAGGAGCACAATCCCGGAGTACTTCAGTGCTTGTGTCTCAGTGTGCTGGACCGCTCCGTGGAGAGACGACCAACCTTCTGGCCAAAATGCCTCTCACGCGAGCGATCCGTACTATTAACGAAATCCAGAAAAGTATTGACATTTTTTCTTGCCAGTTCAGTGAACTCGCAAAGATGATTTTATTTATATTATGTTATGTAGATTAGGCTTGTAGTACTTTTGTTTTTATTGTTTAATTTTATTATTTTATTGTTATAGTTTTCAATTTTATTTTGTGTAAACATTTCGAATGTGTTTAATTTTGTAAAAAATAATATAAGTGCCTCACTAACGTTTTGGATTGTATATCTGTAATGTTAGTGATAAGGTTGAAGAATAAATAAATAAAATAAAAAATAAAAAAATAAACTACACGCCTATAAATCCGACATGTACATATCAGCTGTTGTTCCAGGTCGTCGCCCTCACATTCCGCAGCAGCACACGGGCTCCAGCGTGCACTCGGTACAGTCCGTGCAGTCGAGCCACTCCGCGCAGTCGGCCCAGTCGAGCCAGTCAGCGGGCCCGGCGCCCGCCAGCACCACCATGCCGCGGCAGGGCGCCCGCAGTGCCTCGCCGCGGGACAGGAAGCCTGGCCTTGCTAGACAGATATTGCATAACTTGAATATTTTTGGTAAGTATTGGTTTTTTCCACATCACACTTCTAGTTTAAACTTCAAAGCTAGCATTACTACTGAATGGATTATGATAAAATAATAGTATAAGAACAATATATGAAAATCTACTTTTTATTCAGGTGTGAGGAGATAGGGTTGAGGAGGTCAGATAGCAGTCGTAACTTGTAAAACTCTAGTACTCGGCTACATCCAGTTAGACTGGTGATGATGGGGAGAAGTTCTGTTGGTGATTGTATTGTTTGAGCAGGTCACAACAACAAGCAGTCCCCCCCAGCGGCCAGCAGCGCGCACAGCGAGGAGCTGTCGGAGGAGCAGCGCCACACCGACACCGAGTGCAGCAGCACGCGCTCGGGCCGCCGGCACAGCGTCGACACCGTGTCCACGTACCTCAGCCACGAGAGCAAGGAGAGCTTGCAGGTCAGGCACTCTTGATATTGTGGCATCATCAAACAGTTCAATTCACAAAAATATAAATCACCTCAGTATATTAAGTTCCACACAAACTCGTAAATACCTATATCTGTTTCGACGTCTGTAATCTTCCCTTTAAAAAAATAATTTTGGTTTTTAGCTGTCGTATTAGGATAAGTCCTGTAAAGATAGTTTAAGGTGTTTATAAATAAATAAAATTCAGTGTAGTGATTGACATAAGGTTATTTTTGATGCCTTGGAAGTTTTTGTCATGATATAGGGTAGAGATTTCCGAAACTGAGGTTTCTTAATTAATTATTAAATTAAATGAGTAATATAAAGACAATAGTATGTGTATGTGCAGCAAGCGTCAGTAGGCGAGCTGCTGAACTGCAGCGGCAGCAGCGACGACGTGTTCGAGCCTGCGCCGCCGCCAGACCTGCCCGCTAACGATGGCACCATTGTCGGTCAGTACACGCGTACAACTTACAACCTGTTCATCATTTTCATTCATCATCTTTACATCATGTATCTAAATTAATGAATATTAATGTATGTGAATTTACAATCATAATGCATGAATGTGTCTACAAACATTAATTGGGAATCGTGTGCGTACCGCTTCAGTCTATACTCAGATATTGCTATACTGCCGGCGTCTCATTGGCTGGCGGTCATTGCGGTCGTGACGCAGGAAGTCGTGTGTTGTGCAGGCGTGGACGCCGACGCGGCCGCCGTGTGCGTGTGGGTGCGCGCGGCGCCGTGCCCGCAGTGGGGCGCGCTGTGCCCCGCCTGCATGGCGCCGCTCGACGCCTGCGCCGCGCCGGCCGTGGCGCTGGCGCACTGCCAGCACCTGCTGCACCTGCACTGCCTCAACGCGCAGCTGGAGCGCCAGCGCGCCGCCGCCGTGCCGCTGCACATCGAGTGCCTCGTGTGCGGCCGCCGCTACGGCCGCGCCGCGCCGCCGCCCGCGCCCGCCCAGCCGCGCGGCAGCATGGCCTGGGCGCTGCAGCCCGCCGCGCTGCCGCAGCACCCGCACACCACCTCCTCCATACTCGTCACATACAAGTCAGTCACTCTCTACACCTATATTGCTACTTGTCACATCTATTTATTTAGTTTTACCTACAATTTATAACGTGTTACATTGCGGTGTCCCACAGCTTCCAGTCAGGGCGACAGGGTCCGCAGCACCCAGAGCCGGGCGCTCCATACTACGCGGTGGGCTTCCCGCGACACTCGCTGCTGCCCGACACACAACTCGGTCGACAGGTATGTACTACACGACAGTACCCCCCCACAGTAGGAGTATGTAGATACTACATAGTGACCGGTCTCCGCAGGTGCTGTCGGCGCTGCGCGCGGCGTGGGAGCGCGGGCTGCTGTTCGCGCTGAGCACGTCGCAGACCACGGGGCGCGAGCACGTGGTGGCGTGGCGCGTGCCGCCGCCGCCCTCCGCGCCGCAGCACTACGCGCCGCCCGCACACCCCGAGCGCCTGCTGCGCCACTCGCTCGCACGACTCACGGCGCTTCTGCCACACCAGGATTGAGCCGCCCTGCCCCCGCCTCCCGACACTACGTGCCACCCTCCCACCCTGATCGAAGCCTCATAAGCCTATGTAAGTCTTCTTGCTAACAATACAAAACGTAGTATATCGTGACAAGCTCGTTAGAGACACTCCTGGTCCACGCGGGGAACGGCATGTAGGCAGCGGTGGTGATGGTATGAGCGTTACTGGGTCATCTGACAGGACTGTCAGTGATAGGTCATCACCATGCACCCGATTTTATTCTTTAATTTCAAGTTAAATATTTTGCAATTCAAACATCATTCCCCAGTAGTAGGGCAGAAAGAAATATTATGTATGAAGTGTGAAGCCATTTCATATTGAATGTATTGTATTAACCAGTTTTAGCTAATTCAATACGTATGTGAGTACAGTTCTAAGGTTGTAGATGAGATTATGAATATTTTCAATATGACATTTTTGTCATCACTTCACATTGAAATTAGTTTCATGAAGGAACTGTGAACAACCCTTTGTAACGTCCTGCTTGCGTATTGAATGCACACGAAATTAAATACTCCCTAACGAACGAACGAATGGAATTGACTGAATACGGAATTGATATACGTAAATACATTATTTTTATAAGCTTATTATACAAACGAATATTTAAGTCCCCGAGACCACTGTTATTCAAATGCTACAAACATTTGAAATCGACTTGAATATAGAGCCATGACAACGAAAGCTAGTATATTAGAGATAGTATTGTTATAGTTATGACATAGTTATATTTACATACATCTATAATATTTTACCCATTTTGTGGGTAGGATATATCTCAGACAATCTGTCTTCCAGATAATGTAATGTGTCTTCCTATTTATGTATTATTCCTAAGAGACTGATATGTATTATATCTCTATGTTATACAAGTATTATATTAGGTTATATAAATATATCGACAAATGGGTATTAATCATGTTCATACATAAGACATATGCATTTATTGTACCTTATATCACAATATTGTTGTTTAATTTATGCCCATTGCCTAAGAACATACGCCATCGTATTAGGCATTTTATCAATAAGCTTTTAGTTATTCAAATATAGTTTAAGTTTTTGGTCAATTCTAAAATGATACTCAAAAGTGGATCTTAAAACTATATGTTAAAGCATATATTTAAAAGCTTTTGAGGGAGTTTTCAATATAGATCTACCCTTGAGTATTGTTTTAGAACGTAGACATGAAAGTCTTGCCAGTTAGATGGATATTAGTTATTGCCACACGTGTGAAGATGGCGCTAGTATCGCTCGGCTCATTCAGCTCGTCTGTACACTATGAAAGAAGAATATTTCAATACATACATTTTCAAACATCGTTAATGAAGGCTGAGTAACCATGTCACTGTAATTTATTTGGTTATTTATGACAGAAAGATTTTGAAATGAAGTAATGAAGTGATATATCGACTGCAAGCAAGCAATACCTCCTATCTGACATTTTTGTTACAAAAAACTCGTATCTACTATTAACTACCCTTATACTCAAAATAAAAAGAAAAAAACTTTATTAATCGATACTATCCGTAAAAAAAGAAAACTTCGATTTTCAGTATCTCATTATACCTTGGAATAAGGATATTATTAAGTTTTATTGTTCCCCTTTAAAATCCACCCGGAGTCAGATAGGAGGTATTGCTTGCTTGCAGTCGATATTACAAATGATATAGTATTCGAATTTAGATATATATCTATATGTATAAAGTCAGGAATGAGGACAATAGCGCCATCTAGGATCACGACGCTCAATCTCCACTGTGCCTTAGTAGATTAGACAAGAATTCCATAGTTTTTAGATAACTGCTTTAGGAATATTTAGTAGATTGTTCGAATGCCGCATATTACCTTTCCAAACTGAATTTAGTATTTTGTTATCATTGGCAACTATTTTTAAAACATTTGATTATTTGTGTATAAGTAATAAGTTAATATGCATTTAAATGTTATTCTAAAATAACATAGTAGTTGTTGAGTTGATAAGTTTTCCAATGTAAACGCAATAGTTTTATGTTAATTTACTCGAATATTGTCTATAGTGTAGTACATAATTATAAATATTGATTAATGTAATATGTCTTCCGATGTAACATTCTTCCAATAAGCTTTACTATTATAGTTAGTTTTAGACATCCAGCTATTATTTACAAATATTATGTTTAGATAGAATGCTTTATGCCAGTTAATAAGGCTTGTAAAATCAATTTAACATTATAATTTATGTTCGACCAGGTATTTACACAAAAAGTTTTAATTAAAAAGATTATAAAACTAGCCGTTTTCCAGCGGTTTCACCCGCGACTCCTGGGAACTACTGTTACTCGGGAAGAGTGTAGTGACCAACAGTGAAAGAATTTTTTGAATGGGTTCACTAGTGTTGAAACAAATAATGTTTCCTCTTCATTATATTAGTATAGATTAAAAAGACATAGTAATACATTCCTTAAAAATGCTCGGAACTATAAAGTTAATTTAATTAATTCCTAGTAAAAAAAAAGTTGTTTCTCATATTTTCGAACAAATAATGATATTGTCATCATCTCTTATATAATTTGTTGGTTCGATGCAATATCGTTGAGTAAATACTGGTTGTCTGTGAGCTGAGGCTGCGCCCGCGCCGCCCGACGCGACTGCTTGCCAAAGTTCAACACTCGCGCAATCTTCGTGCTTACGTGTTGTGTTTACATTGATAGCGAGAGATATTATACTGTTTATTTTTAAATATACTTATTTATAAACAAATTTTGTGTGTTTTTTTAATGCTTGCGTATTCCCCAGAAAATAACCAAGGTAAGAGAAAAATGGCCTAAATTAAATTGATTTCAATTTTTCCAATCGAATCTATCGGTCTGCGGAAAGCTTTAAGCTTTAATCTTACCTTAAAATATTTCTTTGTTAGTAGAAAATAAATATTGATCAAGCACTGAATGTGCAATGTTAATAAGTTTTTCGTCGTCTCATAGTGACTGATTGTTGCAATAAGTGTGACGTCAATTATCTTTCGTCTGAAGAGAATGCAAGGGAAAACTTTCTACTTACACAATTGGAAATATTTGCAGACATCGGGTAAGGCGGAGTTTCAGTGGGAAATAAGAGCACTAATGGGTACCTACACAAATAACAAAAATCTTGATAGCCAATAATTGCTCAGAGGCATGAACAGTGCGACGTCTGGCAACACTAGCAGTTAGTTGTAAGTGTCAGCCTAGATGCTGGCAATTTATTATCGAGGAGGAGAAAATCTAGGGGGGTAACGATCTACGGGGGCGTTTTGATCCCCTCTGCACCAACTTCCCAGGATGATATGAGGCTTTTCTGCTTGGACGTCGAGATCATGTGACTAAGCCTTTATAAGATGTTACACAATATTTACCAACTGTCAGAATATATTTACATATCTGGAACGAACTTGAAACCCGAACAATGGAGGTTTCTTCTCAAACAGTAGCACTCGTTAATCTTCCCGCAAATACAAATAATTTGCGCTATGATACCAAACCGATAATATCTATTTATTTGCCCAGGAAACATTATAAGCGCTCTTATGACTTTGGATATAAGGTGCATTTTTAATTTAGTGCATCCTTTCATCATTTGCAAATGTTATCGAAGAACAAAAAGGAGCAGTTATTATTAGATAATGTTGGACTATATAACGTGCACATTGGTGACTTCATTCAGAACATAAGGCACAGCAAGATGGTGGGTCAGGCTAGTAGACAGTTCTCGTTGGAAGACATCTTGCGTGAGAAGCAAGTGCAGCACGTGGTGCGTCAGTGCGTGGGAGCGGACACGTGGCGGGTGCAGGCATGTCACGTCCGAGCAGCCACCGACGGGCTCGCCGGCTTCCTCGGAGACCATCTCCGCGCTACCCTGCAGGTCGCAGTGGACGGACAGCTCAAGGACATACATCTGTTCATCAAGTGCATCCCCATGAACAACCGCCCGAAGGCGGAGTTCATCGACTCAAATAACTACTTCAAGAGAGAACAGTACATGTTTCAGTTGCTGGAAGAGATTCGGGATGAAAAAGGTACGTGATTTTTTACAGATTTACAGAAAAAGATTTGACTCATTAAGATCATGGTGAAATTATAAAATAATACAATTTATATCTTGTTTTGAATCCTACTAAACGAACTTTCTTAGGATATTTAGAAACTTACGGATTTTGTTATTTTTCGGTGACATATAACTACATACACGAATACAACAATCAAAACATCACATAAACATCTTGACCCTTGATTTCTTTTTTATCTCTGGAACGTTAATATCTGTTTAGTCATAACTTGTAGTAGCTACCAGCAGACATATCTGCTAGAGGCAGTATCACACTACAGGTGAACAATGATGAAAGCAAAACTCAAACAAATGCACCGATAGGAATTTCTGTGCCATTGCCACTATTATGTCAGTGTTTTACAGGTTTTTCTTATTTTTGGCTTCAGATCCCTACCCGTGGTGTCCGCGAGCCTACATCTACACGGACTCGATCATCGTGATGCCTGACCTGGCGGTGGAGGGGTACACCACTCGCCATTACTTGGAGACGCTGGACCTCCCGCACATGATGCTGGGCACCGCCACCCTCGCTCGCTTCCACGCAGCATTCACCAACTACGAGACGCGGCAGAGCATCATTAATAACCGCCCTTACAACAGCAATGAAGTTCTTGGTAACCTGCTGGTCGAACCTGCCTTCTGTGATTCTCCCTTCATGAAAACCTGCGCCAAATTGACTGCTGACTTCCTCAAGGTTTTCTCTACCAAATTATATAGAAACTTACCTAACTTGGAGGAAAAGATAGCGAAGCAGTTCTTGGTAGCATGTGAAGGCGTTAAAGAATGGAAGGGCACCCTCAACGTGCTGATCCACAAGGACTTGTGGGTGAACAACATGATGTTCAAGTACGAGGACAACGTGCCTACCAACGCCATCATCTTGGACTTCCAGCTGCTGCGGTACGCGCCGCCCGCCTTCGATCTCATGACATTCGTGTACTTGACCACATCGAGGAGCTTCAGAGAAAAACATGAGAAACAAATCTACGATCACTACTTCTCGGTGTTTTGCGATAATTTAGACGAGGACTCTAAACAGAGGATGAAAGATTTGGGGTACGATAGGGATAGTTTCTTATGGTGGTGTGAGCGAGCTCGCATGTTCGGGGTGGTGGAGCCGGCTGCCATCAACCCGTTCATCCTGATGGACCCGAAGACCGCGCAGAAGACGTTCGACGACCCGGAGACGTACCACCGGGTGGTGAACGAGGACCGCTCGGAGCCGGTGCTGCAGTATGCCACCTCCTGCAGCGCCTACCGCGACCGACTGCTCGAGGTGTTCGAGGAGTTCGTCGAGAGGTACATACTCAGCTAACTGTGATTACTCTGTGATACCGATGATATGATTAATAAATAATCAAAATGATTTTTTTATTACTATACGTATATGGCGTGGTTTTAAAATAAGTATTTTAATTTTATTCTTTGTTGTTGATGTATAGGTACTCATTGCTCATTGCAACTGCCTCGTTGGTCTAGCTGTCGCAAGTGTGGCTGCTGAGCACGTGGTCTCGGGTTCGATTCCCGAGTCGGGCCGAAATCGCTTTGTGGGTTTTAGAAGACTTTCACAAAGCAGCCCGGAGCCTGGAAGCTGGTGATTGATACACCCGTGCATCGGAGAGCACGTAAATGTCGGTCCTGCGCCTGATCTCTCTCCGGTCGTGTCGGATTACCGTCCCATCGGGCTATGAGAGTTAAGGAATAGTGAGTGCACCTGTGTCTGCGCAAATGCTCGTGCACTATAATATGTCCTGCGTAGTTGGCTAGTCTCCTTACATGAGAACAGCCGCCGTAGCCGATAATCGGCTAGGAGGACATCATCACTCATTGCTTGTATAAAAATAAAAAACTTTGTTTACTCGACGTTTCTATAACCAATGTCATATAAAGGATTTACCCACCTAAATAAGATAGTACCTATTAGTTAAACCACAATTTAAACGCTTGGATCAATGAAGCTTGAAGTATCATTTGTTTTCTTCTCACTGAGCAGGCTGTGGCTAATATCCTACGTTGAGGAGGAGGTGACGAAGTGACCAGGAGTGTGGTGACTGTGGCGAGTAGCGGCGGGTGATGCAAGGAGGCGCCATATGGCCGCGTCCATGTGTGCGCCCAGTATGGACAAGCCGGCCGGCTGGCTAGGGCTGACACTACTTACCACTATGTATATGAAAATTACATATTACTGGTTTAAATAAGCACTCAGATTTTGACTATATTGGACACCAAAATAATTACAGACTACGGAGGTTTACCTCCGGTACCTACTTGGAACATTTTACTCTAGTTTTTGCACCATAGCACAGAGTAAAGAGGTTTTTGCCCATAACTAAATTGACAGAAATGCTACATATATTGCTTTCATCATAGTCACCAGGTGCACAAGTCAGTCAGACATCAGTACAGTAATATACTATAATTCATCTAGCTATGATGCTCAGTAGATGTTTCACAATCTCTGCTAACTAATCGTGCTTGTAGCAACCCTGCATATGACACAGTTAGCGCTCACTATATGGACATGTCACGGTGCTCGCCTCTCCTTATCGAGAGTGAAAAATAGCCTGGTTACGGCTAATGCAGTTTATTTGTGATCAATACGCCGAATCTTATGTAACACTATGTATTTATAACTATGAGAATACAGAGAAACCATGTTCACTGCATAGACCTATGTCAGCTACGGACAAAGCTATGCTTCATACAGCAAGGTATGCCTGCAGAGCAGAGGCCCCCCTCACTTATAATAATAAATAAGGGGCTTATTAATTACTCCGTAATGTAATGTACTTACATTACAAAGGGAGGCCTCTTGTGTCATTCGAACTACGTGTAAGACAGTAGGGCGCAGGTATTGTCCGTCAGTGTAAGGAGTCAGCAGGCTTGAAGGGCAGCGAGTGCAGCCGCCCAGCGTGACGCCGCGCGGAGCCCTAACAATGAGCGCATTGTGTCATGTGCACACGCATGCGATATATAGGTAGACTTGACGGCTCACTTTATTTGCACTAAGTAAACATTTATGCTGAAGATGTTTACATCAAAGGGTTGCATAAAATGATACAACACAATATTTCGCCTATAACGCTCGAAAAATGTCTCTATTCGCTTGTTTCCACGGAGCGGCTTATGAGGCGAGCCTAAGAAACTTATCAACTTTTCACAAAACTTGCTTATTCGATTAAGAAATCAGTTATATATCAGACCACTAGGGCTGATAGGTATTTTGCACTAACTGTCTGCGTCAAACTACAGCCATTTCAGTAAAATATGCTCAATTAGCTGTACAAAATGAACAAAATGGCTAGCGTAGCTGTATATGCTTACATTATTACGTCAAGACTTTCATTATAATAAATGATCGATAAATCGTGCAAAAAAGTTAATAATTCTCGTTATTAAACAGTTAATTAGCAGCCAAAAGCCCGTGATTGTTGTAAGGTCAGACCCGCGGTTGCATCAGACCGTAAATCTGTCGTCTGCGATACGCATCGCCACGGTCCTGTGCAGTGGCGTAGCTTGGGTATCTGCCGCCCGGGGCAGTTGTCGATTTTGCCGCCCCTTCCCATGTAAATTTTTTTAACAAGTGTTACTGGCCGTTTGTCATTTTTAATCGACTTCAAAAAAAGACTTTTTTTGTATCGACGTTAAAAAACATCAAATGACCCTTCCCGCTGTGGGTTAGCAGCGGTGAGGGAGTGTCAGACTCTTACTGACTAAAAACCGTCGTGTTCCGTCGAAGGCCTTTTATGAACAACCCGCAGCCCCGGCAGAACGGGGAGGTTCTCAAGTAGACTTTTCTTTTATATCTTTGTTACTTGATTTCTTGAAGGTTTTAAAATTCTTTTAGGTACGCAGGCTAGCGAAGTAGGTACCTATAAGTATGTATGAAATTGAAATAATTTAAAAAGCGGGGCTACTTTAAACTGTTTAACAAATTAATTTAATTTACGGGACAAACACTTAAACTAGTTTCCACGGCACTATACCTAAGCGTGAAATTTGGCTTGTATCTAGGTAGGTATTGCTTATCGTATAAGTTTATCTAAACCAGTGGTTCTTAACCTTTTAGTCATGAGGAACCACTATAACTAAAGTTTGTCTTGCCGGGGACCACCTCATCGGTTTACCTAAATTAGCACTCTACTAAACGCATGTCGGCAGTTGTGTAGGTAAGCAAATGCAAATAAAGAAGAACTTGCCTATGTAGTTTCCAAATGTGCGAGCGAAGCGAGCGCGAAATTTTTATCGCGGACTTAAACCAAATATTACGTAAAATTTAGCCCAAACGTACTTAACTTTTTGTTTGTTGACAGATGCAAAAATAAGGGCATATCGTTTTTGAATACGCGAGCGAAGCGACCGCGAAATTTATATCGGACTTAAAACAAAAATTACGTAAAATTTAGCCCAAACGTACTGAACTTTTTGTTTGCTGACAGATGCAAAATAAGGGCATATCGTTATTTAATACGCGAGCGAAGCGAGCGCGAAATTTTTATCGGACTTAAACCAAATATTACGTAAAATTTAGCCTAAACGTACTTAACGTTTTGTTGACAAATGCAAAATTAAGCGCATACAGTTTCTGAATATGCGAGCGAAGCGAGCGCGAAATTTTAATTATTTTTTATTTAAGACTCAAAACCAAAATTACGTAAAATAAGTATAGTGTCACGTGTGTTTTAAGTAACAAATTTTAACAATAATTAATTTTAAGTTTTAAAAGTTTCAACTTTCTTGTTTAATGTTTTGTTATTGTTAGACAGTTTTATGTAGCGGCGCAGATACTAGTTGCGAACAATTTTTTTTTAATTGGGTAAATTTTGCCGCCCCCTAAAAGCTGCCGCCCGGGGAATTTGCCCCCCCTGCCCCTCCCACGCTACGCCACTGGTCCTGTGGCATTCGCATGATTCAGAAATATGGCAGGGCTGCGATCTTAAGGAATTAATTGACAACTTTTCTTATTTCAGGTTATTTAGACAAGTGTAAGAAAAAATGCCTAAGGAACAATAGGTTGAAATCGTTGCAAAATGTTGTGTGTTCAATTAGGTACTCAAATAGGTCCTGTGGTGTCTTAGCTCGGCTCAGCAGTTGAAGCAAAAGCTTACAGTTTACAGTTCGAGATGATTTATTTATTCGCATTAAATATTGTTTGAATTGACTTAGTAGTTAAGACACGAATTTACTTACTATTTCTTTCCATATCTTCTAATGTTTTGTAATGAGCTTTCATGAAAATGTTTGAGAAGTTTCGTTTCCCACGTTTGTGCGTGACGCAGCCCTGCCATTCACCCCCGGGAGTGGGACAAGGGCGGCGTGTCTCCCAATACGGCGCGTCAATGTCTCTCCTCTCGATTTCATGAGCTAATATGTTTTATAGCGATATGTTGACACTCACACTCGATGTGTGCTTATTTCCACAGACATGAAGCTGAATAAACTATTTTTTTGATTCGCAAAGGTGCATTAAAATAGCTTAGTAAATTAGGTACTTACCTAAATGGAGAATGTTTTTCATAATCCGAATTATCCTAAGTAGGTACTTATTGTTTTATCTACTGTCAGAGCTAGTAAAATTAAACAAATTGTTCTCATACAATAAGCTCACCTACAATTACTCACTACTAAAGGATTTCAAAGACAATACTTAGGTGGAACTTACTTTAATCAAACACACTCAAATATGAAAACTGTCGTTGTTTACCAAATATTATAACCAAAATATTTATTTCTAGGCTGATATTATGAGCGAGGAATTTGATTGGCTCTCGTCTTTGACTTCTTTCTTTGTTAACTTTTTTTATAAGTAACTGTAAGTCTTCCACATTGTATTAAATAAATAAATAACATTTAAGTAGTAGCTCCGTGATAAAATTCCTTATCCTTACCACTAACTTGAAAAGCAGTCAACTAATGACTATACTTTTATAAATACTTACCTACTCAGCTATTTTGTTTTTGCACACAAGACGTGCGCGTGCGCAGTAGAGACTAATGAGACATTTGCCGTTTATGGGTCACTTTTAGTTTCGTTGTGAGGTCTAACAGGAAAAATGTCTGATTTGCTAGAAATGCGAGCTTGTCACGTTACACGCCTTGAACTCAATACCGTTAATAGTAAGATAGTAATGGTAAATGGGTCATGAGCTGGCTTTAATTAGTGATTGACGGGCTATGAGAACTCGGTGAGTTTGTGGAATTCAGTCTGAGATGTCACCTGTCAGTATAATAGCTAATTGTGTACTATACAAGGGCCGCTAGTTATTTCGAAAAGCTCTTAATGGTTAAGTATGCCTTTTCCAAGTGTGCGAGCGGATCCACCGTAGTAAGCACTCATAAATACAGCCTACATTACTGCGGGATAGTATGTCTCTTATGTACTCGTACTATCTAATGTATTCTGCCCTTATGCGCTCGTACCTCTTATATATTCTCTTCTGTGCCTGCTCCCATGTTCATCCCCTATAGATAAATTCCAATGAAATTGTAGAGGCTTTAGAAGCTTGAGAGGCATCACGATTTGTTTACTAGTTGTAAGTTAATATTGACCTCAATCAGTTATTGGTGGCATTGTATTTTCAGACTTCTCAGTAATAGTCGCATCATGTTAATATTTAGTCTGTATAATTTAGTCATTGCGGTTTGTATTCAGCGACTGTTGCAGTACATGGCCATTTTCGTGCTTAACGCACACTTATTTATATCTCAATGTTATGCTGACTGACTTCCAGCCTTATGACTGTCAGTTTGGCCATTGGCGCCATGTCCGGCAAGTCTTAACACATTTTTATGAATTTATGAGGGCTAATTCAATTTATTAAGGCATACGGATTTTTTTAGGACTATATAAAATCTACTAGACTATGCAAAATCTGTTTTTACACATCACTTTCACCATGGAAAAGCTTAAATGTTCTCCTCAAGCATCACCTATTAGATACTTTAAACCTTGAAACTAATTTGATAGTCAAGTCTAGTTTACGAGCACCCTAAATCAAATGAAACCCCTAGTATTTGCATCAATCACGTGACTCCATCATTTTTTTTTCCAAATGAAGCCAGAAGGAATCAAACATAACAAATTAGATTCCGGAGAAATTGCACATGTTAATACAAGCGTTTCTCGGAAATCAGTAGATAAGCTGCAATCAAGAGCGGAGGATGAATAATGCCAGTGCGCATCATTTGTCAAGCGCTCGTGAGCGAATCAAGCGCACGTTTTTAAAACCACTCTCTCTCAGATCCGCAATACCTAATTATAAGAAAGTTTTAAACTATGAAATCCTGCATTGTTGCTGTTTAATTTATTTAAACCATTTCCCTTCTCATAGAGGACGTTGTTACATCTCATCACAAGGCAGGATGAGCTTTAAAACGTTATTGGGAAAGATGTCTTTTTAATCGCAGACTTAATAGACCATGCATCTGCCACAAAAATAATGAAATGCTGTTAAACTTACTTGTTTTAAGAGTCATCCGATTCACTAATTTAATGGAAATCTCGTACGCATTAATTTTCTACACTAACACGAGAGCTATCTTAACTAAATTGAATTTAAAACGAGTTATCTAATGTGGATTGTCGCAGGAGGCACTGTCTGCTGGTAAAATTAATAACTTCGCTAGATAAGGGTAAAAGCTTCTAATGCGACATTATCAATCACTTTCTATGACCACTTAGCCTCGGATCCACGCTTACTAAGTATTTTACTGCGATTTTAATATCTAATGTGTCTTGGAACTTTCACAATTATTTAGTATTTTGCAAATATCACACAACTAATCAATTAGCGAGAAAAGCAACAAATAAGCAATAACTACCTACCTAGCCTAGGTACCTATTTTTTTGCCTGTAAAGGCCATCACGACAATCCACAAATGAAGGATCTTACATTCATGACAATCTTACATGACCGGAATAGAAATTATCGATAATCCTTTGAGCTTCAAGATCACACCTGATTAATCTATTTTCTTGTCTCCTTGAATAGAAATAGAATCTATGTGGTATATTGCTCGTTATTCTTATCTTCCTTGTGCCAAATGAATGAGCCAATGAGCAGAGCTATTTCAATAAAATGACACATATTTAAAGAGTCTCTTTTAATGGTTTAGGGTAGGCACCTATCGCTTCCACATGATTGCCTCAAATGAGAACCATACCTAGAATTTACTAAGATTTAAGAACTTAATCTTGATAAACATAATGGATTCAAATTGAATCTACCATATAATCAACAACCATATATGATATTCAAACTTTTCTTCAAATGTCCTGGCCAGTTATTTCGGCTTACGTAGACTAGATGTCTGTAAACTAGGTGAAGTAATAAGTAGGTATCCCAAATAAGATGTTTGAGAGCTAGCAGGTCGTGGCTAATGTGATTTCTGGACAGGTCGCGGTTAGTGTCGAGTGGCGGCTTGCGACATGCGCGCCCTGCGGCTTCGCTTGCGACATACTGTAAGTAATCCCTTCGATGATAGGTACCCGCCGACGTCGACGAAATCTAAGGGAACTTTCTTTAAAACTTAATATTCTATATTTTGGATTTATTATGAGACACCAAATATTTTTGAGGGAGGGGTGGCTGTACGTAGATTACAAATCTTGTTATTTTGTAGATTTTTTCTTCTTTGCAACTAATAATATTGGCTCTCAACGTTCAAAACCTAAAAACTGGAAATGCCCTTCTCTGTCATCTAATCCGGAAGCAATGAAATCACAATCACAATCATCTGTGTGAAGGTTGCGCCTACGCACCGTTTGATTCATGCGCAGTATCGCACAACACTATTTGTCTTAGTTGTCTATGATTGTTTAGGCCGATTTTGTATTTTTGTCGTTTGTTAGGTTCTGTCGTTCGTACCTCAGAAACTACTTATTTATTTTTCTTCAATCATTTTTACATTTCTTATGTATCATATAAGTTGTTGCGCATTCATTCATTATTTGCAAACTACGTCGACATAACGAAGACATGTCAAGATGTTCGTCGAATAATTGCAAAAAATCTGCGAACTTTGACTTACGAGTGCGATGTGCCGCGACCGTGAGAGCTTTTAAGTTTATTTATTTAACAAAAGATTGTGCGATGGTATCACAATTAAGGTGTATGTTTAAGGAGGTGCCCTTTACGAAATGATGTCATTGTCACGTATGCAACAGTCTTCATAGGGGGCTATCGCGCGGCGTGCCTGCACCGTCACGCGCGCCCCTCTGCGCGTGCGCCATGCACCGCGCGTGCCATGTTGTACAACTAAATCATGCTTGCCATTGTTTCCAATAACTGCTATGAGGGCCCTATATTATATGAAATGAATGTTTGCCTAGTAGGTATGCTCTCTAAGTCCGGTAAAGCTATACTTTAATAGTTCTCCCTAATAAACGAGCAGATTCTGAACATTATGCTAGCAAATTGCGGATCGGAGAATATCGGATCTGTATTACTAAGTTAGAGTCAAAACTAAATAAAGTTAAATCCTTGTAATAAGAAACTTTATTTACTACACGATAGAAAATACCCAATTTCCCTAAGATGATTTCATTCAGGCTCAGATCGCGCGGTGGTGAGCGTAGGCGCCGGTGACGTCACCGCCGCGCGCGCACCCTTATATGGCGAGCACTCTCGCGCAGCCTCGCAGGTAACACCTCAGTATAATCCGATTAGCAAGCGTTGATTATTTTTCAAGGTATGCTAAATAAGTACTAGTCTTAAATAAGTAACTTAACTCTAAAATAAGGGGACTTGAAGTAGGGCCGTAGTGCAATGGTAACCTAACCTCCTTGTAAAGTGTCCTATAGACAAAAGTTATGGCCAGAAATATGATTCGACTGAGTTTGAATTTGACTTCGATGAAGCCTAGTAGACTGCAGGCTTCATCATCATCCTCAAGCGAAGATTTTCAGGAGCTTTCAGGAGGCTTAGTCTAAGGGATTGCATGACACATGTAGACCTTGTCAGCGTATTTATTATTGTCATTTTTTATGCCTTAGATCTTCATGTTTCATGCTACGAAACTTAAGCCAACAGAACATCCATTTTGATTTGTTTAAGTAAAGTCACTTTTATTGCAAGTGGCTTTTAACCTGTTGCACCTGAGCAAATTAGGTATTTGCATGCGTTTTAATGGCCTAGTGCTTATTGCGTAATGTATGTGAATTGCTATATAATCTGCCCACTAGTCTGTGGTATATCGCAGATATTCGCAAGACACCACTAGTTAAGAAGCCATGGGTCTTTTCAGATAAACTTCTTGGGAGATCGCTTTTCATCCTCAGGATATCACAATTTACATCGCTCTCCAACGGTTACAATATGTAAGACGAGACTAGAAATCAATGAATAATATCACAATTTCCTTATCGCGTTTCTATTGTTTATTTCTTCCCTCAGAGAAACCAAATCTGTAGAAACTGCGCAACTGTAGCCGTCGGCGGTAAACTATTGAATTTACGACCATTTATTAACGATAAATGTTTAGTGGCCATGCAGTAATTAATGTAAATCATGTGTATTATTGTCTATTTATTGGATACGTCAGCAATTGCCGCGTTTATAGGCTCAAGCTTGGGGCAGGCGGTTACAAATATACAATTGAATATCTACTATCCGCAGTTTCTCAATCCTCAAATTGGTCAAATTGAAATGAGCGACTTTCTCCTCTCCAGGATCATTGTCAAACCTACGAAGAAACAGTTAATGTTACATGTCTTTCGCATTTTCATGCACCTATGACTTGCTTTGTCTCAAGCTTAATTCCTAATTTGACTTTATTTTTTAGTTTAAACAGTGATTGTTTTTAAGAAGACCCTGGAAGTCAGGTAGAATCCCTCGACTTAAGTGCCAGTTATAGGTACTACCTACTCCCCAGTGCTAAGTACCTAAATAAGACATAAGCTAAGCAACAATATCTAATACCACTTCATGTCATATGTCATGTCAAGTATAGCATATCAAGTAGTGAAGCAATAACGCACCAATAAGCATTGATACCATCTGATTGGGGCTGCACTTGTTTGTCTGCGCGGAGTCGGTTGCGCGTGGGCAAGTGATCGACGAGGCGATAGCTCGGGTAACGCCGCGGAGTCTGCCGACTCCACACGAACTGATTTACTTCGGAGATGTGACAGCTCAGCGGACGAGTACTACCGGCTGCGTGGGCGCAGGTCTCATGCTTGTATGCCAGTTTGGAGCTAGAGATGTGTTCAATATTATGCCATTCAGTAGTCTTTCTAGGGCTAGTTAGAATGATCTTGATCCTAAAGAAATCATAAGGTAAATAAAAAGGTTTGTAATTTTGGGAAAGATTTCTCACACACGCCAGTTATGACGAGATAGGTTTGTCGAATGTTACTACGACAACGGTAATAAAATGTGATTGCTAACTGAGGCAAGTAAGGATGGAAGGAAACATTATTTTATAGTTTTTCCTTGAGACACGTTTGCATATCATAGGTACTAGAATCTTCTCCCACATCAATGAAGTAAAATGATTTAACGCATTCAATAAACTCGTAAAAGGATATAAGCCATACGGCTATGGTAATGTCTCCGCCACCGCTTGAGCCGTACATTTGGCTCGTTGAGATTTATGGAACATTTGATTTATTCTGTCACTCTCCTCTGATATACCGTATGAGTAATTTGCTCAGACCTTTTATGTAGTAGTCTGGGATTAGATAAATTATGGCAGCTTGAAATACGAGTGTGCTAGGTTTGGTACTCGCTTAGTCTTGCTCAGTGCTTAGTCACTTGTCGGTAACTACATTGCATGGAAGGAGATTAAATGATGACAGACGGCGATTGAATGGAAATCAGAGTTGATATATTGTAATACTGGTTAACTACTTATTTTACTGCTTCATTAGCTGCACCAAGGTTTTTGTGACAGCTGCTGAGGTGGACCTTAAGAAAACAAATTATGCGACTCTTTGAAAGTATGTTGTTACACCATATTTTTGGAAGCTGAGAACATTCCGTCATTTCATTTGGATATTAATTTGAGTTTTGGCAGTGGGCTCTGCCATATCGGTAAGTCAGGTATTTATGAAGTCATCGGCTTGTTGCTCCAATTCCATAAATTGAGATGACCATACCGGACTTATCTCTAATACAAGCAGCCTTTTGAATTGTTTGCAGTTATTTTGAGCTCTGATGTAAATAATGCATTAGGACACTTTTAGATATCATTTACCTAGTGAGTAGGCGGTTAGATGGTCATAAGGCTGTGTTCTGTAATATCAAAATGTTGGCATAAGACTGATCACAAACAAGAGGCATTTTTTTATAGAAGGAATGTTTGTTGACCGTTAAAATCCGGTCAACGCAACAATGTAGATATAATCATCGGCAAGGATATTGAGCCCTGCCCTTCACCTGCGCAGAAGTGATTTATTGGTTTATTGCCATAAGTGTACGGTGCGCAAAGCGATCCCCACTCTTCCGCCGAGAGCTCATTATCCGTGCCGATAACTATAACTAACTCGTCTTCAGTTAGATTGGTGAGGGGTTGTGGAGTACCGGTCTACATCAATACATACATACCTGTCTTACTACTTACACGTCATTATCAAAAATTCTCAGCCTCGACAAACGTAACATAACGACAATAATCTTCAACATGATTCGACTCTGGATCGAATGTCATAACAAAGCGGGTCGCACAGGTGCGCGGGCGCAGCGTTACACAAAACATAAGTTACTTACTGCACTTCAACTGCAGTTATTTACATATCACTACCAATTAGTGTTGTTCTAAAAAACGGGTGAAGACACTGGCTCCTGGTCTCACCTAGCTCAAGAGCCAAGGCTTCCTTTGTAATTGCATTTTTTTTTTGCCCATAAAACATTTATTTTATTATTTATTAATTAGTTTACAAATAACACAGAAAAATTTTGCAAACTACCAATGATTTGTAGATACCATCGTGAGTTATCATGTCCACCGTCAAAGCTTCTTTGCATAAGGTCCATCCAACGTCTCGAATTCTCGATCCAGGGGTCGTAGAGGTATTTTCTAATAACCTAAGTTAGGTACTTAAAAAAGTTTCTCTACCTATTAGACTAATAGGGCGTCGTAAACTAAACAAGCGAGCCCGCCCAGTTTTAATGACGTAACTTATTTAATTTAATCTTGTAGCAGTAAAATAAAACGATGGGAAATTAAATGATTATATTATTCACATCAAGACAACCGTAAAAGTGAGAGAAATAGGCCGCAGTCATGTTCATTGCTTGAAAGGAGATAGTTCATGCCTTGTCTTTGGACTTTTGAAACAAGACTTACCTACTAGTGTTCATCATCATCATCATCATCAGCCTATCGCAGTCCACTGCTGGACATAGGCCTCTCCAAGTGCACGCCACTGAGATCTATTTTCGGCTTCTCGCATCCAGCTCCTGCCAGCCGTCTTGCGCAAGTCATCACTCCACCGTGCCTGAGGACGTCCTACACTACGTTTGCCGAGGCGTGGTCTCCACTCTAGAACTCGTTTACCCCAACGGTTATCGGTTCTTCGGCTAATATGGCCAGCCCACTGCCACTTCAGCTTGCTGATTCGGTAGGCTATGTCGACGACCTTGGTTCTCTGACGGATTACCTCATTTCTGATGCGATCCCTCAGAGAAACGCCGAGCATAGCTCTTTCCATAGCCCGCTGAGCGACTTTGAACTTGTGGACCAGCCGTACCGTCAGTGTCCACGTTTCGGCTCCGTAAGTCATGACAGGTAGGACGCACTGATTGAAGACTTTTGTCTTTAGGCACTGTGGGATCGACGATGTTAGGACTCGACGTAGCTTCCCAAATGCAGCCCAACCCAACTGAATTCTCCTATTCACCTCGTCCTCAAAGTTGTTTCTACCTAACTGCAATGTCTGCCCGAGGTATACATATTTCCGAACAACTTCGAGAACGGCGCCGTGTATCGCAATCGGTTCCGGTAGAACATGTTCATTGAACATGACCTTGGTTTTGTCCAAGTTCATCCGTAGGCCGATGCGTAGAGAAGATTCAGCCAGGTCGTTCAGCATCTGTTGTAGGTCCTGCAGCGTTTCCGCCATGATGACGATATCGTCAGCAAATCTCAAGTGAGAGATGTGTTCGCCATTGATGTTGATGCCGCGTCCTTTCCAGTTCAGCGTCTTGAACATATCCTCCATTGCATTAGTGAACAGTTTCGGGGAAATAACATCCCCTTGTCTCACTCCTCGATGCAACGGTATGGGCCTTGTTTGCTGATTCTGTACTTGGACGGACATTGTAGCGGCTTCGTAAAGACATCTCATCACTTGGATGTATCGCCAATCTACTTGACAACGCTGCAGGGACTCCAGAACAGACCAGATTTCAACCGAGTCAAAGGCCTTCTCATAGTCCACAAATGCTAGACACAGGGGCTGATTATACTCTTCGGTCTTCTGTATAATCTGCCGCACTGTGTGGATGTGGTCTATGGTGCCGTATCCGCTCCGAAATCCAGCCTGCTCCGGTGGTTGGAATTCGTCGAGTCTTCGCGCAAGTCGGTTCGTGATCACTCTTGAGAACAGCTTATATACGTGGCTTAGGAGGGAAATGGGTCGATAGTTCTTCAACTGGGTTTTGTCTCCCTTTTTGAAGAACAGGACGACAACACTCCTACTCCACGCCTCTGGAGTTCTCCCTTCAAACAGGACGGCATTAAAAAGCTTCTGGAGCTCCCCCAGTACGGGCTTACCTCCTGCTTTTAAAAGCTCTGTTGTAATGCCATCCTCGCCAGGGGCTTTTCCATTTTTGAGCTGTCTCAGAGCGATCTCGATTTCGCCACTGCTGACTTCTGGCAGGTCTTCGGTGAAATGGCGTGTTAATGTGGCTCTAGAATCCTCATTTCCGGGATCAGGTCGAGATGCATGCGATGCGTATAACCGGCCATAGAAATTTTCCACTTCCGAAAGGACTGCCGGCACCGAAGAAACGACTTCTCCACTTGTTGTGGTCAGCTTCGTCAAGTGGCTTCTTCCAAGAGATTGTACGAACACCTTTGACCCCCGATTCAGCTCAATTGCTCTTTCAATGGCAAGAGTATTGGAGCACCGGAGGTCGCGTCGTACGTGCTTGTTGATCTCTTGGTTTAGAGCCCGCTTAGCTGACGAAGTGACAGGCGGGTTTTCACGTCGTTTCTTCATAAGCCCTAATGTCTCTTCCGAAAGCTTTGATTTCTTGCCCTTACGCTGCATGTTACAGAATCGCGAACCTTCCTCCCTGAGAATCCGAACCACATATTCATGGTTCTGGTTAACGTCTGTTGTGGTTTCCACGGCGGCAAATCGGTTCTCCAGATTTGACTGGAACGTTTCAGATCCTGTCATGGTTTGGAGCAGTGTTGGTCGGAGCCTGGCCTTCATCAGACGGAAACGTTCGGCCTTGAAGTTGATATTCAGAGAGCCTCGGACAAGTCGGTGATCGCTCCCGGTATTAAACCTATTGATCACGGAGACGTCTCTGAATATGTGCTTCTTGTTCGTCATGATGAAGTCAATCTCATTTTTAGTCATAGTGTCGGGGCTTTGCCACGTCCACTTCCTTTGGGGCTGCTTTTTGAAAAAGGAGTTCATCAAAAAGAGCCCCTCGCGTTCGAGGAAGTTGACGAGCATTTGCCCCCTATGATTCCTGCTTCCAAATCCATGGGATCCTACTGCCGATTCGCCGCAAATCTGTACTCCCACTTTAGCGTTAAAGTCCCCCATGACAACGGTGTAATGGGTCTTTGTAGTGAAGTGGAGGGCCCTTGATATATCATCAAACATATCCTCCACTTCATCGTCTGAATGTGTCGAGGTCGGTGCGTACACTTGCACTACCTTGAGGCTATACCTGTCGGTGAGCTTTATGATAAGGTACGCTACCCTGTTCGACACACTAGACACCTCCACAACGTTATCAGCTAGGGACTTATTTACCAGAAACCCAACGCCACCTTGGGATTGTTGGTCTCCCTCTCGGAAGTACATTAGGTGACCTGATTCGAGGGTTATGGTGTCCTCCCCCTCTCTTCGAACTTCACATAACCCTATAGTTCGGCCATTCAGAGAATGCGTTCCTGACACGTCGCGATTGAACTGACGACGTAATAACATTCATTGATTATTGATATAATAATGTTGTTTTAATGCTCCTCAATTGTTAAAACGGTAAACAACCAGCAAAAATATTTTTATCGTAACTGCAACGCCATTGCAAAGTTACGTCGTCAGTTCAATCGCGACGTGTCAGGAACGCATTCTCTGAATGGCCGAACTATAATATATGCCACCTAATCTTCCCAAGTTCCACCTCGAGTTGCGCCAGATGCGAGTCAAGCCGCAGCGTGCGGACGTTGTACGTCGCAAGAGTAAGTTGTGTTTGGTGGCCTCCCGTAACCCGGAGATTCTTCGCACCCCCTGTCCCGCCGTAACCACGGTCGCCACCGTGACCGGGAATAGCGGGACTGCCGGGAACTAGGGGCCGTGGCTTTTTCGTTCTGCTCATAGAGGTATTTAGCCTACTGCTATCACGCTGGCCAGACGGGTTGATAGAGGGTTTTTTTCGAGTTTTCCTTCTCTCGCATGGTGTTCGGTGCATTTTTGACTCCATTAGTCGACTTCTACGACACCCACTGGAAGAAGGGGGTAGCGACACATGTATTCTTAAGCCGTCGCTACACGGCTTATTCTTAAGCCGTCGCTACACGGCTTAAGAATAAGCCGACCTACTAGTGTTAGACTAATATTATCCTGTGACTTATTTATTGTTCTGTATGTTATATTCTCTTTTCATACATTAAGGAACTATACTATATTTACCGTAGTATACTAAATCATTTAGTTTTATACGGACAACACTACCTCTACTGTGAGGACAACCCTTGGAAGATTTTGACAGATAGAGCGCGCGCTTCCTTCGTGGACTGATAAACTATGTTTTCTTACGATTGATATTAAATTGTGTTTTAAAAAGTGAATACAAGAAGTAATTGTGATACGAATTGACGTTTTATTTCTGATGAAGGCTAGGAGATCATACCCTAGCTTATACTAGGTAATAGGTATTGCAGCATTATATTATTATCTGAAAACCTTATCAATTACAATTTCTTTATGATTGTTAATTTCTAGAAATAGCCCAATTAATTGTAAATCAAATCATGCGTGCGTATTGTTTGCGTATGGCGCGCGGGACAATGCGTGCTGCACCACGATTGTGATGCTAATGCGTGACGTCACTTGCGCCCGCGCAGCACTGCGGGCTGGCCTGGGAAGAAAGCGCACTTTACTTTATTTTAGACAATAATTATGATTATGTTCTTTAAAGTATAATAATTCAGAGCAAAAAGGAGCTGTTGCCGAGAGGACTAGAAGTCTTGTTAAGGATTACTTCATTTCCGATATCCTTCATCGTGTGTTGTTTTTACCTTGAAGACCAAGCCATAAATCAGAGCAGTTTTACATAAACGCAATATAATAATGACAGATCGAACCAATTTTCCTCTAATCATATAAAATTGTGATATTTGCGTATTTATTGCATGCAGTAGGTAATCTGCGGAAGATAACGATCTGAGACCATTGGAGCCAGTTGTCATAACATTTTAATTATTTTTCCTATGAGTAGCTACGCCCACAAGGTTCTCTTGTTTACTTGAAGCTACTTTAGGTACTACATTATAATCGGATTACTTTACAATACCTACATGTCTACAGAATTTGCACTCATTTCATTATTCTTCGGTGTTTTTTTGGATTTTTATCCCCACGAGGAAGTTTCTAATAATCTTCTGAATTGCTCCTGTCGAGTTAGTAGTTACGAGTTAGTAAGTAGAATAGTAGAGTTGAGAATTCCTTTTCTAATAATAATATATTACCATTGAAATGAAACGAATCTTGCTTTCTTCTGTTTTGACGAGGTTTCTGTGAAAATATTCCGCAACCCTGGCTTGAGGTTGTGACGGTCCTCCAAGACAAGCAAGTATTCAAATAAAGCTGCTCTTAATGCACATTGTCATTACAAGCGCAGTTTATTGATGCTCGGCTGATTCATTCGTACTTGACCAGTTCGGTACACTCGACAACATTTGTGATTGATTGCGGCGTTTTAATTGGGAGAAAAAGGTCATCAATCATCACCTCAGTCGAGAGACGTCCATTGCTGGAAATAAGCACCCTAATCATTGCCAAAATTACAACTGATAATGCAAAGATTCTATTAGCTCTTAATATCTTGATAGCTACATCAGGCATAAAGTGAAATTATAACTTATCTATCAATGAAATATTTCAGTTTGGTCAAGAAAAAAACGGAACGAAACTATCTTTGCAAGACGACACATGTCTTCCGTATCAAAAAGACCCAATACTCTTACAGCAAAATGGGATTCCTCTTTGACCTAGACTCCAATTGACCCCGATTGACTCTAGGGACGCAGTGAAGAACTCCGAGATTACACTGTAGGAACACTCATAGACTGCCTTTAAAGGCGCAATAATCACTGCCTCAGTAAGTGACTGCTTCCAGCTTCTAATGAATATAAAGTATCAGGCGTTTCCTTTGAATTAAAACAAATAGCGATTATTTTAGCCGCGTGCGGTAATTAGTATTAGTGGGTCATAGGCAGTTACTATGAAGGCTGGCTATGAGCTGAATGAAACAGAGGGCTGCTTGTAGCGCCACACAAGTTGACAAGGTCATTTGGAGGAAACCTGTTACATACATGTATTTGTGAATAGGATAATGTATGCAATTATGTAGACATTTTCGTTTTATAGTCCTCTCAATAATTTGGACATACATTTTCAATATGGGTTTGGCGGCATCCTGGTTTACCTGGTACAGCATTTTATTGTTTCAGTTTTCTCAGAAGAGGTACTTTCAGGTTTATTTTTGTGTTATATATTTCTGGCTAAACAGAAAAGTCATGAACTTGGCGACATTGTGTGCTAATCATTAGTTAACGGTTACTGTAACACCACACAATAATAACACTTGTACAAACAATAGGTACTTCGAAATAAAATAAGATCGAGAAACCGCAAATATTACGTGATGTTTAAAACCGATCGTGCAGCAAGGATGGGTGGGCGATGATCAGACCCGGGTGATGTCACCGTGTTCAGCACGGACTGTGGGATGTGGATGCTGAGCAAGTTTCGATGGCCTAGGCTTAAGGTTAGCCTTTACGAGCAAGACCTACGCACTTTCCTTTTAGGAAATCACTGCATAGTTTCAAATTCTGCTGTTTCTCATTGAGAAGCTAAAATGTGTTCTAGGAGTAGGTCATTGTGTAATTTTACAAGCACATTCGTTGTGATGTCGATTAGTACCTAAATGAATGATTTGTTTTTAAAAATACCTAATAGGCATCGTGTCTTCTAAGTCTGATTTACTTACTAGTTTATCATGTCAAACAGTTTAACATGGCACCAAAGCCTTAGAAATGTGATCTCCCTTTTAGGCTGTCTTGCACTAGGTCAGGGTTTGATTGATTGATTAAATCGAAAACAAGCACTATTAAGCTGTATTAAACATTTTTCCTCCAGGTGAGTATGGAAATCAACACCATAAACAATATTACACGGCGGACGAATTCCTTAAATTCAAACGGTCCATTATGGCAGTTGTCAAGTATCTAGTGGCCGTAATGTTGGAATTTTTATGGAGCATATCGAGGCCATGTGACTGTGCGCGTTATGTAACACCCTGGAACCGCCTTCTACGGGATCTTAGATCAACACTAATTTAAACGGACGTTATTCGCAATTTGAACGTTTCTGCTTGAGAATTTAAACATCAGCAATTCAGCATCGGTGGATATTCCTTAAGGATAAGTGGGTGTAAAGCAATAACCTCTCGTTCCAAGAAAGGCGATGCAAAGAGAGGACCAAAACAAAACAAGTTCCACAATAAAAAGACCCGTTACCGCGCAAATGTTGACCTCGCGCCATCAATAACTGATAACCATCTGTCACTGCGTGTTCCTCTTCTTCTCTGCGATAAATTCTGATAATGTCTGTACTCTGTAGTTCGCGTAAAAATCAGAAAACAAATGATAGAAACCCAATTTCTTCGCAATATTCAATTGTTTAGCCGGATCAGCGGTTGGTTCCGGTTTTTCAACAATGGCACTGGCCTGTCATTGTCCAGTATCGGCTTCATCGCTGCCACCGGCCATTGTGCAACCACGACCACTTTTCGATACATTATTGTGTTAAAGATTATCTCTTCGAGCATTTATCTTGTGGAGATTATTGTCTTATAAATCATTACTTTCATCAGTTGATCACTATCTTTATTGTTTTTATTATGTGGTCCAATTGGATTCTTAAGTGTATCGATTGCATTCCGGGCGGCCTTTTCCTGTGATCAAAACTCCAGTGACAAATAGTAAAGGTACAGATATACAAACTATGTGGGTCGTTACACGTAGCCACAAACGCTAGCTGTCGAAGAACAGGCTTTTATCGCATCCAAATAAATAACACACTTAGACTAATTAGACTCGTATGTGTGTATTGTGGCATCGCTTTCTCGGAACGCGTTTCGATAAGTGTTTTATCTCTAGGGCACGAAAGCCTGCGGGAGAGGGTTGAGGGAGGAGTAGGAGGTGCGCGCGCGCATCCCGCGGCAGGCTGGTAAGCCGGCGCAGGTCAGTCCGCGGCCGCAGTGATCGCTCGGACGCCGACCGCGCCACACGCCACGTACACCCAGCTCGCATGCTCGAAGCGGCACCACGCGAAAAAACACAATAAAACCAATCGACCCCGAGTGACCCCAAAAGTGCATACCGAGCGGCCGACACGAACGAAACGACTTCGCGAATACACTCTATTCAAAAAACTAACACTAACGCTTTGCAGTAACACGTGAGCTTTATTAACTGTTATTATAAGTTATAATTAACGTAAAGGTGGAAATTAAACTGTGCACTGGAAGATATCAAAGTTTTGAGCGATTGTTTTAAATTTAAATGATAACGGGCGAGGTGTGCTAGCGGCCGGTGGCTGTGCTCACACAGGTAAGTTTTGACTTCAGTTTTATATTAAATCTCGTGTTTCGCTCAGCTGAGCGCTACCACTCGAGCTATTTGACAGTTGTATTTTTTTAAACGTGTCCACGCATATATTAAGGTAGGCTGACGCATTCATTGACATACGTCCACATTTATCTTTGAAGTTAATGTGAAGTAAGTGTTGATGAGTAATGTGGATGTACAGAGATCGAATGTTTGTGATTGTTTGCGTACGCGCTGGTGTTTGTGCCGGTGGAATGCGTCGGCTTTGTCCCGTATGTGTTGTGATCATAACAAATATCTTCGCGTCTAGGTGTGCGCCAGTAGGATGTTCTTGTTTGCACACCTGCTTCTTGGATTCCTGTTCTTTATAATCTTGGGCTCATAACTTACCCATTATCTAAGCCCGTGTTTCCTATAGTTTGTCATCAGTAGCAGTATGCTTGTCGGACACTCGGCCGGTGTGATCCTAAATAAACTCGTTGTGGTGTTTATCACCAATTTGGGAGACACACAATGCTAGTTTGTCTGCCTTTAAGAGTTAACTCTGAGTCATCTTCGAGGTCTGATTCAGTATTTTGTTGTTCCCTATTTTGCTTCGGCTTCCAGTGTGATACAACTGTAGGAACAAAACCTGTACCTACCAAAGTTTCACATAGTGCATCTGCCCACCTGACCTTCACAACCCAGTTTTCTTGGCCTGGTTAGGTTTCCTAATTACAAATTGATGAACTTTATAATCTTTATAAACAACGAAAAAATAACAGTATTGCACAACAAGATGTTGGTGATGAATGGGGGGATGAAAGTCGTAAAACGCGCAGGTACACAGAACGCAACAATTAAAAATATCTAGGTAGGTATTCATAAGAATCAAAACGATTCGGCAATGTTAATGACAACATATTACTCAGACGGCCGGCACCATCGTCATCCGCTTCTACTGCTATGATAACATCGATGATGACTTTAAATACTTATAAGAATTATGTTTACGTTATATAGGTAGTAAGTATAAACGGCTTACTATGAGCACAGTTACCAAACCAGCGTTATCGATTTCCTATTGATCACCTTTTAACTGACTTATTAAGATAAACATGAACTTATTTTCACAACCAAAGCCATATCTCTAATAAAAAAACATACATGTAAAAAAGTGCAGAGGACATAGGTATAATACATGCTAATGTGGCGCGTACATAGCGTACCTGCGCCCGCGCCGAGTTGCAATCAGGTTCTGGTTTCTCGAAATAATCTTACGCGATGTTGAATAACACTGTTCCCACGCAGCCATTATTAAACCAGTTAATAAAACAATTATTGAAAATAATAATAAAAGTTTCCTTGTTATGAATGAAACTGAATCTGAAAATGTTTTGGGAGACATCTTAACATCAATGAACGTACAAATGAAAAACAAAGATGCAATCACTTTTCTATTGAAATAACTTCTGTGTCTATAAGTCGCAATATTAAAAGTCCTTCAGTAGTAACCACTAACCACACATGTTATGGCAATAGTGTAATTGTTGTATTAAGTAATCCAACGTCTGGTTGACTCTATCGAAAGCCTTATTGAAAACATTTGTTTTACGACTGCGCTGTTGCATGCCCTTGGTCATGAAATATTCAAGCTTCTCCTGACTCATAGTCATCAGAGATGAGGTTGGCTACGACTCAACGATTTTATAAATTAGAAGTTCTCAAAGTCAAAGCCTCTTCAAGTGCTGCCTACGTCCGAAACAATGCCCGTTAATTGTTACTAAGAAAAAAGCAGCAATTAAAATAATTACACGTGTGATGTGCAAGCCATACACGACGTATATGACATCATGATTCTCAAACCCAAGGCTCCCCTTTTGTTCAAATATTGTATCTGTTGTTTATTTTGCACGTTTAGAACATTCACTCAGATGGAACCAATTGGTTTCCATGTGTGGTCTCGGTCAACTGCAAAAACTAGGAATGTAGCAATTATTCCTCAAGTTGTTTGTCAGGATAGCTTTACTTTGTTCTGGAGTATTTGATGTTATTCCTTGATTCTCATCTTGCCTTCTCTTTATTGACCACAAATTGAACTTGGGCTTAAAGTTGTTTTTCCTTTTGTAAATTAATTAAAGATTGCGACATCAGATGACTAGTTTTGCGTGGAAGTATTTTATAGACTTGAAACATCAGCCATTGGTGGTTACGGTTTTAATGGTATCATCGATAGAATTACCAATACCTTCTTTTTCTATATTACATAGGCACATGAATCACGTTGTATAAGCAGCCTTAAAGTGTAGGTTTCGTTTGCAATATTTGTTCGTCTGTCTGTGTGCATATCGAGTGGTTACACGTTGACCGTGACATATTCATTGCATGCTGTGATTCAACCGTATTGTCGGTCTTGTAATGAGGTAATTTCTTTCTTTATTTGGCTGCAGCGCCAAAAGTTTGGATAATATATTTAAACTGAAGTTAATTAACAGTTTCAATACCTGTGAAAGTAGAAAAATTTTCATTCGTGGTCCTTACTTTGCCTCAACTGAGAAGTTGCCTCAAGCTTTGTAGTTCATGCAACAATTATGTAATTGGCATTATGTTCTCTATCAACAACACATTGATAGTTAGTGATATGCAAGCTATCAGTAAGGTTTTGCACAATGCGGCTGACGTGCTCGCAGCCGGAGCACCCCGGGCCGCAGACGAGTGTGTCGCAACGAAGCGTCATGTCTAACGCAATTGTTATGCGGTATCACCGCACGTGTCTATCGCACAATTTGCTTATATTGTTGCATATGTTGACTTGGGTTGTGGGAAAGGGCTACCAAAGGGCAAACGTATATTTTTGCTTTGAGAGATTCTATGTTTTAACCATTTCAAGTTAATCATTTAGTTAGTTGAAATGCTGATAATGCAGTCTGTTTTGCAATGAAAAAAAATATTTTTATGAATGAGATTTATACATCGTTCTTCATCACCTTCTTGTTACATAAATCAACTTTGGTGATTTGTCTAAGCAAGGTAACGACTACTCTTCAGCTTCACAGAACAACCTTATTTAAGTTTTTGTTTTGTAAACATAAATTCGTTCAACGATGTTGACCCCATTTGGGATCAAACTAATCCTACTAACAAAACACACAATTTAACAGTCTGCATCCTACCAGGCTATTAGTAACGAGAGTCTAACTCCAAATTGTCCTAATTAGGCATTACAATTAATTAGCCCTGTTTACTGCATGGCGTCTAACTCGGTGCGTGTGACACGTACGCGCCTGCGCTCGCTTCATCTACTGATACAGACTGGTGGACGTGACATTCTTCGTGTTTCTTTGTACGACTGTTTATAGCGTAGCTGTTGGACCTGATTAATTATTGTTGACGAAATGTCTCAATTTTACATAACATAATATCGTCCTTCCAGCACCTATTTCTTGGATGACATCCATCAATCATGTACCTATCATTACGAAATACATAAGTTGCTAACATCCCTAAATCAGAAGCAGATAAAGTAAAAGCGCAATGAGTAAAGCTACTACATAGTACACCGACATACAAAGCTAATTGCCATAACATTGTACCACATACGTACACTAATAATTGTTAAAGTCATTAATAAAAAGAAAGCATCCATCACTTTACAAGAAGGTTCTAAATCTTACTATTTTATAATAATGTTAGTATCTAAATCAATTTGTCGACGTCAAACGTTACAAGATTAAAGATGTTGTAACAACATAACAAGCGCACAATGATGAGCCCATCACTGACCACGCCGCGGTAAGTAGCGTGTCGCTTCCCGCCCCAGTGCGCCTGCGCGAGCTTTCGCGCTCTCCCAGCTTGTAATAGAGTCATTAGTGCAAGCCGTGAGTACATGAACTTAATAGTAGGTTAAGCTAGGAAAAACAGAAGGAGGAATATTTAAAAAATATTCGTTGGATGCCTATTAGTAAAAATAATTATCAATGGCCTGGTCCTCTGGTGGAAGGCGCCCTCCCTTCATCCAATTATTGCTAGGTGCACAAATACTATAGCCCAAGACCTATACATGAGTCCCTTAAAAAACACCGCGTTATTATTAGTAAACAAAGTGAGGCTTTGCAGCCAGGTGGTCTGGCAGGCAGTACTCGGCGTACACGACGCCCATTAGCAGACGATACCTGACGCGCATACGCATGCTACACGACGCTCGTAATGCTCACACTCAACATTACTAGCTTTTACGAGTGCAGTAGGCTTTTTCTTAATTGATTGTTTTGATTCCCGGTGCGATATTGCTTGGATCTAGTGATAAAAAAAAACTGGATCGTAGTCGTTCTTTCGGGGTTTCTTTGTATGCCTAAAAATGTTAAGACCAGTTCGTAAAATACTGTATCTCCGAAAATTGTCCTTTATATCATAAGCAAACGTGTTTAGCTAGGTTAGCACACTTCTTCCAATTCCTTGAAATCATAAAGTCATCAACATAAAAAATGATCGTGACGTGGTAGCACCAACTTCGTCCTTCATTGCGGGTCTAATAGTATCGTTATCTGTTCTCATCGGTAGTGGGCAAGCAATCAATCACGCGTCTAGCACGATCATTAGCGCCATTACACGCCCACCCAGTGCAGTCGGTGCAATGCCATTACCAATGGCTTAGGACTCGCAAGGATTTCAGGGTTATGAAAGTTAAGAACAGAAGTAATAATGACTATAAGATTTGAGAGGAGAATGCAAGACGGACATTTATTGAAGCCCTGAAAACTCTCATTCTAGATTCTTTATTTTGGTTTCATGGTCCACAAAACCAATATGATAAAATTTCTTTCTTACTCAAGGTTTATTGGACCCAAAACGCCATTATTATGTTTCATTAAATTCTTTGATGTTGTCATTATGTTAAATCAGTACATAATTAAGTTGATTATGTATGGAATATTAAAGATCGAAATTATTATTTGCAGTCATAGTGCGCTAAGTGGTCATAGAAACAAGTAGATGATAATACCGAAATGTTATTTACCTAGAATAATTAAAATGTAAGACCTAATTAAGATATTGTGTACAAAAGATAAATAAATAAATTTGAATTGAATTGAATTTGAATTGAAAATGATAGAGTAGGATACACAACAAATACCATCCAAAAATGTCGTTAAAATTGACAGATTCTCCTTTTTAAAGTTCATTGACTTATGAATTCTTCTCTATTGGTTCCATCAAGATTTATTTTTAAACTTCGCATTCCTTTTTGGTATTAACTAAATGTTCTTAATGTTAAATTTTTGTGTCCCCAAAATTGATTAAGTATCAGGACTATTAAACACTGCCATTATTATAGAATTATCGAATGAAAAGAGAACCTTCATCAAAATAAGAAGGATTCGGTCACATCATGCGACCCAAAAAGTGAGTAAATGAGCTACAAAATCAGTGCAGCCCCTAATTATGATGCAGGGGATCATCAGCACAGGAGTCGCCATTAGTATCGAACTGGTGACTTCATCGACGCACGCGCCGCGCCGGCTATCAGGTGAACCGCCGGAGATTGTATTAGGCGTGCGACAGTAGAGGAGCAAACTGTTTATCAGTTTGCAGATGAAAGAAACACCAACCAAACTATGCAAAAACTAGAACCCATACTCCCATCAGTGTTGCGAAATATTCTGCAAGGAAATATTAAACTATACGTACGTGCAATTAAATTTTTAATTGTCTTTCGGATATCTACGCAAATAAGGCTTGCTTATTATCAAACGAATACTTTCAGTAATTGTTAATTTTCAGTCATTACCCTCATTAAACTGTTTGTTGCTGGCTGTTCCACATTGATAACAGTATTTTTGTCAGCAATACTGAATTCCTTCTCGTTAGCTTGAGCAGTTTATTCTCATTCTCATTTTCCTGAACACTTAAGTGGCTTGTAATGACAGTGACAAACATTAAAATATGAGTTGATTGTTTTTCTACATCAGCTGCTGATCGAGGCATCATTGGTTCAATCACAAGTAATGTTTTATTTTAATAGCTGTGTTTATGCGCCTCTACGTGAGTGGCAATAATATCAAAACAAACAATCATAATGTATTCTATTGCTTGCATCAAATGCCATTTTATGTAGATAGGTACATTTCCACCTACATACTTGCAGCATGTCTTCAAATACTACTTTTTGTCAAGACGTCGTTTTGTATTTATTGGTTCGTAGGCGATGTCATTATTGAATCTTATATTTTGTCATTCATGAATTTTAGTTATAAGATGTCTAACGAATCGAATCCGGATTTGTATTACTTGGTCTTTGAATCAGCCAGGTAGGTCTTTCCAGCTCAGATTTGAGTAAACCTAAAGTGCCCTAACTTCAGAAAATAGCAAAATATTTTGTCCAAAAAACCGCATCATCTGTGGCAGGACTAAGCGTAGGCGCAATGGTGCACAGATCGAGCGATTGTTTCATCTAGCGCCCCCGCGCCGATTTGCGGCGGCTCGCACTCGACCGCCCGCCCGCCCGACTGGCGCTCGTCTTGCTAAACCTTACCGCACTAGCCTTTGCTTACCTGGATCGACTTGCAGGACACACAGCCTCTGTTTTCGATTAGCATTGGTGAGTTTAGAAATATTATGCTTTACATAGACATGGGTTTTGGTATAAAAGATAGAAAATAAGTTTTGAGGAAAAATTTCGCGCCAAAAACTTGATGTCGAATATAAGGAGTCGTCCCAAATAAATAAATTCGATCTGTCCAGTCAATGTTCAAGTGTTCTATAAGGTTGTGTTGGTGTATGTTTTGAAGACTTAAAAAGTTCTATCCCATTTTGATGTTTCCTTTCTCAAAAATACGAAAGTTCAAACATTGGCTTGAAGTCCTTCTTAGCCTTTGCTTCTACAACTGTTTTTTTTTCGTAGACTAAGTTAAAACTAAATACGCGGGGTTTTAAATAATATAATGAACAATAAAAGAAAAGGAAACAAAATCTTCAGATGACAACATTTGTGTTCATCTAATGCAGTGGTTCTTAACCTTTTTGTCATGAGGGACCACTTTACCAAAAGTTTGTCTTGCCGGGGACCACCCCATTGGTTTGTCTAAATTGAGGGTTCTTTGATAAAGAATACAAGCACACTTTATAATTAGCACTCATTTCTTTATTATTTAGCAAAAAAAAGCTACAGATTTTAATTTAATGAGATTTTTGTGACTGCATTCTCTTAACTAACTTCCGAATTCTTGGTTCAGTTCTACTTACAAATGTGCGAGCGAAGCGAGCGCGAAATTTTTTTCGAACTCGTACGGACGTAAAATGTATCCCAAACGTACTTAACTTTTTGTTTGTTGACAAATGCAAAAACGAGGGCATACAGTTTCTGAATACGCGAGCGAAGCGAGCCGGAAATTTTGATTATTTTTTAAGACTCTGTACCAAAACTACGTAAAATGTAGCCTAAACGTACTTAACTTTTTGTTTGTCGAGAAATGCAAAAACGAGGGCATATAGTTTCTGAATGCGCGAGCGAAGCGAGCGGGAAATTTTAATTATTTTTTCAAAATTACGTAAAAGGGCTACATTTTAAACCTTAATTTTTTTCTGTTGGTCAAGTAAGATGGATAGCAACGTCGCGAAGCAAAGCTTCGCGGACCACTTGGAATGCCTCCAGGGACCACCAGTGGTCCGCGGACCACCGGTTAAGAACCACTGATCTAATGTAAGGATCGTCTCCCAAATTGAAAAAAAACTGTATATAATTCTGCCGGTGTGGGCTTACTAGTGGGCTTAACATTCGTCTTGTCATCTGCTACACAAATATTGTAGATATTCATAATCAGCGCTTATATTCCCAAACCTGTTTCCTTCGAGTTGCCAAAATAGAATTCGGACTTAGTTAATTTCGATTTTGGCATTTTACGGTATACTGATTGGAGATAAATATTACACAACCAGGATTTTGTTTTGCAAAATAAGAATACTAATCTAAATATTCATAATCAATAATTCATCTAGATAAACATCATCAGCCGCCACTTTGATCATTCGCTTTGGTTGATTCGATTTGCGTTGTACAATACCAACTGTTTCTTTTAAGTCGTCTTTCATACTGTTTATGTGTTTTCTTACACTTCTTCTTCTTCGAATATCCGGTATTCTTTCGTATCTAGCTTTAAGTTTATCAAAATTTTCGTAGATCTTTGTTTTAACTCAACACTGTTTACACTCATAAGAACTTGGAGTTGAGCTGTCATCGCTAACAAATCATCAACTCCATATAAATGAGTCATCAATGATCTCGATATCATATAACAGTTGTATCGTTTTCCTGCTAATCGCTGTCGGATCACAATGTGTATCACACAGGGGCTCTTTATCCACGACTTGGCGACAGAAATACGCCGTGACTTCATCTCCTCAATGTCAGGCAATGTCTTCTGAAGTAATAAACATTCAGCTTCACTTACTGGCCATTTCCTTTGTAGTGGCATGATTAATTACTTCTTAAGTGTTGTGATAGCTAGCTGACTGAGATTGACAGGATCGTTTGCTAGATTCTTTAATAGTTGCATTATATTCAATGTTTTGTTCGTTTTGGTTCACCTATTAAGATTCATCCATTCTGAGTTTATGAGGAAAAACTTATTGACATTTAGCAATAACTTCTACGAAATATAAGTCATCAGTAATGATGATGATGATGATGATGTCCTCCTAGCCGATTATCGGCTACGGCGGCTGTTCTCATGTAAGGAGATTAGCCAACTGCGCAGGACATATTATAGTGCACAAGCATTTGCGCAGACACAGGTGCACTCCCTATTCCTTCACTCTCATAGCCCGATGGGACGGCAATCCGACACGACCGGAAAGAGATCAGGCGCAGGACCGACATTTACGTGCTCTCCGATGCACGGGTGAATCAATCACCAACTTCCAGGCTTCGGGCTGCTTTGTGAAAGTCTTCTAAAACCCACAAAGCGATTTCGGCCCGACTCGGGAATCGAACCCGAGACCTCGTGCTCAGCAGCCACACTTGCGACAACTAGACCAACGAGGCAGTCAAGTCATCAGTAATAATAATTTAAAGACGTGATTTTATCAAATTCTCGTCATTTTATCCTGTAAGGTAAATGCCAACCTATATTTGTGTTAGGTGTAAACAATTCGCATTGTGTTTGTGACGTGTAGACGATGATTACACACTTCTAGGTACTTATTGTTTAGTATTGGTATTTTGTTTGCCTGTGTCACCGTATGCATCCATTTCCAAAGAGAATTCCATGGGAAGTGAAATGTGACATGTTTAAGTAAAGTCTATCGTTACTTAAATTGGTATAAGTTTACCAACAATTCTCAGGCTGTGTGTTATGGCCAGTTTGTTACGAAGCAGCATCGTTTCAGCAGCATGTCAAAAATCTTCCGTGAGAGAATCGAACTCTGCTTAATCTTCATCACTTGTTCCATCTTATTGGATTACAATAACAAAACGTTGGTCACACAACAATCACTGGACAAAACACATCCATCTGTTATTATTTCAAGACCATTTAAGTATATTTCACAGTAGGTTTTTTATAAAAAAAGAACCTCCAAGTCACCTTCATATAACTTGAACGCGCATAAGCATCTGCAGAGACCACAGAATTATGTAGACAGTTGAATATTAACGTTTCAAGTCCCATTGTTGTCCCAACATGGAATTTTAAAACCATTGCAGTCCCTGCTGGGGAGAAAAGGCAGACCTTATGACGTCACTCACCCAGCTAATCCTTGACACTAAAGTCTGAAACCTGTCCTTATGACTAATATATTTACGCCAACATTTATAAACCATCTGTCGTAGTGTGAGTGAGTATTGTGGACTGCGCGGGCGCATTGAACAAACATTCGATATTCTGTCAAAGAAAATTATGTAAAACGGTTGTTCTACGTGTACTGCAAGTGTTTAATAAAATTTATATTTTATTATGTCACTTGAAGAGGATTTTTGTGAGTGATACCAATTAACTGAAGGATTTATATAGTGTTATTCGGCTTGATGCTGTAGAAGTAAATACGGACAATGGACAATTTAGTGATTTAAAGCATTGGTGTTTACATTTTTCCGAGTAAGTAAATTATATAAATATTCGCTTACTTGTACCTTTTTTTCTTGAATGTTGACTTTTGTCAAAGAGATCGTGGTTGGTAGACGATCGGAGATACTATTGGAAGTAGGTATGGTCTTGATTCGGGAAGACTTTCTTGTTATTAAGTAAACTTGTACAATAAGCATGCTGATAAGTTGTTTGCTTTAACTGTCGCTTTGGCTTCATTATTTTATTTATATTTTTTGTATTAAGTAGGTACCTGTCTTGTATTTAGAATATGAAATGTTTAGAAGTAGCTTGAATCCCTAATATCTGTGGAAGCCTATGACGACGTTTGTGTTCCAGTTCCCAAAATCCATTCTTACATACCTATAGGTGATTTATATTTACGTAGGATTCAAAAATACCTTTTGAAAAGGAAACTTCACACCTTTAAGATCTTCGGTAACTCACATGTAATCCTGTTTGTTCTACGCCTTATATTCGTGTCCCAGTTCTGAGCGAACAATACGAGCCCTCGGAGCGCAGGCACAGCACTGGTCAGTTCGGTGTCGGACCAGCTGCGGCGCGACGTGCCGTGAAGGCTACCCACCGGTCGGAGGGCTTTTAGGGCAGTGTAGAGTTCTCCGAAGGTAGTAGTAATTGTAGTTCTCAAGTAAATCCGAAAGAGGAAAGCAGTAGGTTTAGGCAAAAAAAGAGCCAGGTTCAAATCCTTGATCTATTTTTCCATCAACTGAACTTTTCGACATAAAAAAACTTGATTCTACCTTTCCTTCTACTTAAACTAAGAGCATTTGAACATCTCATAACACGGTTATCTTATTATAGACAACCAAGTATGTAATATCTGCGGTAGGTAATGGTAAATGGTAGGTCGGTCGTTGGGAAAAGGGACGGGCCCCGCGGTATTTAAGGATGGGCGCTGAGCAGAACGGGTCATTTCTTATGCAACGGTATCATTTCGAAACATTTACCTTAGATTGTCTGAACACCTTTAGGTTACTTTATTATGTTCTCCCAATATATAAAAGACAACCCACTTTCTTTCGAATAATTTTGCCCTAACGTTTTCAGTGTTTACTTAACAGTGTACGAACAGTTTTCACACAGACTTCAATTATAATATTTATTTATATGAATTGAACACCCGCCACCCAACGCCAGTTTCCCACTAGAAAGTGCGTTCTTGTCAGATGTAGTGGTAATGTTTTGAGAAACAAGCGGCGCGGGCGCAGGCGTCGGGTTGCGTCCGCCAAAACATACCGCTCTGCCAGCTTCTCGGAACACAGACGATGTGGCTGCAGATTTCTTATACAATAATGAACTCATACCATTATTTGAAAACATACTTAAAATTTTATGCATACCAAAGAGAGTATGATTAATACAAGGCAAAATTATGAAACTGTTAAGGGAGAACTCAATCGGCATAAGAAAAAGTTAGTCATATCCAGAACGAACTATGTTGAAAAGACAGGAAGGTAGCTATAGATACTATTGTCCCATACATTACATCACATATCAGTTATGTATGAATTATGGAATGTCACGCTTAGGGTACGCAGAAACAGAAATTAATCCTGCGCATGTATCAATACTCCGTTAGGACTAAATACTGTAGCCTATTTAACGCAGCGCAAGCTAAGTGGGTATAGGCATGCTGGATAGCAGCTATGCAATTTTTATGGACACAAGCTGATACCCGATTTTTCCTAGAAGTTATGGCCAAAACTAGACTACAACTTATTTTGGCTAGAATTTTATTTACTCTTACTTTATCTCTGAAACTTCGTCCTCATCGTCATTCAGTGCTATATATATATCCAAAATAATTGCAAAGTTCACACAGTTTCCAAGTTCTAGCATAGTAACGACTTTTATTTGACCCTCGGTAGTGTCATGGATTGCTGTTTGGGTAAATTAACTCATAAGTTAGAACCGATTGTGGGCGGAACTAAACACTTATAATAAGGCATTTAGCGCACCATATTAGGCGAAGTAAAAAATTTACTTTATTTACTGATCCTCCAAATAACTCCGCTTCTTTAGGAAACGCGTTAAATACTGGCTATTAGAACTTCATATGGTTGAGATAAGGATCTTTTTTTTTTGGAAATTTGGCTAAAATTCCATTTTGTATCGGCTCTTATTTTGGTAACATTTTTGTATTTCCTTCTATTTCACAAGTCAAGGACTGATTGCAATCGTATTCTGCATAAAATACTAAACTGCTGGTATCATCAAAATAAATCATGTTTCATAGGAATTTCCCGGCTTTTTGAAATTGCAAATCGCCCATATACCCATATCGTGTATAACGGTTTTAATATTTTCTCCATTAACAAAAACAATGTTGAAAATGAGTCAGCAGTTAGTATACAGATATACAGTGTTACAAGAGCAAACGATGGCATAAGAAACCATATTATTGACATCTCAATGATATTTCAGCCATTCGATTTTGTACTCACGATCACGGTACATGCACGCGACCGATCTATTCCTATAAAACACACAACTATTGACAATGACGAGAGAGTAGCTTTTAATTAACGATATTGTCGCCTTAATTATTATAATATTCTCGATAAGAAAGGCGAAAATATTGGTTTTCTCTACTGTCAAGTTTTTATCTTTATAAGTGAAAACACTTATATATAATATATACTTATATATATAATAAGTGTTTTCACTTATAAAGATAACTATTGACATTAGAAATACTATGACTTATAGTATTTCTAATGTCAATAGTTTCATCAATAACAGGCTCAACCATATCACCTTTATTTACATCAACAAATTTCTAGTATGCAAAATCCAAGTATTCTGTTTCGAACATAAGCCTAACACATCCCACCTATATTTTTGCCGCAACAGCAACATGGCCAGTACCAACAGATGCAATTGGTCGCGTCCCACGGTCGGCTAAACCAGTTCGGCGCAGGACCTAGGCCGCCAGCCATGTAGTCATGTAGCCATATAGTACGTACAGATAGAGATGCGCCTTAGAGCAGGTGATCAGGGGATGCGCAAGTTTGAACTTACAGAAAACTTATAGATCATATAGGAATTTGATAGAATTAATGTGCTCGATTTAAAAGAAAACTACGTACTTTGGATTTGCTTCATTTAATGTATCTATGGAGCAAGCAATTCTTTAAGACGACTTACAAATTTTAAATTGGAAATCAGGACTTAGATAAACATACCATTGACTTATTTAGCTACTGCAAATCTCCTAATGTTCACACTTACCCACATAATGTGCTATAAGGAGCTATCCATTATCACTTGACAATTGATCGAGACTGATCGATCAGTCAGGTGGACGCTGGTGGGCGGGTGAATCAACCGCAGACTGTTTGTTTGTTACAATACCGTTTTCGAGGTCAGTAAGTGTTGTTTTAATAGAGGTACTTCTGGTTCCTTTTCACCTTTATTGGAATTAGTTATATTGCGAACTTCAAAAAAATATATCTCTACATTACCTGAATCAGTGTCAAAAGAAGCTTTATTTGTAAATTAGTCTATCATAATATTGGCTACTTTAGTGCTATCACCTATACCTAGAATGTTAGAATCAGCAGTAGCAAGAGTAACCAGTAATAACTAAGCAGCAATCATTCAGTCTTTAAATATAGCTATTTTAGAATTACCCAGCAATCCGTAAATATTATTTACAATGTAATCCCAGAACCTATTCCTAGCCAAGACGATCTTCTAAGCTAGCAATCTGAGGTACTTATTCAATAAAGCCAGACATCCAAACAGTCTAAAATAAATAAAGGCACGGAAAAGGAAACGATCGTAACATAAGTTTGCTTAGACAAAGCTAAGACATGGCTAACACTGATCTCATGTTCACCGGTGGTGACGTCATAGGAAGTATGTAACTTTTTATTGCATGTTATTGTAGAGCTAACATGGTGGGTGGCGCATAAATTGAACGATTTAAGGAATTATTGTTTTTGAAGTTAACTGGTTTAAAGGATAGAAGGCCGAGGCTAATTCAAGAGCTGTTATTGTATTTGCTAAGAGTTTTATTGCACAATCATTTATATAGGAATCGTCCTTTTCATTACCAATTATCTATTTATTTCCTCAGTTGTTCATGTCACGTCTTAGTTTCTTTTCATCCATTTCATTGTGAAGTATTTTTCATTTGGCACTAATGCTAGTTCACTTTTATGAACACATTCTGTAAAGATCAGAATTTTAATTGAAATGAGCTTTTATTCGATAATGTTCTTGTCTGCCAAATCAAAGTTACCTGGCACCTTAATACCGATTCGTTAAACACTAACCGTCTTACCACAAAAAGTTTTAAACGTCAGTTTATGCCTTGTCTAAAAAAATGTCAAATTATGACGTTGACATATGGTTCATTTTGCAGCCAAAATTTTATTAGACAAGTGTAAAACAGGGGTTAAAGTTTTTGTAGTAAGGCCATAACCGTCTTACCACAAAAACTTTTTAACGTCAGTTTAAGACTTGTCTAAAAAAATGTCAAATTATGACGTTGACATATGGTTCATTTTGGAGCCACATTTTTTTAGACAAGTGTAAAACAGTGGTTAAAGTTTTTGTAGTAAGGCCATAATTGTAGAATGATTGATAACATTGCCGTGGAGTTAATACTAGATGATTTTGCAGATAATAGGTAGACCTATTTATTTAAACCTTACTTATTGGAGTCACGTAGATTCTTACTCCGGGTAAAACTATTCATTATTTTATGTCTGATAAGACAGTTACATCATTAAAGTAACAGCTATTTTACCTACAAAACTCAAAATAAACAAACACTTAAGTAAATCTAAGCTCAAGGACAGTCGTCCAATTCGTGGTGACGTCACCGTCGCAGGCGCATCCTCTGCAACTCCTAGCGGTGACAAGGTCAGGCTAATGCCAATATGAACATTAGTATATATGTCATCATCGCGTCTACGATCTGACAGGCTTGAGCTGTAAATTACAATCTGTTTGAAGACTTTATTGCGGACACCTTATTTAATTGGGGTTTTTGAATTTGTTTAAACAAGTGTCGTGATGGATGTGTTTGTAGTGTGGAATTCGATCCGTATTCTTCTTATGTGTATTAAAATAATATTTGTGTAACCTGTCACTTTCCTATAGCTGGGACATCAGATAGTTACTTACTCTCAGTTATCATCAAATGGCTTCATGTCATTTGCACTGCGGTGGTCCTGCACGATTAAGACAGGGATATAGTAGCTCATAACATGTGCAGAACATTAGATATGCGCATAGTACACGATGTCCTACAAAATATTAATAACCACTTGGTTAGGCCTTTTGTATACAAATTGAGCGCTATGAACGTTGGAGTGTGGCCAGCCCGGACTATTGTGTGAACACCATAATAAACAATTGATAGAAAGAAACTGCTATTTGTTGACTCCATAGTTTAATAATAGACTCCGGACATGGTAGAAGAGTTTATTTATAATCCTAGAGTATATTTTAATCATATTATTGATCCATAACAATAAATAATGCGTATACGTTATGGCATTTATTTTCTTTACTCTTCATCATGACTTATTACGTGAAAACCAATGCGCTAGTAAATTAAGAGAGTAGTATCTCGTACATACTAATGACTAGGTACTGTCCACTAGACCTGATAGGTTATCTTATCACGAGCGGTAATTTCAATTAAGTATAAACATTAGACATTAAACATAAACAGACTCGTGCCCTCTCTGAACTTTACCTACAGCTACGTTATCGAAGCGTTTGGTTGCAGCCGTCAAAATTACTGCATGTCTAATTATATGCATACGACTGCATCGGTTTCCTGTGACCTTTAAGATGGAAACACTAAAGTTAGTAAACAAACCCAGACTGCACAAATGTCAGGCTAAATCCGCATAGCCTTGAACGTTAAGTATGCGAGACATCAACTTGAATTAATTAGACTAGACTTTCGCTTGGGCGTTTGCCTGGTTTGAGGAAATTGTCACTTTCTTGTGCGGTCTTGAATAATTATTTCGTTTGTTGTGCTGGATCTTTGTTGTAAGCTATAAAGACACCGCTGTTAGCATACTTTAAATATATTCTCGTTAGCATGCATAGCTAAACAAATGAACTTTCGTTTTTAAATTCTGCAGAGTAACAATGGAAAGATGTTAAACCCGAGGTCTTCTTAGCTTTTAATATTCTAGGATTCGAATCATGTTGACTTCGAGTTTAAAAGTTCTTATTGTTTTTAACTGTTTCGAGACATTCGAATTGAATATATTCCAGTTCAGTAATAAGTTCCACGGAGGCTGAGGGTTCATTTTCTCTAATGTGTCCAATGGGATAGCTGATACTTAAAAGCATCCTTTATAATTTTTGATAAACCACAGTATCCTGCTGAAGCTTTAATACAGATGATGACTGACTTTCACTCTCGCGCATCAAATTCCATCCACGCGTGTATTCCCATGCAGGGCGCGTGTTACGTGTATCTGACAATTCCGAACACACGGCGCCCGCGCAGTGCCGGATGTCAGATCATCGTGAACAAGGTGACGTTCTCACGGTTTGAGGTCCATAGTGATGAGCAGTTTCTTTTATACCTCACGTCCAGTGGACCCCATCGACCCAGATTCCTTTGTGTTTGGAGAACACTCATCGATGATAAATGTAGTAGGTAGATCCTGTATAAGCACGAGCCATCACTAATCTTCCAATCAAAACTTACGACTTGTTTTTGACATGACTTTGTGGAATAACACGTTTGACATTCATTTGTTATTAATTTCTTTGCTTTTGGCAGCAAAAAGTTTAATCCCCAATAATCAGTAATGTCGAGAACCTGTTCGTTTATGTTAATATTCGTCCGGCGTACATTAATGTGGTTCGCTTGTCGTTATGTCACCGTGTTACTCGTGATTGTGGCCATAGAGTAAGCAGGGTACAGAAGGGTCTCTGTGCTTGGGTAGCCGAATGTTTTGGTCAAATCTCAGTCCATTTGGATTATGTTCTGCTAGATTCTGCATATCTGTTAGCTTTATACTAGAGTAGTACGTGCAGTATAGTAGCTATGTACGAGTTACATATGTACATACATGGTGAAAAGGCAGTTCAAATGCTGTGAAGTAAAATAAATATTGGGCGTCCTCAAAGATTCGATCATCCTGTAGGCATTCAACTTATTCCTGGTCTACTCCCGGCGCGTGAGTCACGGTCATGTTGCGCAGGCGCGGCTGATCGGTCGCGCCTTACCTGAATCCATGACCTTAAGAGCGGCCCTTACGACAATGGCTAACTTAGCCCTTCATTTCATCATGATCAAAGGGTTACAAGCATTTGCTGAGAAACGCCCCATTGTTACACATAAAGCTAATATGTTTTGATATAAAACTAACTCTAATTATCACCTTATAGGTCTGTCACACGGTGACATCATTTCGTCCGTCTATTTTTTCACGATTGTGTTAGAAATAGGTATGACCGAATGCAAGCGCTCTTTAAAATAAATCCTACAGGTAAAAACTCGTATTTAGTTTGTTATGATTTTTTTCCATCATTTTAGTCGTCATTTTCCTGTTTCTATAAAAACACATATACAGTTCTGAATTTAAAACCTTCTTTTTCGGAAGTCGGTTCAAATTTTTAAAATATCTTAGTAAGTATTGCATTCCCGTTCTCGTGGTTGGTGTATGCGCTTGAGTCACAAGCAGGTTCAGGTTAACCTCCCCGAGTCCTGTGACCTCTGCGCCGTGCCTTACTGCCCAACAATTTAGAAATTATTTGATGCACCTGCAATTTAAAGTGAATAAAGCGTACCTAGTAGTGGCATTTTGCTTACGTTTGAAAGGCTTATTGTCCTTATTTATGTTAATCATATCTGTGTATAAGACAATACCGCGACTTATGTATAGGTAATTGATTAGTAAGGTCTCTTATGTTGCTATGTCGTCTTTGTCCGCAAACTGGAACACCACATCTATCACTCACCATCACCTTCAACCCATTACCGTCAACCGTCAACCGTCATTGCAAATATCTAATGTTTGCTGACGACCTCAAAATATATAAAGTTGTTACCTCAAATGAAGACACTACCCTAATTCAGGAGGATTTAAATAGAATAGAACACTGGTGCAAACTCAATCACATGAAACTTAACGTACATAAATGTAGCCATATACGGTTCACAAGGAAAAAGCAGTCTAATATTGTACCATACAATATAAATGGAGCCTTATTAGAAACTGTAAATGAGGTTCGCGATCTCGGCATCACTATGAACAGTAAAGTCAACTTCATAAGCCATATCGATAACATCGTTACAAAATCGGCACGACTACTAGGATTTCTTAAAAGAAGCACTAAAGGATTCATTAGTCCGCAGTCACCTTGAATTTGCCAGCGTAGTGTGGAATCCGCAGTACGCAGTACACTCGCAAAGACTAGAGAGTATTCAAAGGGCCTTCACCAAACACCTGACGTATACCTTCGGTGGTGTATCTCCTCGGTGTCCATACGAACAACGAATACGTCACTACAAAATGATCACACTGCGCGACCGTCGACTGGTACAGGATCTTATGTTTTTCTACAAATTAGTCAACAATAAATTAGATTGCGTAAAGTTGATTGAACAAATAGGATTAAAAGTCCCCTATAGAATACCCAGATATCCCATTACCAATTTATTCCACACTAAAACTTCCAACACAAATTTAGGAGAAAATTCCCCTCTCAATAGGCTTAGTAAAGTGATGAATAGTCATGCAAAATCAAACCCAGATGTTGACATATACCAGAACTCTATGACAATCTTTAAAGCCCACATTTTAAATCATAAAATCCCAAAAGATTAACTGTATCAACTGTGTTATATATATATGTACCATGCAACCACTTTCTCTGTAATTTTGCTAGTTTTTAAGATTAAGTCAAAAATTTGATCTCATTTTTTTTTTCCACTTTTTGATTGATTTTTTGTATAATTTAATTTTGATTCTGTTATATTTATAGTTTGTTTCATGTTTTGATTATCTAGTTTAAGTTACCACTTAAGTACGTGAATGTTGGTTCACCTGTAATTGGCGACTGTGTAAGCCTTTTACTCCTTAAAACCTCCCTTTGTTAATTTGTACACAGAAGCTGTTGGTGTCCCTTTGAATAAATAAAATAAAATAAAAAAATTACAGTAACAGTTGCAGTTGCCACACCGGCAGCACTAGTCCAGCCCCGCGCCCCTGCTCGTTTATCACAAGCCATTAGTTTGGGCACTCGGCTCAATCACTTGACAGGCAGCCATTAGGTGACATCACTGAGACACTAGGTGAACATATTCTGGAATATTCCATAGATTGTGGACGGTAGAATGATGGGAGCAATCCAGAGACACAGTAACTCCGGTATGGAATGCGTTGTGCGATGTATGCAGCCGGTTTATTTAGTCATGCATTTCTCGCAGCTGCCCACTATAATTTCACGGAATGATTAAAGTATGGATCACTTGAACATGATACTCCCATGGAACTGTAATTGTCTTAAGAGTATTTCTTGGTAATGCGTAATGCGGTTTAAATCTCGATGTGACTGAAGTTTGCTTTAACTTCCCAAGACCCAGTTGAACAAATTCAGACTGTGTATTATGTAACTGGCAGTACAGGGAAGAGATTTAAAACCAAAACTGATTTTATAAGTTTATAACTTTTAATTTTAAGATATTGAGAACTAGCTAACTAATTGTAAACGACCTCAGTATCTAGGGCACATGCCTAAAAATAAAAAATACTCCAATACTACTTATTCTTGTTTTTGTTGAGATAAAAGTTATGTCTCCTTATAAGATGCTGTAAGGGGGGCAAGGGCGCCGGGGTGGCGACTGAGTGCCTTATAAGGCCAGACCTTTGGCCCAATGGCCATATGGCGCGAGGATCGACGCTGAGCTAGATTGACAGATGGTTCACGACAAATGGCTCAATGTTAGTTATGGTCGAAACATGTAACGTGCCAATGGACATGCGCGCTAATGTAAATTATCTGCTGATCTAAAAAACTGGGTTTGTTTGGAAACAAGCTGCCTTATATGTAATCCTTACTGAGAACAAACTTTGTTGATTGTGGACTGAGATAGATACTGATCCATATGTTGAGACCCTACTTTTTGAACAGCAAATGTATTAAATATCGGAATTCTTCAAATCCTATTTAACTTGGAACTTTGATCTACCCATAACGTTTGCATGCTCATGACAAGGCAGTATGCAAGTTGTCCATAAATCCGGCAATGAGAAGCTGTCGCAGCCGGCGCGCACTAATTGCCCAAGGTCTGTCAATTGCACCGCATCACCGCAGCACGCGCGACACTCCCCAGATTTCATACAACTTCATTTAGCGATCACTTACGTGTTAATTGATGATGATAAACTCCGCTACAGATGGCTCCATATATTTATGTATATGTGAAGATGTGTGCTAGAGTCAGTATTGGTAATACCAATTCTCAAGTATATGACGATGCTTTGTAAATAGTAGCAAATCTTTCACTTTATTAATTTTGGACTTATGAGAATCCTTTCCACGGGAACCTCCCTTATGTTTGTGGTATACAAACATTAAAGGACAATGGGCACTTTGAATGATTTGGTACCCGCTCCAAAAGTAACGTATGATATATCATTAGAAAGGTATTTACGTGAACAATAATAAAAACTATGGGGCCTGCCTCAATTAGCTGTCCGATCCGAGTAACGATAAAAATTGAATCGACATAGAAACAAGTATGTCATCCATATATGCAAATTCATTACGAGGCATATTATGTCGTCAGTGTTATAATTTTAAACTCAGTTAATAGTCATCTTGCATTGTTTGAGATGCACTCTATTATAATCTAAAGTTTGCAATATTCTATGGAGTCATACTGCGGAAACACAATCGTCATCTGATTTGACAAAAGTTCAAAACATTTTTTTTTTAAGAAGAAATTCATCATTATCTCAGCACCTCTTGAGGAGCAAGATTGAGTCGTAATATGTACGATGTTAACATCGTCTCCTGACTTTTCAACCTTAATTGATTGTAAATACTGAAAGACTTTCATCAAATACATAAGCTAGTTCTGTGTGAACTGCAAAGGTTTGCACAGTCTTTTTTTAAAGCAGTGGGCAGGCAAACATTTTAAGAAGGCCGAATTCCTGCTTTCTTGTTACATTACCAGTTTTTATTCAATACAGTTAGATTTAAGAACTACATCTACGTTGATGATTTATGAACATTACACATTCTATTAGTAGATGTCACGCGAAATGGACAAGGATTTGGGACTAGTCGTTGTAGTAAAATTTTTTTGCCTTGCCAAGACCTACGCAATGGTACTAGAATCAACACTGTTGGACAGGGTACCAAAACGCCCATCGTCCTTTAAAACGTAACCTAACTACAGTGAAGAAGTTAAGTAAGTTTACATTACTTTGTATACTAGATAGTCGAAAACATGCTCCAAAATCCAGAACTACCTTGTTACGTCCATTAGCAGATGAAATCAAAGACGGTGAAGTGGTATTACGTGTCGCAGATCAAGTGGTGGAGCCGCGAACAATTGTCAACGATATTGTTTAATTAGGTGTCACTGTCATACTCGTATCATCACTGTTATTGAATTCTCTCCGGTAACGTAACGCCAATTCTCTTTACATTCATTATTTTGGGATTCTGAAATCTAATCTCTATTGTCGTTCTTTGTTTGACAATATTACCTTGCTATGTTTGTTTTGTTTTTCTAGGGCTACATTTTCGTAATTATTTTTAGAGGTATTACCAGATTCAACCAGATCCCAAAGACATTTTCATATTCGTATTCCTTGCGATAAAATTGATACTTTGAATTAAAGTCCTTGATAGTTGCTGGGATTGGCTACCGCAATTGGGTGCATCTAGGATTTCAAATAGAATGTCATCATTAAAATCACGAAGTACTACCAGTTTTGGTATAAATATCAATAGGTTAACTGATCTGAATACGATACGGCTCGGGCCTTGGGCTCGGAGAATGTTCAGTTGTTGCTTTGTTTGTACCTTCCTCGACAATATTATTATGCTTTTCCTTTTGATTACACATATTAATATTAAGCATTTCTGATGTGATCTAATCACAATAATTATTTCGAGTAGTAAATACAACTTGTCAATAGCCAGCGGTAACGATCCTTTAATTGTTAAGATGAGCTGCATTCCACGGCAATATCATTAGATTTGCATAAATGTCTTGTATTTATTCATTTATTGCAGTGAATGCATATTGCCTGTTCACTTTATGTATTACCAGGGTCTTTCATTCCGTGTGAAGGTGTTGGGTGGTTTACCTTAGAGGGCACGTTGTTAACAGTAATGTTGTGTTTGTTACAGAATGTCTGAAGGCGACGTGTCGTTGATCCGCGACGAGGATCTGCTGCGGCGTATGGTGAGATATTGCTGCCATTCATATTTTAAAACAGTTATAGCCAAGTTTACTAATCAGCTGTGATTCTATGTCATTAAGAGAATCACAATCATTAACATCCTCATCGAAACGTAAGTAATCATTTAATTTCAATCAACTAAGCGGTCCTGACCGCAGTCCGCACTTCAATAGATAATGCGCGCGCCTGGCGGAAACCACAAGCAATGTTTATCAAAACACATTGCAATGTTCATTGTTACAAAAGCAAAAGGCGAAATAACTCGCATTTTGTCATTTGTTTTGTTTGTTTTTGACATTCGAAAATAAATAACAAGCGATTAAATTACTTCATAATGAAATAAGGAATGTTACTTAAGTATCATGTTCATCTTGCAGTTATAATGAATGTTACGTCTTCTATATGCATCTATCGTTTGTCCACAAAAAGTACTGTCACAAATGTTTTGCTAAACGAACACCTTTTCAAAATTCCAGTGGCAGCAGACGGAAGACTTCTCTCGCAAGAAAGAGATTCGCGCGCACATGTACCGCCTGCGGGAGGAGCGTCTGCGCGACCTGTACTCGCCCGAACCTCCCAGAGAGGGGAAAGGTAACTCATCTTACTTGATTGCCTTCAGTAGTGGGGTAGGAGGGGGGGGGGGAGGGGTAGAATGTGAGAAACGTAGTTAGTGTAGCTATTATATGCATAGTACACTGAACAATGTGTGTGTAGTAGTCAAGCTAAGGGTTTATTATAATAGTGAACATCAGATCATTATTTTATAGCAACTATGTATTTATTCCGCGTTATGTATTAGGTATGTTTACGTAAATGCGCATCTGTAGACTTTCAGTATTTGCTAGTTGCACAGTGCTGGTTTCTGATGAACTATGTAGGTATATATATGTATGCGGAATAATTTTTCCCCAGGAGTAAGATTTACATACATTAAATTGTCCCCTTATTAATGTTTGAATATCTGAAGTGTCCGCCTTAAGACCACAAGTCAGCGTAGTTGTGCCCGAATTCAACAGGTAGTGAGTTCAGTGCTGCGCAAGGCCACGTGAAGTCGTTCGCGGACCAGAGCTTCCAGTCCATGAAGAGCAAGGAGGTCCGCGACGCTGGCTCCCCACCCAAGGAGTTCACGTACCGCGGCCAAGGTGCCTGCACTATACACCCATAATGTAACCTTAACCGAACTAACGCTTATTAATCGGTAACGGTACATACCAATCACAATGAAAGACTAACTAACACTGCTCTCTTTCCAGATTTGAAGGCGCTGTCGAACGCTGGCTGGAATGTGGAGTCGGAGAACAAGACTACCGACGATGGTCACACGCACGTCAAGTCTGTCCACGCCAACATTGAAGGCAGATACGATGTGGATGGCGGCAAAGGACAATTTGCTGCCGTCGATCATCATAAAGAAGCCGTCACCGAGTATCACGATGACAACAGCAGCTTGAAACGTAACGAGACCTCGTCGAACACAGCAGCTCGCGAACACGTCGTGCGCAAAACTGATGACGGCACGCAGATATCGTCTACCACCAGCTCGTCGACTTCTTCGTCCAAGTTCCAGCAGATGTCTTCGACGCGACATGAAACAGTGCCATATTTGACTAACGATGACTATGACCTACGAAGTTATGATACTAACCGCAATGAGGATTCATCCTCTGTAACGAGAAGACAGATTTCGAAAACTAATGACTACGAACAAAACTTGAGGAACAATGACTATGAAACGAATTTGAGAAAAAATGACTACCAACAAAATATAACAAGAAATGAATATGAACAAAGTGTCAAAAAGAATGAGTATGAACATGTCGTGAGGAAAAATGATTATGAACAAAACTTGACCAGAAATGATTATGAGACTGGCGAGCTCGTCTCTAGGAAAGTGGATTACCCTGATGACAACACCAGGGTAATTGTAGAGACGCGGTGTTTGCCTGACGGAACTCGGGTTACCAGCACCAAGAGAGAATTTCGGGCTCCAGTACAAAGCACTCGCTCCGAACATTCATACCAGACAAGGGAAAATAAATCCTACTCCTCCCAACAGCGATCTGATGCAAAGGAATCCTCGAAAATTATACGACACGTTATTGATGACCGCGCCACTGACATCGTCGATTCCCAAAGAAACGTTGATGATTACGATTTCAAGAGACAAATTGCTGAATACACTTCAAAAGACAATAAAGATTATTCGGACGTGCAGCGTCATGAAACAAAAGTGAACAAAACAAATATTGATAATTCTAAGTTGGATGACGAATATTCGAAAACCACTCGCCACGTGACTCGAGTCAATAAAGTAATAGAGTCCACAGATAAAGACTATGTAAACACGCAGTTTACGAATCAGACCCATGACCGACAATATCAAATTAATGATGTTCATAAGGAAACGGCTGTCCGCGAGATTCGCGCTGAACCAAGCCCGCCGCGTGATCAGCGCCCACGTACAGTTACACCGCAAAATGATCGACCTAAATCTTATACACCACGCCACGATCGTCCTGAAACGATGACACCAGCGGAAAACCGCCGTGACACAGAAACACCTAAAAACAATCGTCATGATATAAGATCTCCGCGCGATGATTACCGCGAGCCTGTAAGGCCTCGTGATGACCAGCCGGTACCGGTGAAAGATTACGTCCAACACCAAACCAAAGATACCGAGGAGAGAGTACATCACGTCACAAGAGATCAAAAGATTGAGGAAACTGTAGAAAGGAAGACAAGCTCTGATCATTACCAAACCACATATCAAACAGATTTTCCTCAAAAAAAGATCAGCAATGACTGGAGTCCATCACATCAGGCGTGGGCTAGTACACTCCGTGCCGATACACCTACTACCACGCGACCTTCAACTAGGGCTTCTTCTCCTGGTAGTAGAACCTTCAAGTCCAGCTCATCTTCGCTTAGGAGCAGCGTTAGCCCTGATAAAATATCCAGGAAGCCATCAAGCAGAGGTGGTAGTCCAAACAAAATTGACAGACATTCGCCAACCCGTAACGATAAAAACTCTACCACACATTCTACCCATAGTGTCACTGAGGTTAAAACGCATAAGTATACCAGTTCCGATGATAAAAGACCTCCCACTGGTCGTTCTCCAACTAGGCCGGGTTATAGCCCTGAGAGAAAACCCCAAGACACTCGCTACAGGCCCAGCGTAAGTCCAGAAAAAAAACCAGAACTTCCATTAAGGCCTAGTGCTAGCCCAGAAAGGAAACCAACACAGAGAGGTTCACCTACAGTGAGCCACCGTAGAGTTACTTCTCCTACTCGCTTAATAGGAAGTCGGGACTCGCCAATAGGATCGCGAGAAAGTCCAGAGACAAAGCCCACTGAGGACCCTTCTCTTAGCTCAAACTTCCCACGGTCAAGTCCGGAAAGAAATATAAATAATTTGCCTAAAGATACTGCAAGGAAACCAGATCTGAGTCCTGATAGAAAACCAGAGCACGGAAAACCTCATGATGGTCGTAAAACTCCAGTATCCGAGTTACCCCGTACCACCTCTCCACCGCGAAAGTCTCACCCTAAAGATAGCACAAACAGAGTTGGCTCAAGTCCAGACCGAAAGCCTAGTTATCATCCAGCAAGTCCTTCGTCAAAAACTCCTGACGACATTGTTGAAAAGCAACCAAAAGATGCCCCAAGATCGAGTGTGAGTCCTGATAGGAAACCTGGATATATGAAGCCAACTTCTGCGAGCAAGCCGTCAGATAACCTCAAGTCCCCAACGAAGCATGCACCAATGCAAAGCCCTGAGCGTAAGCCTATGGAAAAATCTACCAACAAAGTACAAGAAGATCACTATAAATTTATTGACGAGGAAACAATAATGTTCACCCGTAACGATAAAACTAAGCCAAAGTTACCCTCTGAACAAAAAGATCATTCACCTTCAAGGAAGAGTCCCAGTAAAGACACTCCCGATTTCTGTAACACGGAATTGACAAGAAAGAGATCACCTTCTCCCAAGGATCATGTTAAATTTATTGACCAAAAAGATCGGGTTGATGTGACGCAGCTCAAAACTATTGAGGTAACCGAGGAAACAACGTCAAAATATCGTTCTCCGAAGGAAAAAGATACACCCAGTGATAAAGCTTCTCCAAGGGAGCCATTGCCGGTTAATTATGGAACTTACGACAAAAAGAAACCGTTCGTTTCTGATGTCACCGAGGTAACTACAACTTTTAGAGACAGTACCGATGTAAAGGACGATTCGCAACCACGTCGTCAAAAATCTCCAAACAAAACATCTGTACAGCCAACATCTCCCACAAAGAAGTTGCCACGAGACAGCGTGTCCCCTGTCAAATCGCCTTCAAAAGATTCCAAACACAAACACACTACTGACTTTATTACAACAGAGATAACTAGGGAAGAGATAAATAAAAAAACTACTGAAGATCGTCCACGAAAACTTGTTACCCCATCCTCTAGCCCCACTAGGAAACCGAAACCTACTGATACTGAACCATCGACTGGTCAAAGCTCTCCTACTACTTCTGTAAGTGGTTTCGTATACTTCAGCTCGCCACGAACTGAAAAGCACATTGTCACTGACTTAGACGATCAAGAATATTATTCTGAAATGCACTCCACCGACGAAACTATTACTAATATCAGTAAAAGACCGGAAAGTCTAGGAGTGAACAGATCACAATCTCCTTCTAAGATTCCTTGCAGATCTCCATCTCCAGAGAAACGCGCCTCGCCTTCCAAGGATAGTCTGCCACGAAAAAGTTCTTTGAAGAAACCCTCAACAGAAGTAACTCAAGCTTCTCCAATTGAAAAACCCCCATCCAGTTTTCGTGTTTCACCCACAGAAGAACCAAAGGACTTCCCTGAGCACAAAGTGGTAAAAAAAGATCGGCCGGAAGGTCCTGAATCTGATGCCGTCGTTGGCAAAATAAAACCACCTTTAGAGCGTAGAGAGACGTATGAGGATCGGTGCCGAAAAATTCTTGGAATGATGGATGATACGACTACATCCGAAACGATTAAAAAAACCAGTTATTTGAAGGAGCCAGAGGCAAACTTGAGCTCTCCTAGTGTCTCTCCTTGTCGCAGTCCTGTTCCAAGAGAGACTCCATTTGAATATCCAACAGTTAAGAAAACGACGCAGACTAAGGACGATGTAACCGAGTTCATAGTGCGTGAACAAGAAAATATTGTGAAAACAAGCACTGTAATTAATGATGATACCTGTATTAATAAAGCACCTCGGGAGAACTTACCAGTAAAGCTAAAAGATGTGACAGATAAAACTACAAAAAAACATGAAAGAACAACTGAGGATAAAGTAGATACAAAGAAAACTGTCACCAATAAGTATCCTTCACCGAGGCAAAGTCCTGAGAGGAAGCACTGGAATCAAAAGTTAGAAGAAGATCAGAAACTGTATCCTGACGACCTTCCGAGGTCGACTGCAGGTGTTGAACCTACTTCTAAAGACTTCAACAAGCCTCGTTCAACTCCATTGAAACCAAATACAATAGGTGCCTCGCCAAGATCTAGCATAAGTCCTGAAAGAAAACCAGGGTATAGACCGACTGAGAAAAAGGATGACAGTAAATATCCTGACAAATCTACTCCAGCAACACCGGGCTATATGAAAACCACTTCAGCTACTTCATCCAAATATGATGCTACGACTGAAGAGAATGAAACAATTAGGACAAAAACAACAATTGAAAGAAAAGTAACACAATCTCCAACAAGAAAAACTCCATCTGATAAACCAGTTGGTCCAGATCAACGTTCTGACAGGAGTCCCCAGCGAAAACCAAGCACTGACGAAAGGGCACCAATCAAGACAATGCCTGAAAATAAACCTTCTGACACGTATCCCAGAGAAGCGTCTCCGTCTAGACCAAGCTACAATAAAACCACAACTTCAATGATAGTTGAATACGATTCCACCTCCACGATTGAAGATATTGATCAGTCGATGACTTCAGAAACTGTATCAAAAAAGTCATCCCCTCGTCCTTCAGTATCTCCAACACGACGAGTCTCAAAACCGTCAGATGACATTCCAACAAGGCAGTCCAACAAGAGTCCAGACCGCAAGCATAAAGACGACCTAGCTTCTACAAAAGATGTTCCTGAGAGAAAGCCGACGAAACCAAAGGACTCCTCTCCATCAGGACCGGGCTACATGAAATCTACTGCTTCTATGACTTCAAAGTATGAGACCACCTCCACTGAAGATCTGCGTGATACTAATACTTCTAGGACGGTCCAAACAAGATACTCATCTTCACCCTCACGCAAAACTGTTAAACCTTCTGATGGCGCTGATAGCAGACCCAATCATCCTAAAGAACAAAGCCCTGATCGCCAGCCTCACGCTCATCAAGATCGATCTCCTACTAGGAAATTATCAGAAAACACTCCTGTAGACAAGTATCCCAGAGATAGTTCACCAACTAAAGGCAAACCTGATAAAATCCCTGGTTATATGAAAACTACTTCGTCTGTCTCATCAAAATATGAGACTATATCCACCACTGAGGAAGATGTAGAAGAAAATACGTCTTTAACTATAACTAAAAGCAATGTGCGGCAGCCATCAGACTCTCCATCTAAAAAAGAACTGGAAAACTATCCTCGTACTTCACCACCTAAGTCTACTACTGCTAAGCCACTGGAAGGCTTTTCTCAAACTAAGCCTGGACGTGAGACAGCACCTAAATCAGGTATATCCGGCAAGCCAACTGGCAATAAGCCAAACACTATTGAGAAAACTCCTGAGTTCGTGAAGACAACTTCTCATATTTATAAACAAGATACAGTGTCCGCCACTAAAGATTTCTTAGAAACCTGTAGAACAGAAAGGCAAAGTCCTCATTATACCCCTGATTCACAAACTCCGAAGACAAGTGATGAGTATGGCCAAGAAACCGACCATCCTCGAACAGTTTCACCATCCAGGTCACACCCAACAGATTATAACTCATCTAGACATAGCATTAGTCCTGATCGTAAGTCTCAGCAGCCTTCTGAGCCCCTTGTGAAGAAACCAACCGATGAAAAACGCAGGGGAGCATCGCCTTCAAAGAAAATTATGAATCCCGAAACTCCTGGTTACATGAAAACTACTACGTCTGTTAAAACTAGACATGATGAGGATTTCGAAGAAATCACATCCAGTAAGACCAGACAGAGTGTGCATTCATTATCACGTCCATCACCACCTAAAACGACTAAATCAGATAACGCTCCAAGTAAACCCGATTTGGACAGAAGTCCTAACCGCAACCCACAAAAATACACTGAGCCATCACCGAAAGCTAGCCCAGAGAGACAAATAGGTTACAAATATCCCAAGGACACTTCTCCGTCGCGAAAAACACCTGCCTCGGAAGAGACTGAACCTAGTAATTTAAAAACCATAACTTCTATTAAGTCAACTTTGGAAGATATTAAGGACACCACGACTACAAAAATCAAAGAAGGATACCATTCTACTTTGCATCAGTCAGACACTTCACCAACAAGAAGAGGCACTAAGCCTACGGACAGTTATAAATCCACTCCGGATCAGTCGCGAACACATTCACCAACTAAGTCTCTACCAGATGCCTCTGTGAAAAAATCACCTGCACCTAAAGAGAGTATTAACAAATATCCACGACACTCATCTCCAAGATCAAGTCCAGACAGAAAAACAACAACTGATTCGGTTGTAACATGTAACACTGAAACTATTCCCACCACCGAAGAAATTGAAACTACAGAAGATACAGTACCCAAGCATCCATCAGTAGGATCTCCTGAATCGCCTTCACGCCGTGCTCCTTACGAACCATCTAAAAAGCGTAGCTACCTTCAGCAACCAGAAGAGACCAGGCAGCTTCGCACACCTTCACCAATGAAAAAAACCACAAAAATTACTGAAGTTAGTACGGACTTCCTGATGTCCGAGAGAGAACAGGAAATTTTAGATAGAGTCCAAAAGTCCCTTCGAAAATTGTCTCCTGATCGCAAAGAGAGATCACCCAGCAGAGAAAAGAGCCCAAACAAAACAACAACCAGTTTGAAAGACATTGATATAGCTAGCCACACTCTGAACGACGATGAAATTATTAACGAAGATGTAATAGATATCACAGAGCAATCAACCACTAAACAAGGATCGCTTATAGCTGAAAAAGTCAAGGATTCCAAAGTCCCAACCAAATTATCTCCCAGAACTGTTTCGCCTACTAAGAAACCTTCAGGTATTGCAACTCCAACAAAAACTGATAAAATAAGTCCGGAATCACCCACGAAACCAAGAAGTGTTTCTCCCAAAAAACCAGTTTCAGCAACTGAAAGACCACAGTCACCGCAAGTGCGGCCAAGTGGAATAAAACCTAAGGAGCCGATACCTTCTCATCTGACTAGAAAGGCGACACCTGCCACTTTAAATATCACCAAAACGGACAAAACTGTAACAGATTTTAAGAAAACTTCAAATATTGGCTCTGTAACTAAACAAAATAGTTTCAGTCGTTCAACAACCAATAAAACTACTACAAAGACAGCCTCTTCACCTACGAGTCGACCTACTGAACCAGAAACTAAGCGAACCCCAACTCCTAAAGGCATAAGGGAGAGCGTGATCCCGACAAAGAAAGACATCGACACGAAAGTGATGCGGACTGTTAGTGATATTACAATTAAGTCGAAGAAAACATCACCTCAAAGAATGAAATCAAAGCCAGAAATTCAAGTGAGTGATATGTCTACTAAAACTACAAAGCCTTCTATTAAAGAACCACATTCTAAATTGCCAAGTAAGCCAAAATCTGCTACGACATTGAATACTTCAACCGACGAAGATGACATTATTATTGATGTTGAGCAATCGAAATCGTCGAGAGAAAATTCACCTGATCGTATTTGTCCAACTCCCGTTAATTTTGGAGATGACGTTGGTACACCTCGATATCCTGATGAAGTGAGTGAACCTGATGATGATTTCCGTAGACGAACTCATCATACAATCCATGAGGCCGAGTCTATCGTGGATGACATTGTTGAAATTTGTGAAGATGACGAACTTTTTGTTAGAAAGACTGATGTCGACGTTGCGACTGAAGATGACGAAAGCCTGCTTAGTGTAACAGACAAAGTATCCAGATTTACTAAAGGTGTTGAGACAGTAACGAAGCATAAAGATACAACTGCAATATTTAAAGATACTGAAAGAAGGACACATTCTGATTTCATTGATGATAAGTTGAAATCTGATGAGTGCTTATTGTCTGTATCGGAGAAAGTGAACAAGTTTGCCAGAGGACCAAGTGCTACTAGAGATAGCAAGAGTCCCTCACGGAGAGTTACCGATGAATACGATAAAAATACTGTTTATCAAGATGACTACACTAAACTAAGTGTACACGACAAAGCACACTTGTTTGTGGAGACTGCAGAAAATGCTAAGACTCCTAAAGTTAAACCAACTCCACAAAAAGTGGAGCGTCCTGACTTAACTAACGTTGATGACTCATTAAAGAGTGATGATTGCTTACTGAGTGTTTCGGACAAAGTACATAAGTTTGTAAAAACAGCTGAGCAATTCTTGACGGAATCTCAGGAGGTCGAGGAGAAGGAAAAGCGAATTAAAGAGCAACATGACAAAATCATGCGCAAGATAGTAGATGAAGTTGATGATGAGGTAGAAAACTATATCGAGACGACGAATGTTACCGAAGATGTGGAAGTCACAAGCAAAAAGCCAGCAGACCGCCGTGATGAAAAGCCCCATAAACCAAGGGAAACTTCATTGCTACCGAAGGTTAAAGAGTACAACAGCCCTAGTCTGAAAACCGCTGATAGAACTCCAACCGTTAAAATAACTACTCTTCGCAGCAGTGAAGCTGTTAAGAAGGCTAAAGCTTTGTTTGAAACAATAGCCACCACTACGCAAAAAACAAAAGAAACCATTAAAACTAAAACTGCTAAATTAACAGACATCGGAGTGACGAAAAAGTCTCCTAAACCTGATTTTACTACTGATATCCATCCCTGTATTGAAGATTCTTCTCCTATTTATATTCCTGATAAAGTGGGGGATGAGGGTGATGTTCCTCAAACCCATAAAGAGCGACCGACAAGTGGTACACTCAGCCGGCCGCAATATCCTCGTACTGATGATAAGCCACGGAGCAGCCCGTCACGTTTAGTGGCCCAGTCTCCAGAAATTCCAAGGTCTAAGTCCCCAGGTTATCAAACTGTGGAAACCACAACTACATCCAAAACTGTGTTATCAAGATATCCGACTACTCAAAGAGCTGAATCTCCGAGTCAGCGACACGAGCCTCAAAAATCCGATAGAATTCCTGGATACCTTCGTCCAACAAAAACTAGCCAAATCAAGGAGGAGACGAAGGTGGTTGAGGATACCGAAGTAAGCAGTCGACGAGGGAGCGGCAAGTTTGGTGTAGAGCTTCGAAGAACCAGTGTTGAAAGATCAACGGCAAGTAGCGAACGCCGGCGAAGCGTCGAGCACCCCTGCATCGAAGACATCTTCGACCTGGACCTCCTGGAACAAATGGTCAGTAAGCAAAAGATTTGCATTTTTATTATAGTTATCAATATTTCATTAATATGTCTACTTTTTTACTGACTACATTCTAATTTTCAGTTGGAAAAGGTCGTTGGTTACGAGCAGAGGCGTCGCATCAGATCACAGATTCGGATTGCTAGAAAAAAAGTCGAGAGCGACCATATTGACACTAACACTTACACTAAAACTACAAGACAAACTATGACTACACAAAAGCTGCGGTCACCGGAACGCCTGAGGACGAGATCACCCGAACGGGCTCCAAAATCTACCCTCCATAAAACAAAATCCCCTGATCGTCATGCTAAAACACCCCAGAGAATGATCCCCGAAACCACCCGAGTACCAGAACTTGCGCAGCCTATGCATAATGGGCACGCTAAAGAGCCAACCAGAACTATAAGTGACAGGCGCCCCAGAACACACAGTCCTGAGAAACCTGCTCCAAAATCCGTTCCCAAATCAAAAAGTCCGGTTCGTCAACCTAGTCCCGACAAAAAGACACGACCTCAGTCTCCTAACAAAACAATAACTTCTAAACCTAAACCCAATCGCTTTAATGAATATGCATCAGCTTACATGAAGAAAGTGGGTTTGAGTGAGGCTGATAAGGTTAGATTCGCCGAAGCAAAATCAAGGAAAGCAGCAGAAGACAGACAGAGAACCATCAAGCATTCAGAAGCACATAAAGTAGTGGAAGAATACTCCACAACGAAAAGCTTCACTGCGAGGACTTCATCTAAGGATACCATCGAAGTGGTGCAGATGAATGGAACTAACAAGAGGTCACCGTCACCTGAAAAGCGTCAGAGTCCTGAACGAAAGGCTCAGAGTCCTGAAAGAAAGGCTCAAAGCCCGGAAAGAATTTACGAGCGAACTCCAAGTCCCACCCGTAAACAGGTTAAATCAGAACCTTCTAAAAAAGAGACAATCATAAAAACTGTTTACGAAATTGAAAAGAAGATACCGCAGAAATCAGTTCAGGAAGAGAAGCCGTCGTGGGTGACCAACAGGAACCTCAAGAAGATTAGTTCGGAAACCAGAACGTTCAGCAGTAAGAAGATAGAAGAGAAGCCAAAGTACAGAGCGCCCAGTCCCTCCAAGGTCATCCCGAAGCCTATCGACGTGATCACGTCCAGCTACGGGCCCGGGCCGCTCGACGCTGACGGCAAACCACTGTTCGGTATCAGGGCTTTGAGGAACGGTGCATCTAACTATCAAGGTAATTACCAATGTACATATTTTTACATATATGCTAATACTTATTTTCCCGCGGTTTCACCCGCATCCCGGGGAACTTCTTCCCGTACCCGGATAAAATGTAGCCTTTGTTCACCGGGGATGTGTTGCCCAACAGTGAACAAATGTTTTCAAATCGATAAAGTAGTTTCGGAGCCTATCCATGTCAAACAATCAAATCTTTCCTCTTTAAAATATTAGTGTAGAAATATATGTATCTCATCTGTATTATCTATACATTCATAATAGTGATTTTCAGCGTAGTTTTTCTTTTTAAACGTTTTTATAATAACAAAAAAGACCGCGATTATTCTCTACTTCTTCATCGCCTTTGAGTCAGGTTTCGTTCAGTATTTTTTTTTATAATATAAACGTATCTGGGCCATTCAAGTGTTTTGAGGTCAATGTTAAAGAACTCGACAACGGTAACACATTACGTCGCTCACTTTCTAATATTTGTATATTTTGTACTACTGAAACTTGTCGTGGCTTGACTAAGTAATGTTTCAGTTACGAGTATATTATTACTAAGATGCTTTACATGAAGGATTGTTCATAATGCAAATGTTAGTTCAGCTGAATGTGAATATTTCTAAGTGTTAGTGAGTTATTCGGGTCGTCTTCAGCCACTTGTTGTAGATTTACTGTCGGTGAGTAAGACAGTGTCACGTAAAGTTTCTAAAGCAGGCTCCGCTTAGATGTTGAGATACAAAGGCGGTGAAAATGTGTCATTTCAAGATCCGTGTAAAACTTGTGACTAAATGTTTGTATTAAGACAAAGATATTAGCCGCATTTATTGCCAAACATAGTTTGCGTATTAACCGGTCAGTGAATAGAGGCAAAAGGAGAGTTATGTCTTTACGTTTATTTCTAAGACCTTATTAACAAAATCTCTGGTTGTACAGTGAAAGGCACGGTGATCCGCCAAGAGTACCACTCCCGCAACGGCGGGGAGCCCGAGGGCACAGTCTCGGTGACCGCGTACTCCACGGAGCCCGAAGACCTGGAGCGCCTGCTGCAGAGCCAGGGGGAGCCCCCCTCCCGCATCCACGGCCTGGCTGCCATCACCACCACCAAGAAATTCGGCGGAGACACGGGAACGACGCTCAAGGAAATACATGGGGTAAGCGCCTACTTGATGTTTCGTAGCAATGTTGCATCAATGTGAGACGTAGTTGTAAAAATATAAATATCTACTTACCATCGAAATACATGCATTTTGTCATCTTTCAGAAGATATATATATGGAAGATAAATAACTTTAATAACATATTTACATAACTCATGATTTTCAATAACAACGAGGAATTTCAAATATTTTACTATTTTCCGACTGATATGTCAAATCTTACACCCGATATCAACATTTATCTCAAAAATGTTAATATGATAATCATTTCCCATAAAGAGAGAAGATCGCGCCGCCATAGACCAGTTCACACACAGTGACCGGCGCGTCTCCGACTCCAAGGTCGAGGAGATCTCCCAGAGAAGCTACGACTCCAGAAGAGAAGATATCCTGGGGGAAACCAGACGTATCGAGAGCAGACGGGAGGAGGTCATTGGCGACCGCCTCCGACAGGCCAGGGAGGAGATCGTGGACAGTGCTAAGGACAGGAGGGAAGATAGGACCGAGAGGATGCAGAGGCGAGTGGAGAAGGTGGAGAAGAAGGGAGACAGGACGCAGGAGAGGAAGGAGCGGATAGAGAGGACGGATGATAAGAAGACTGTCCGACAGAGCTCCGTCAAGTCACTCACCGAGAAATACATCAAGAGTGCCAGTGAGTATTACCTATATTATCCTTAGATCCTACCCAATCGACCATTGGTATAAGTGTACATTGTAAGTTAAGAGTTAAATAATTGGCACATCTTGTGAAAGAATAATCTTTAATCGATTCAGTAATATATAACGGGGAAATAAGTTGTCTCTTAAAATTTTAAACCAGTTTGTGTGTACTTCCTGAAAATCCTAATTCATGGAGTTGTGCTGGCTTATACAAGAGCTGTGAGGCAACAGAATCAGAATGAGCGGCGCTTGCGCAGGCCTAATGAAGGGAAACGGAGCGTACTACAGTTACAACTGCTTACAAAACTGTTTAAATATCACGATTTTTTCTTCTATTATATTGTTGACAAAGGAAAATGAGATACTTTCGATTATAACGCAATAGAGACGATAATTGTGTCAACTTAGTACAATACGATAAGGTTAAGTTAGAGTTAAGTTACAAAAAGCTTTGCGTAAAATAATGAGAATTTAATGAAAAATAATGAGAGTTTAATGAGAAGTAATGCTCCTATCAAGTAATATTATTAATTTATCCACTCCCATTCTTAATAGTTTATCCCCGAAATTAATTAATTTAATTAATGAAAAAAACTCAAATAAGAGATTTAACAACATGTTTTACCGATGTTTTGCGTTCTGAAAACATTCCGCGAGACTCAACAACACAAGACTACATCAGTCATCCCACTAGTTACACCCATTTGGTTTCCCATCAGACTATATGTAAATGAGCGTAGAATTTCGTGATATCACATAACAATAACGTAACGTAAACGCACGCGAGCGCGTTAACACGCGGCTCCTTGCGTAATCACTTTCATACTTTCATATTGCACTCGCGCGGTTTGCGTTTTCAGTCGACAACGGCCTCTCGGACTAACCCGACGGTTGTGAACTTGCTTGTTTGTTGTTTACATGTGCAAAACGATAAAATGGACACAAATAAGGATTGTAGTTACAACTTCAAGTTGTTGCTCAGTATTTATCAGAGATTAGGTGAGTTTCAGTTATTCAAGTGTTGTAGTATGTTTGGTTTTATTGTAAGTAATCAGTATTTTATTAGTTTTTAAAAAATCTTATTAAGAACTTAGGTCTTGTAAAGCGGGGACTTTTTAAACTGTTGTTCTTATAACAGATATTATTGCTAGGTCATTAAATGGATCCTAAGTGGAGATTATACCCTTTAAGGATGCGATGCCAAAATGCAGATATAACAAAGTTTAACATACTCTGTAGGCAAAAAAAAAATCAACGGACGCGGCAAATAATCATTTAAAATTGCACCGACACAAAAACTGCTGAGTCAAAATATTTCTCAATGAACAACTAGATACTTAAGATAATACGCGATCAAATAACTTATGTTTACAATAACAAGTAACAATACGCAAGTGTCCAAGTATGCTGTTATCAGAAACATCAGATTTCAACACTTGTAGTAGGTATCTTATCTTCACGCGAGTGATTACTCATGCTCATCTCGCGAGCAAAAGGTCAACAGCCTGTTTAGATGTTATTATTGTTTGGGCAACGTTGAGACACTCATCATTTACACTTGCAGGAAGTCATCAAATACTTCAGTATAATGCCTTTCGTGAGTTAGCATTATAACGAGTTTGTCTTGGAAATACAGGACGGAAGATGTGTAACCTCGTTACTTAATATTGCACTTCAAGACAAGTTAGTTTGAGTTGAGCAGTTTTGCTCTACGCTTAAGTCTCAGAAATGGCCTTAAAATTAAAAGGGATGATAGAGGGAAGTATAGAAAAATAATAAAAGCTGACCCCACTACTATGTGGAGTACATGGCAGGAAAGACAAAGGGAGGATGTCCAATTTTTAAAAATAATGTGTAGATTAACCATGTACGTACCTTGCGTTAACACGTAGGTTAAGTTAGCGCATACAATTAGCTGAAATTCGTTGTTTTATCTAAACAGACGAGAGCTCTAAGACGGAGCGCGCCGCGTACCCGAAGGCGGGGCTGATCCTGCGCACCGCCACCATGAAGGACAGCGTCTCCAGCGACTCCTCGGCACATGCTGGTGAGCACATACTTTCCATTATACATATCTATCAACTGAGTGCAAACTGTACTCTCAAAGTAAGAGTGAATGAGACTCATGCTTGTCAATAGTAACGTGTCCAATCGTTGTCTCCGAATTACTTAGCTGAACATCCTCAAAAAAGCTGTAACAATTATGACTATTAAAAATGCTAAAGGTCTCAAACCCGGAACAATATAATTTTGTATTTACCTATTGTTAGTTTGTTCCGTACGGAAATCGAACCGCCTACCTACGACACGTACCATAATGATCGTGTCGACGACGGTGCTGCGTGATCTATTGTCATCGATGAGCTCAAGAAATATAGCTATTATCCAATTTGTTTCACTTTTGCGGATCAAACCCTTTTGTTTACGAAGCTGTTAGTATTTTAATTTTATTTTAGGGAAAGTCATACGTACCCGGATAGAAACTATCCGATATTGATCCAAGTTTTATATCGTATCTCTACACCCGATTTTATCCAAATCGGTTCCATGTCAAAGCTTAATTAAGCTTAGCTGATTAATAAACAGAAAAACATGCAGGCACTTGCATACTTTTGATAAGTTCCCAAAGTCTACTCAGGTTGCTATAATCCTTCTCCTCGTACGCAGGTCTGACCCGCACAGACAGCGAGCACAGCCTGGGCTCAGTAGAAGACACCGTGGTGACGACAGAACGCGTGGATGGAGGAGTCAGGACGGTCACCACCACAACCAGGAGTCACGGCTCCGTGCAGCGCGGAGACCGCTCCTTCCTCGACAGCAACACCAAGGTCACAGGCGTCCAGGACATACTCACCAGGATGAAGAATGCTGATATAGGTGAGTGACCTTCATTTGTTTAGTCGATAGGGTCAGCTAATTTAATTGAGACTAATTATAATCCAATATTAATGTAGCACTTTCCAGGGTCAGATGATTTTGTAGTCGTGGATTATAGATAAGTGTCATATTTGCATAGGTTAACTCAAAGAAAAACAAAAAATAACGTTTTGCAAAAAGGAATTCCAACAGCAGAATTTGCATAGATACAGTGTTTCACCTGCATCCGAAAATAGTAATGCTTTAACAATGAGCCTATTTCATCAACCCTATAAATAATGATTTACTATTTCATACACGATTCGAAACCCACCTGGCACGGTTGGTCGAAAGTTGACAGAAGCTCGGCGGCTGCCAACATATCTAACGATTTCTGTCACTCTCCACGACCGTAATGCTTCTGTCGTTTGTCATGCTTGGCAGACGGGTGACTTCCTTGTACCTGTTAGGTAACAATGTTGTACCTGACTTCGAAGTCTACAAAACAGTTGAAAGTCATTGGCACCAAAAACCACCTTTGACATATCTTGTATACTAAAAAAAACATTTATTGATATTGTTGGTCAGTGTGCCAGTACTGAATAGAATTTAAAAGTTAATATCCTCTTCGGTCTGCTGGTTACACTAATAGGCAGCTATCACCTTGATATTAACACAATCTGGTAAAAACTGATGTGAGCAGCACGCGACGCGCATGCGTTATGTACCGGAGATGCATCATGTATTCAAAGCGAAGAGAATTTATTGCCATTTGCTAATCAGCACACACTGGTGTTCATAAAAGTAGGTTAGGATCAATAGAAATCCTGATGTACCTATAGAACAAACTGTCATAAATAAATAAAGGTAATCAGCATTACATGTCTTCCAAATTTCTTGCTTGTAAATGAATAATCCACAAAGCTATGTAAAATTAGCTATTTTCCGTGGTTTCACCCGCATCCCGGGAAATGTCCTCCCGAAACCGGACAAAAAATAGCCTGTGTTCATCTGGAATACTGTAGCTTCTCACAAGCAAAAGAGTTTTTTTTAATAGTTTTGGGTATAAACAAAACAAATAATGTTTCCTCTTTATTATATTATTGTTTAAATAGACTCCATATATGCAATCTTAAAGCTTGTCTTTGCTTGTCCCCCCAGTGATCCAGGAGGGCGACACGACGGAGGACACGGAGGCGCGAGCGCTGCTCAACAAGTTCCTGGGCGCCACCGTGCTCATGGCCGGCATGCAGGGCTACGTCACTGAGAAGCCGACCGGCAAACTCGTCGTCAAGCAGGTAAGTCTTAGTCTATCATATACTGCAGCATGCGGTTAGACTGGAAACCGACCCCAACATAGTTGGGAAAAGGCTCGGAAGATGATGAGATGATGATGAGACAATAGGTCTTACCTACTACCGTGAACTATAGTTCGGCCATTCAGAGAATGCGTTCCTGACACGTCGCGATTGAACTGACGACGTAACTTTGCAATGGCGTTGCAGTTACGATAAAAATATTTTTGCTGGTTGTTTACCGTTTTAACAATTGAGGAGCATTAAAACAACATTATTATATCAATAATCAATGAATGTTATTACGTCGTCAGTTCAATCGCGACGTGTCAGGAACGCATTCTCTGAATGGCCGAACTATAACTGATTTATAAGGGAGTAGGCATTTTGGACGATGACAATCTTATCCTTCTTAATTTTCCTTGAAGTGGTAAAGCGAATGTAACTGAGAAAAAAACCAGCAACAAAACCGGTACAAAAATAGGCTAGGTATTGATAACTTTTTGTCATTTCATCATCCTCCTGCCCTTATCCCAATTTTATTTGGGGTCGGCGCAGCATGCACGCACGACAAAACTTTTTGTCATTTGTCAGTTGAAATAACAGTTTGACGTCTATTACCTGAGGCAGCTTCACTTAGCTTAGTTTTTCACAGAAGTTCGCGAATTGAGAAAGGTGTAATTTTACGATGATGTTTACGTGTTATGTTTGTGTTATGTTTCAAATATATCTAAGCACGAATACTTAAATATAAACAAACAGTAGTAAGTTATAGGAAACCCGGGTAAAGCGGCGAGTGGTCCTATTCTTAACATGTAACCGGGTAACCCTACTCGCGCAGGTGTTAATGCATACAATATTACAGTAAATACATCGCTGCAAATACTTACATTGATAATACACATTCAGAAGTCCCACTGCAAATAATAAGAATTGAAATTAGCTATCAAAATAATCATCGACACATTTAATACAAGAAAGTCGTCTTCTTAAATTAAAATTATATGGATATAAAAGTTATCTAGCTTATTTATTCTTCACGAATTCAGACCCTAAGACATTCCATGATAGTCACATATGCGCATCATATGCGTCGCAAAACCTTCAAATCTTAAGGCTGTCAGGCTGCTAATTAAGATCAGTCTTACTATATGTATTTATTATCTCCTTATTTACGTAGGTACTAAGTACCTTTTACACCTTCTGGTTTAACTTTGTAAGTTGGTACAATTGCAGTATCGTGTGCAGTGCGCTTGGCACGAGACGCGCATGAATCACGCGCATATGCGCCCGCGCAGCATTGATTTATTTATTTATTTCAAACGCGCATTAATGGCGAACTAATGATCGCTTTTTAATACAATCGGTGCGATGTTGCGTCGTGTGATTGCCAGCTCAGATTTGTGGGGCAGGCCAGCATGTAGGTGCTTCGTAATTAATATTAGGGGATGCAAAAGTTAGGAATGAGCAATTTTTTATTTTATTTTAATTAGCTTTTACTGTCCCGCTGCTGGGCAAAGGCCTCTCCCATATGTTTCCAAGCTTCAGTGTCGGAAGTCTTGAATGAAAGAAAACGCTTCATGTTGGTATGAGAATAAAAACTCATTTTTTTTTCAATTAGGTATTTCATTATAAGTATTCGACAATTGGGTTTTTAGTAAGTATAGTGTTTCAATAAAATCGATTGAAATAAAACCAACAGTCGGCAATAAAACTGATTTACTAATTTTGGGATGTAACAAACTACCTACTACCTATTTGCTATTCTCACTTGTTATTCTAATATGCTATCATTTTACGGACTTCGCATTACGTGGGATCAACATAAGAAAATAAATCGAATTAAATGATATGAATATGAATTAAAGAAAGTCTATTCGAAACATTGCAATCATGTTAATCGCCTCGATCGTCTTAGAAAAGTCTACAAAAACATAATCTCATCCTATTTCAAATTCGGTTAAAACCAATTTTCTATGGCACCCCTAGCTAACAATCTAAAATTGTCACAAAAACTCCATATAGGGCGATGATGTACGCGACAAAGGATGTCCAAACACTAATGATAAATAAGGGTGTGATGTAAATGTGCGCAGTAGCACACGCGTGGTGTGCGCACGCGCCGACTGTTTATCTTGAGTACGCCGCAATGTGGGGCAATGTTACTGATGAAATAGCTTCGTGCTCCAGGTCTAGACACTCAGATGCTGCATCTGTAGCTGCTGGAATCTGGTCGGAATGCTCAGCTTCTCTCTTAATTAAGCTTATTAAGACATTTTCTGTAAGTTGTAGACGTTTCCCGACTTTCTTTTGCTGGCTATGTCTACTATGGCTTGCGATAATTTCTAGGTCTATTTTGAAATGTAGCAGACGTCTCGTAATTTCTTACATACAAATAGTTATAAAAAATAATCTAACAGAGTAAATTAATTCGCAATTTGATATCAGAGATACATAATACACTAAACTTTCATCTGAGTTTTCCGCAGACAGAAACGATATCGTTTTTATGATTTTTACGTAAGGTCAACTAACTGAAGAACTCAGTTAAATCTGGCATCAAGGTTACGCATTCTCGTGAGGTAACTGTGACCCACTTCAAGCCATCGAACAAAAAGGTCAATGAAAAGTAAACAAAATACTCTCCATTTAATAACAGACAGACAAACATACGTAATAACTTTCAATGTGTAGGCGATTCTGTTACAAGATTACAGAGAATCTGTGCTGAAGCCAAGCTTTGTGTTATAGCCAGCTTTCCCACGCTGAAAAATCGTTCGTGTAGTCCACGTGTGGCCCAAATATCGGTGAATTATAACCATTACACGTTACTACGAAGCGTCGTTCTAGTAAACAAAAGCTGTCCAAGATGCGCTAGCGCCGCCTTATTGCCGTTTAAAGCCACGCGTTCTAGCGCGGAAAGCGATGAAAATCCTATGCAAAAATAACACGCCCGCCCCGACATTTCACCACCATTTGCTGTTTAACGACCTAACTCCAAATACGATACACAGAAAACTATACTCTAAACACATCTGTGTTAGACGTTGTGGGGTTGTAAATCGCATGCGTTGTTCCCGGCACTATATTTGGCTTGGTGACGTCACGGCGAGGCGCGCGCGCAGTCCGTCCCCGGCTCCCGCGCACGCCACGCGCAGCCGATATGCCATGAAATCCATTAAATAAACCATAATATTATGGTATAATTAATTAACTAAATAGTGACTAAGTAGTACCGCGTCAAACACGCAGTAGACCCCAGTGATTATCGGATAACTTCAGGATTTTTCAATAATTTTCAGCTCAAATTTTTTTGGTGAGTTCATAACGATTTTTTTCCAATTTTCATTCCAGTTAGATATCATGCATGAGATATTTTCCTTGGAAACTAACATATGTTTTAATCGTGTTTTAATCTATGAATTATATAGAAATTAAGGAACTAAATATACAATAATTTAATTCGTTAAGGGCTGATTTTTCAATCGCCAGATAACTTTTATCTGAAGAATATGTTTGACGATTTGACAGCTTTTGTATGGAAAATATGTCAACCCGCCATATTTATTCCTCAGATAGAAGTTAACTGAGGATTGAAAAATCAGCCCTAAATTAACTATGTTATATGAGTACCGGGCAGCACTTGATCGTGCACAGTTAAAATCCGTCGTTGACGTCACGCGAGCTTTCAGCGGACTTTGAACTTCAAACTGAAATAGCTGATAATTAGAGTGAAATGATCACTACAGACAAACATATTTGATAAAATTTAAACAATTTATAAAAATATTATTAAGATTTAAAACTATGCCAATAATTTCTTCCTTTAGCATTTTTTCATGGATATAACGGAAAGCAGCTGAAAGCCTAATTCAGTACATAATCTGAAGGCTTTTCGCATCCGTTTTCAGCTTTCAGTTGTCGTTGTTATCCACTTATTACCTAGGTAAGAACCTAAAGGCATGCCTGCGGTAAATAACAAAAATTTTCTATCAATAATTATTAGCTATGGAAAATTGGCACCTTCAATCCCCTATACTGTAACCGCATAAAGTAGGTTTGTAGTTCATCACCCATAAACACAAATTACAAATAGTTTCCCAAAACTACATTCTTGGAAATTGAACATGTTTTCATGGCATGAAACAGAAACTTGTTTTGTCTACGCTCAAGCACATACAACTTATTACATTGTAAGGATGAAAATAGTAGCACTTGCGGTTGCTCAGTTGGTCTGATCAATAGTTTCGGAGCCTGCCTTGGTGCAAACACTAAATTATTTTTAAGAAGTTCTGAAAACAATAGAAATTATGTTTGCACTTTCTCAAGAGGAACTTGTAACTTTTCGAAGGCGTTCACACACCTGTGACCTACAGTACACACGGTCGGTTCAAATGTCGTGCTGACATTGTGTCTGTCAAGCGAACATCAACGCGAGGTCGGCTTGCGACACACTACAACACAACGAAAGTCTAATACCGACTGTTGGTCAGGGACATACTTTTTTAGAAATACTATGTATTAATCTTCAGTAAAAATGTATAGTTTTGACAGAAACTTCCTGTAAATAAGCATTTTCCAAGAGTTTCTATTCCAGAAACTATAGTTGTTCATTTTGTGATATTTGTAACATGTATTTTACAAACCCTCATCTGACGTAGTTTCAAGCTAACGAAAGGATAACAAATCAAATATTTCGTCCAGCAATTTGCTAAGTACCACTTGTTGTAGATTTTCTCCGCAATTACGGGTGGTGCACATAATGAGCGGTGCAGCAGTTGGCAACGAGCTGCACCGACCGCAGCCATTACTGCAGCGCGAGTTGCAAGCGAACCAATCATATAGTTGCTATTTACTTAACTATGGAAGTTTAAGTTGTAGGTAAAGTCGTGGTCAGACAGCTTCACAGAAAAGTTGCTAAATAGTTGCTTTCATTATCAAGATTTTTATCATGTCGTGGTTCTAATAATCATAATGGGTGACTATAAGATACAATATACCAACTAAAAGCTTAAAAATTCAGTTTTTGAAGACAAGTTATCTACAGCAAATACTTAAAATGTTAATCTTTAGAAAGAGATTTGAAACTGCGGAAATGCGACAAAAAAGAAACTTCATTGCTATTGATTACAAAATACCAGCTGTCAGAAACCTACAAATAAATAAAGCTGCATTCTGTCTGTGCAAAACCTTATCCCGGACAGCTGTGATTATGTTAAATTACATTGTTTTCACAATATTATTAGTGCGTCATTATCTTTCTCCGCTTACTCGCATCAAAAGTAAATGGATGATGTTTATCTAGCTCGGTAATGGCAACCCTGTCTATTTCTTATTAGATGCCTGACAGCAACGCGATACATATCACCACGATTGATGGTTTATTGAGAAACCACTGTAATCTAACCTTTTGATTGGAATAGCATAGCTTAGGAATAGTAAGTTTATATTACCAATAATGTCTTCCTTATTAATTTTACATTTCATCGTCTTCAAAATAATTGTATAAATAAAAAGTCAAACAGCAGTCATAAATAATTTCTCCACTGAGTAAACATAAAAGCGATATTAAAGTAAACAGCATAATTAATAGCTGGTGAGAAGATGATCACCTTTCACTGACAATCGCGTTGACACCATGATAAGCAGTTTATGTTGACAGAGGAAGTGACGGATCTTTCTGCTGCATCACGGTAACGATGTGATGTAATGTGTCGTAAGCTTCAGTCGAGTTTAAAGCTCTTTCACTTATACTGCAAGTAATGTATGTGACACTGAGATTTTTAAATAGCTATCGATTTAGCTAATTATTGTAGCTATGCAAAAATGTGGTTAAATCGTGTTTTGAAGTATTTGTGATGGTTCGATTCGATATTATGGAATAACTTTATGGGTGCCACAGGGTAGCATATTAGGTCATGCTTTGTTTTTGCACATCATCGGAAATATTGATTTGATATCACCGATGTATAAAATTTATGATACAAATGTGTTATTTTTGCAAATATTTTAATGATAAAGCAATCACATAAATCAGTTCTTGTTACATTGTTTTGATTTTAATTCATTAAGAAAGTTTATGTATCCGCCTGTGTATGTAAGTACGTCACTCGTACGACATTGACGTGATATCTCTGGAGTGTATGTTGAGGAAAACTCCACATGTCTTGCTGTTTTTAATCATTTATCTCAAATGTGATGTCTTTTGGCACTATGTCTGCAATATTATTAGCGATCTTTTGGTAGAAATAAAACAAAATACGAAGATCTCTGAATTTTGAGTACAATCACCTCGGAGCTCACTATGAGCACAAAATTAGCAATACCTACTGTTCAGTTGCAAATGCTTTTTAAACATGGCTGAGTTTAAAATAAGAATTTTAATTAGGCACCGAAATCCATACATCATAAAATGCCCGCTATTAGCTAAAGACACACTATTGCATTACTTTCTTCATCAGCAAACTCTTCTTATTCTATGTGATCTCATCATATACTTTCATTATGAATTATGACAGTGAAACAATGACATAACGAAACATACCTCACAAATGAGTTACAATCGTAAAATGTAGTAATTAATTGGCAATCAGGGAGCCATCAATTAGATTCGTGATTGAATGGATCGAAGTGCTTTGTCACTTGCCAAGTGATCGTAGGATGCGGACTCAGTGCTGGAGAGAGCGGAAACAGAGCTTAACAGTTACAGGCAAAGCTAGTTAATGCAGACTTCAAATGAGTGGTGCTCTCGAATATCCAGACGATTCAGGCAAGGTCCTTCTTGGACTATAATATCAGTAGAATGCGTAGTGAGATTATCTAAATTACTGCCTCATTCTTTCTATTGGGCCATCAAAGCATTATATCCCGTACCCAAAAGTCAATCCCAATCGATATTTAAAACTCAAAATGTCAGCATTCCGCTTCCGCGTCCCCGCAGCGCATGAGCGGTCACTCCGCGCGGTGGCCGGTCGTTGACCGATGCGCCTGCGCTAATTATATTAGCACGCCAATCTCGCGCCAACACAACTAGGTCACCACGGTTAATGGGTCTCTTGTGGAAGGTGTTGGCGTAACAATGCCTTTAGTTTTCCCGTCCTAGAGAACTAAAGTGTTCGTTAATCGGATTTTAATATGGCTGATTGCGTTTTCTTGGCTCACGTTCAGTGGGTATCATGTTTTCAACACATTTTTGAAGAACGACGGCATTGCTTCTATTTACTTCACGTATTTACTGAACATTTCATCATCTCGATATATCTGTTAAATGTTCAGAATATCAGCAACAATGAGAGACCAGATATTGGAAGTTGTATTGTAATACGGCGAACACTGGCGGGGCCTCTCTACAGCACAGATGCTCGTGGAAGCCACAAGGGCTCTATTAATATCCCTCAAGTAGTGCAAGGTGAACCGAGTGGCTCCACGCCTATTATAAATACGTCCAAAGCTTCATATAGGAAGGAAAGGAAAAGTGAAAATAACTTGTTGATTTTCAAAACCGAAAGTTCCATTGTTCTATTCAACTTGTGGTTAAAGAGCCATTGACAGTAAGACACCTGTGTTACAATGAAATACATAATACAAAGTGCAATAAACAACAACGTTTGTAGGAGACAAACACAAAGTTGTTTGAAGAATGACATCGCCAAAACCAAGTCCACAAAAACCTTTGTTTCATACAAGGAAATTCAATTTTTGCGAATTCCTATCTTACTTTTTCTGATTCACTGCAAAGAAAATGTAAAACAAGTGCCAAAAGCACGCAAAAAATTACCCGACCAGGAAAATACAGCCTGAATAAAAAGCCCTGAATTTCTGCTACATCATTCAGGGAACTCTCCCTCCTCTTCCCCTGTCCCTTCGTCCCGCGGCGGCAAAAATACGAAGTGACGTATGTATGTGTGGCAGATTTCCCTAGTCACTGCCACGTGGGCTGCGCGTGCGACGCACATTGTCCTGATAGGGGGAAATGTTCCTTATTGTTTGTTTGTGTTGACGTTTGCGACTCAGAAATGGAAGTGTGAAATTGATTGAGTATTGTCTTAGAAGTTCTGTCGCTTGATTCTTGAAGCTATGGACGTTTAGTTACTGGATTCATTTTAATTATCTCAAGAAATATTTACAGACGCTTCAACATACCATGTCAATTGGTGTCACTGCCTCTTTTAAGACGGTCATTTAGTCGTCTGTTTATTCTTAGCCTGCAATTTACATTGTATTCTAGAAGATATCTATTATTAGCTAATCTTATCACCCACAAATCTTAAATAAATAATCTGATACATCTGTTTGGCATCTCACTGACAATATAACATCCTCCTACGATACGCCACGTGTTTGAGCTGTCTAATGTTACATATAGAATTATATGTTACATAGAATAGGACCCTGATTTCCTGATAAAGTCAAACATATATTTTGCAGGTCAGACTCCGATTAGACATAGATATTCACTTGGACAGTAATAGCATAAACAAATGACAGTGTCTAACATAATACATTTTCTCTGTTTTCCATATTGAGACTGTTCAAAAGCGTTCGGGTGCGCGCGCGCCGTTTGGTCTCGTGCCAAGCAGCGTACAAGCTCGAGCTAATGACCTTACGTCTGTGCTTCCCCTATAGCCACATATGGAGCGCGATAGTCATGAGAAAAGGGCCAAGGTTTCACAAACAAAGAAATTAACACTCTTTATTCTAAACTAGCTGTTGCCCGCAACTTCGTCTGCGTGGGCAATATAGAATAGTCAAAATACTACTTATCCCGTAGGTGCATTCTTTCACGTGACAGTATAATTAGGATTAGCACTTAGCAGTCGCATAGATTCATTGATCAAGGTTGTGTTGTGGATGTGACCATTTATCTAAACAAAAGAAGTAAAGTTTGTAACGTTGTGAATATCTCTGGATCTAGTCAGCCAATTTGGGAAATTATTACGTATGGTGCGTAAGTAATTTTCACAGGAAACAGCTATAATCTATGTCTATATGCTTTGAGTCTGACAAAGCTGTCATTTGTACATTTTCTGCAGCTGCTGCGACTAATCAGAAGCCAGAAAGTCTGTCAGTCTTACCATGGATATCGTCTTGTGTAGTTGACTGGATTGAAGATAGGTAGATAGGTAGTCGCTCCAAGCAAAATATTGGTACTCAAACAGATTCGGAGACTGGAAGCCAACACCAACATAGTTGGGGAATAGCTGGATGGATGATAAAATGAGTCATCATCATCAGCAGGCGCATAGGGTAGGATAGTTTCACTTACTCACTATGGTATGGCTGGCCCCACATTAGGCGTGCGCGATCCTCGGGCGTGTGAGTAGCGCGGGGGTCGCGAGCGCGCTGCGTGAACGTCGCGTTTTGCTGCCCTGCGGCATGTGTGAAGAGTGCAAGCGACGCGCTCGCCGCGAGCACGCGGCGCTCGAGTTGCGTTCTTACCCCTTCGCCCGCTATCCCCGCCACCCGCTAAACGCCTTAGCAGTTAAACGTCAAGGAGAGCGGCGCGTGCGCGCCTCGAGCGCGCTGCAAATGCCGCAGGGCAGCAAAACGCGACGCTCACGCAACGCGCTCGCGACGCACGCGCGGCGCCCGCGCTACTCACACGCCCGAGGATCGCGCACGCCTAATGTGGTGGCCTAAGCCGGGACTCCACCGAAATGTTTGCATTAGTTCACGAATAGGCAAAATGTACGTATCTGTGCGAGTCCACTTCATGTGTTCGTACTTGAAACCTGCAGTTTTGCCAAGATTTTCAAAATGTACGCTCGCAATTTGCCATTTCTTGGTGGAGCCAGCAAATCAAAAGAAACATAAGTGTTGTATACTGTGCATCACTACCGCACACCGGGAAAATTTCGCTCTTGCGGAGGACGTTTATATACCATATTTTGTGTCACACGTAAACAGGACGACAGTAAGTATCCACCGAAACACTTTCAAAGATCTGATGAACAAACAAATCAGACCTGACTTGGTCACCTGGGGCCAATCAGAGCTCTATGAAGCGATCATACGCTTTGGCTCCTACTGTTATTGTGGTTTCTGAAAATTTAATCACCTCATTCAACGATGAATGTAATTCTGATGGTACTATTAAGAACACTTGCTTAGCGCAGAATTGAAGCTGACGTTAGCAGGTCAAGTCTTTTGACTTCTCGAATAGGATACCATTGTTTTTTGTGCAATGCACACCTGCAATGCATTCTGGATTAGGATAGGATATAGGTGGATAGGATTTGTAACAGAGAACAATTCTGTCTTTGTGATTAAATGACATCAAACGTAGTTTTATATAAAAGGTTTTTTTAGACTTGGCTCGGGTCTTACTGAGACTGTTCGTAATCGTGAACAGTGTATTTGCGATCAGAAGTTGAAAGTAAGCATGTCTCTGGTATGCGGCGCGTAATTTGTACGTTTTCAGACGCATAAAGCATTTTACGTGTGTATGGTATTAAATCGAGAAAGCTCCCATTTCTTCTCTGCACTTTGTATCTGGGCTTGTTTTTAAAGCTACAGAATCCTACATTACCTACCTCACGCTTAGCAGCACTTGCGAGAGATAGATCCTCATTTCTTCTAGGATTAAGTTTACATATTTTGCATCAGAAAAAATAATTAAGGTCTACTTAATACTACTCACTCAAAGTAATTTGTTTTAAGGCCACCACATTAGTGGAAGATAAGCTAAACTATGTTTATGAAAAAATCCTGATATGAACTTCATCTGTAACTTTAAATGATAATTAATTGTTCCACTAAAGTCATCATTTTTCACATAATGTTCAAAAAATAATTTAGATGGCACCGTTTTAAATTTGGCCGAGAACTATTAATTTTCCTTTCATCAAGGTAATAATTATAGTTGGATTTTGATGTGGCACGGCAAACTGACAAACACTATTGAAATGTCTATCGAAAAATTACACTTTGTGTTAAAATATGGTGAATTACGGGAAATACACAACTCCATCTGTTGAAATAATAATCCTCTATAAAGAATGTATGGTAATATTGTCATTTACCACCTCGCTCCTTTGACAAATTGATGATGTATTTTATTTACCCCAGATGGAGCTACTTTAACCTTGCCTAAACAAAATTTTCATATTTTTTTTTCTTCCGAAGTTACTTATAAAGTTGTGATTTTCTGTGTAAAGATTAATAATAGGCCGATCAACTAATATAAGTACAACATTCAAATGTACAGTTTTGACAAATAGATTGCGTGTCGTAATATTTTACATCTTTAATTCACAAAATTAATTTCGATTGATTTCGATGAAACAAAAACTAAGTAATACCCCAAGTTACGTAGAGTTTTTGTGTATAAGCATTGTCTGCATTTAATTCGTAGATTTTACGTGAATCGCGAACAAACAAACAGATAAACAGACAAACAGACAAAAATGACAAAAATGATGGAAATGGGTTCTGTTAGTTATCCTTTAACATGCTGGCTATTTTTTTTGTCAATTTCTTCAATGTACAAAAATTACTTTTCTACAGATTTATTATATGTATAGATTATCCAATTTACCGGGATTACTGCAAATATACCATGGCATTGACTGACTTGCACTCTTCCTGATCTCGCGTGCCAAGATTTTGTTTAGAAATTGCGAAAATGTTTATTATGATTACGATATTATAATGTGTGAGAATTAGAAATACACGCGAAGTTTTCAGAGAGTGTAGAAACTTGCGCTGTTTTTCTCCGACGAATTAGAAAGCTCATATATAGAGTTTCCCCAGGACGTTTCTATATGTTAGTTATGTCCACTCCATACGCATCTATCAATCACAGGAAAGTCTCATAACTAACGCTGCAAGTATCCAGTGACGATATAATTTAAACTTTATAGCTGAAGCTATAGAGTTTCATATCCTGTAATTATTAATATAATTTTCTCCGGATGTCGAAAGGTGCAAGTCTTCGGA